>NW_006294591.1:138717-150771 GCF_000327345.1 Myotis davidii | reverse complement strand
TAGAAAATTCTGAAAAACCTTATAAGTGTGATTTTGACTCTATATCCTGTAGTTTTCTTTCCTCCATTTCTGTCATTTGTGACCTGTTTCTTTGTCTCCACATTTTGGCTGCTTCCGTGTGTTGGTAGAGTGGCTTTGTGTGCTAGGGGGCCTATAGGGCCCAGTGGCTCAGCCTCCGCAATTACATGAGGTGGACACTCTTGGTGCACCCCTTTGTGGGCTTTGTGCACAATTTCCTTGAGTCTGCCCCCTGATTGTGTCCCCAATGGATCTGAAGAGTTGTAATCTGGATGGTCCCAACCTTCCCACTCGGTACACTGGCACTTGGATCTCTAAGGAGGTGCTAATTTAGCCTCTTCCTGAGGCTACCCAGCAGGACCTATGGAGAGATCTGCAGATTCCTCTTCTTTGTTTGGGGTTTGGAGGTGCCCAGATGAGGCCCAGCTGTGAAACAATGCAAGCTGCTGTGGGGCCTTTGGCCTTCTTTTGGAAGTTATGGGTTTCTCCGACCCACCTGCAGTTTCTTAGGTAATTTTCAGATTTCAAAGGGTCAGACCATTCATATGCAAAAGCCTCTGCACAGAGCTTTGGTGGGCCGGGGTCTGAAGGAATCAACAGGGTGGAGCAAGCAGCTTTGCATGCTCCTCAGTACTACCCTAAGAGGCCCCGCTTCTCAGTGTCCTGGTAATCGCTGCATTACCTCTGAGAGAAAGCCACCCTTGAGTTCCGACCAATGCCAGACATCCAGTTTCTCCCCGTATGAGTCTGGGTCCCCAGAGACTCGCCTTTAACTGGAGTTCAGAGCAGTTGGGAGCTTGAGACTCCCTCCCGACTTAAAAAGACAACCATGTCCTCAGTTGCCAGCCCTCTCCATGTGTGCCTCCATACCTATACACTTTACTTCCACACCAGTGTGCTTTTCTCTTTCCTTCTAGTTGTAGAATTTCCACTCAACCAGCCTTCCTGTGGTTCTGGATGGTGTACATTTTGTCTTTTAGTTGTATTTGTGAAGTGGTTGTGGAGGCAGCAATTTCCAGTGTTACCTATGCCATCATCTTGGTTTCTCTGTATTTTTTCTTTATGCCCATGTTCCTTCTTTGCTTCCTATTTCTTCTTTTTACAGCTGACCCTTTAACATTTCTTGCATTGCTGGTTTGGTAGTGATAAACTCCCTTAGTCCTTTTTTGTCTGTGAAGTTCCTGATTTCACCCTCAATTTTGATTGATAGCCTTGCTGTGTACAGTATTCTTGGATTCAGACCCTTTCTTTGCATGACTTTGTATATGTCATTCCTTTCCCTTCTGGCGTGATGTGTTTCTCTTGATAAATCAGTCGCTAGTCTGATGAGGGATCCTTTGTAGGTAACTTTCTGTCTCTGGCCACTTTTAACATTCTTACTTTGTCATTGATGTTTGCCAATTTAATTATAATGTGCCTTTGAATTGGTCTTTTGGGGTTCATTTTGTTTGGGACTCTGTGAGCTTCTTGGACTTGTATGAGTTTTTTCTTCCCTATATCAAGGAAGTTTTCTGTCTGTATTTCTTCAAACAGGTTTTTTATTCCTTGCTCAGTTTCCTCTCCTTCTGGCACTCCTATTATGTGGATGTTGTTTCATTTCTTGTTGCCCCATATTTCCCTTAGTCTCTCCTCCTGATTTTTAAGTTTTTTTAGTTCTTTATAGCAGCGATGTCATTTTTCATTTCTTCTTGGTTCTTCCTCATTTCCTCTTGGTTTTTACACATATTGTTGAATTTTTCTTCCATTTTTTTCACTGACTTTATGACCATATCTCTGAATTCTCCTCTGAGATACTGCTTGCTTCTGTTTTGTTTACTTCCTTTTCTGGTGATGCCACCATTTCTTTCATATTCAGGCTGTTTCATTGTCTCGCCATGATCTCTCTCCTCCGGGTATCTGGTTATTTAGCTCTCTCTCTCCTGCATTGATTTAAAGGCACAAAATACAACACAACAAGGCACAATGCCCAAGGCACTGAACACAAATGCAATCACAATAGTAATAACCCCAAATAAAGGTGACCACCAGAGAAAAGAGAATTAAGAAAAAAATGGGGTTCAAAAATGTTATTAAGTAAAGGAAAAAAGTAAGAGAGAAATGTAAGAGAGTAAAAGAGAAGGAAGAAAAATTATTTATATGGGGAGAAAACTCCAATAGAACAACCACTAATCCCCCCAAAATGCAAACAACAAGCACCCAGAGATGAATGCAAATGACAAACAATAGCTAATAAGAAGCAAGGATAGAAAAAACAGAAGCAAAAAACAAAAACAAAAAAACACATACAAAATATAGAAACAATCTCACAAACAAGCAGAAAAATATACCAATCTAATCAACAGTCAAGCAAACAGCAACCATAGGACACAGAGAAAGCAAGGCAAAACAACAAGAAAAAATAAAACAAAAAAACTAGAACAAATAACAAAACAAGAAAACAACAACAAACAAACAAAAAAGGGAAGAGAGAAAAAAATTTGGATAGTGAAGAAAGAGAAGAGAGAGGTGTGTATGGACTTAGAGCAGGGGATTGGAAATTAGGTATATAAGTAGGATGAATTTGTAATAGGTGGTAAAAAAAAGGAATAGGGAAAATCTAAAGCAGGAATAGGGTAAGAGAAACAGGACAATAAAATCGGAAAGTGAGGAAGAGAGTGTTGGCATCAAGCTAAAGTTGAGATAGAGTAAAATGATGCTAAAGGAAAAATGAAAATAGAATGTAGAACACTAATCCCAAAATAAAATAAAACAAAGAGAAAATAAAATGACACTTAAAAAAAGATAAAATAGTAGTAGTAATAGTACTGATTAAAAATAAAAATATAATAATTGAAAAGGTAAAATCAAGTGAAGAAAAAAGAAAAAAAATTAGTTTCTTAAGTAAAAGATGAAAAAATAAAAATGTGCAGTATTGAAGGTCATTCACTTCCTCTACTCTTCTGTTTGGCACACCTGTTTTCTGTAGTTAGTCAGGACAGTATTGAAATTCCCTGTGTTCCACTGATCCTCTATGTTGTAAGCCACAGTCCTTATTTTCAAGCAGGTAGTATTTCTTTGTTTCTTAGACTCCTTTATTTGTGTTTACACAAGGGTCAATATGTGATTCAACCCCTGGGTGGCAGTGTTTCTGGATTGACCTCTGTGGCTATAAGTCCTCTGTAGCTAGTATTTAGACTTTGTTTTCCCTGTCACACTTAATACTGGTTTGGGAAAATGGACTGCCCCAGAGCTGGTTCTCCCCGCTCTGATCCCAGGTTCCACAGAAACAACTTTCCCCTGCAGTCTCTTTGAGTGTCCCCAGTTGGGTAATTCTATGTACTGGGATTAGTAATCAAAACCAAGGATCTAAAGAGAAAAAAAAGAGCCAGCATAAGTGCATGAACTCGCAAATTTTACCCTCTGGCACTGCTTGCAACAATGTGAACATCTCTGTGCAGTCTCTTTTTTCCCCTGGCACTAAGCAGTCAGCACACTGGTAAACTTTCAGGCTGCCTTTTTGCACCCAGTTCAGCTATGGGTTGATTTTTAGAGGTCCCTTCTGCCAGCAGCCCTGCAGATCCCCTTCCACATTTGCAGATCACACTAGCCCCAAAGGCCACAGATTTTGTGAGGCGCAGACTTTCCCCAACCCTCTAGATCCCTTTTGAGCATTTCTCTCTCCTGCCTGGATCACAGAACTCACCTTTCCCTAGGCGAAATCTGACCTTTTCTGTAAGAAAGTGCAGAGCTCATCCCAGTCTGAGTATTAGCACTGCTTGAGATCCAGTGTTCCTGGGTTTGCAGCTGGTCCCTGGGTGTTGTGGTTGTAGGGTCCCAGGATGTATAGGCTTCCAATAACAGCCACTCTCTCCTTCAAGATGATGTGGTCCCTGCGGCAGAGGTGGTTGCTCCGGGAGAGATTTCAGCAGCAGTGGAGGCTGCCTAGTCAGGGGAGCCTGGTCCAGCAGTCCCCAACAGTCCCTTGGAGTATAGCTGTCCCTCACCCACAAATATACACTCCCCATACGTCCACACACTCTCCTTTCATTCTCTCACTCACACACTATCTTGCAGTCTGCCTTCCCATCGGTAGCCATCTTCTACTTCTCCAGGTGAAATGGTTTTAGTTTTTGCCCATTGAGTATGATGTTGGCTGTAGATTAGTCATATATGGCCTTTCTCATGTTGAGATATGCTCCCTCTATTCCCAATTTTCTGAGAGTTTTGATAAAAAAACGGGTGTTGGATTTTTGTCTAATACTTTATAAGCATCTATTGATATGATCATGTGATATTTGTCTTTCAATTTGTTTATGTGATGTATCACACTTATTGATTTGTGGATATTGTACCAACCTTGCATCCCTGGAATAAATTCCACTTGATCATGGTGTATGATCTTTTTAATATATTGCTGGATGTGATTGCTAATATTTTGTTGAGGACTTTAGCAACTATTCTCATCAGGGATATTGGCCTGTAATCATCTTTCTTTGTAGTGTCTTTATGTGGTTTTGGAATTATGATAATACTGGTCTCATAAAAAGAGTTTGGAAGTGTTCCTTCCTCTTGGATTTTCTGAAATAGTCTGAGTAGGATAGGTTTTAGTTCTTCTTTAAATATTTGCTAAAACTCTCCTGTGAACCTGTGAAGCCATCTGGACCTGGGCTTTTGTTTAGTGGGAGTTTTTGATTACTGCTTCTATTTCATTAGTAGTTATTGGCCTATTCAGGCTTTTTGATTCTTCCTGGTTCAGCTTTGGGAGATTGTAGTTTTCTAAGAATTTGTCTATTTCATCCACATTGTCTAGCTTGTTGGCATATAATTGTTTGTAGTATTTTCTTACAATCCTTTTTATTTCTGTGGTGTCAGTGGTTACTTCTCCACTTTCTTTTCTGATTTTATTTATTTGGGTCCTCTCCTTGTTTCTTGATGAGTCTGGCTAATGGTTAACCAATTTTGTTTATCCTTTAAAAGAACCAGTTATTTTCATTTTTTTAAATCTATGTTATTTATTTCTGCTCTAATCTTTATTATTTCCTTCCTTCTACTTACTCTGGGCTTTTCTTATTGTTCTCTTTCTAATTCTTTAAGTTGTCAGGTTAAATAATTTATTGCTGATTTTTCTTCTTTTTTGAGGTATGCCTGTAGTGCTATGAACTTCCCTCTGAGGACTCCTTTTGCTGTGTCCCAGAGATTTTGTGTTGTTGTGTGTTCATTTTCATTTGTTTCCAGGAAGTTTTTGATTTCTTTCTTGATCTTGTTGGTAACCCATTCATTGTTTAATAACATGCTATTTACCCTCCATGTGTTTGAATGTGTTTTTTTTTTTTACTGTAGTTGATTTCTAATTTTACTGAGAAGATGCTTGATATTATTTCAATGTTCTTGAACTTGTAGAGACTTGTTTTGTGTCCTAGCATGTGGTCTTATCTTTGTGAATGATCCTTGTGCACTTAAGAAGAATGTATATTCTGCTGCATTGAGGTGAAATGTTCTATAAATGTCTCTGTTTCTTTGTTAAGTTTTGTCTAGAAGTCTATCCAGTGAAATCTAAGGGGTGTTAAAGACCCCTACTATGACTGTATTGTTGTTGATCTCTTTGTTAAAATCCTCTAGAAGTTTTTTAAAAATATATTTAAGTGCTCCTCTATTGGGTGCATATATGTTTACCAGGATTATATCTTCTTGTAGGATCGATTACTTTAGTACTATGTAATGACTTTTGTTGTCTCTTATGATGGCCTTCATTTTAAAGTCTATATATTCAGATCAAGTATTGCTACTCCAGCTTTTTTTTTTTCCATTTGCATGGAGAAATTTTTCCCATTCCTTCACTCTCATCCTGTGTGTGACTTTTGTTCTGAGGTGGGTCTCTTTTAGACAGCATATAGTTGGGCCATGTTTTTGTATCCATTCAACTACCCTACACCTTTTAATTGGACCATTTAACCTATTTACATTTAGGGTTATTATTGATAGGTACTTATTTATTGCCAGTTTAATTCTGTTTCTTTCTCTCATTACAGCAATCCCTTTAGCATATCTTGTACTGCTGACTTGGTGGTGATGTACTCTTTTAGCTTTTTTTTTTTTTGTCTGGGAAACTCTTTATTTGACCATCTATTTTGAATGATAACCTTGCTGGATATAGTAATCTTGGCCTCAGAACCTTCTTTCCATTACTTTGAGCACCTCGTGCCATTCCCTTCTGGCCCATAGAGTTTCTAATGAGAAATCATGTGTCAGCCTTATGGCAGCTTTTTTGTAGGAAACAGTTTGCTTTTCTCTTGCTGCCTTTAAGATTCTCTATTTGTCTTTAATTTTTGGCATTTTAATTATGATGTGTCTGGACATGGGCCTGTTTGGGTTCTTCTTGTTTGGGGTTCTCTGTGCCTCTTGAATTCATGTGATTTTTTCCTTTATCAGTTTAGGGAAGTTCTCTGCCATTATATCGTCAAACACTTACTCTATGCCTTTGTCCTTTTCTGCCTCTTCTGGCACACCTGCTATTCTAATATTGTTACATTTCACATTGTCCTAAAGCTCCCATAAGCTGTCCTCCTGTTTTTTAATTGTTTTTTTTCTTTTTGGTTCTCTGATTGAGTGATATTTTCAACTCTGTCTTCTAATTCACTGATTCGATCCTCAGCTTCCCCTAATTTGCTGTGTATTCCTTCCAATTTATTCTTTATTTGTGTTATGTCCTTTTGTATCTCAGAGTGTTCTTTTTTCATAGTTACTATATCTTTTTTCATGTTGCTGAGCATTTTTACCATAATTACTCTGAGCTCTGATTCAGATAAATTTCTTGTCTCTACTTCAATGATCTCTTCTTCCGGAGAATTTGCTAGTTCTTTCATTTGGGGGTTGTTTCTTTATATCCTTATTTTGGCTTTCGGGTTGGGTTTGTGACTATGTATTACGTAGATCCTCTACACTTTTCAGTCTCTAGTGCAGGACAGTGTTAAAGGCTGTTTCTGACTAATTAGATCAGGCTTAGACTCAAAGCCTCCAGAGACCACCTCTACCTATGGACTGATAGGATTCTGACTTGAATTGCCCCCAGGCAATCATCCTCAGGTGCTGCAAGAGTTTTTTTCAATAGGGTGGGGCAGTTGCTTCTGCCTGGAGGCTAATTGTTATTTTTAATCTCTTAAGTGGCCTCAGGGCAAGGTATTTTCCAATAGGGCGTGTCAACTGTCTTCCTCCCTGGCAAGGCAGATGTCTATGTGGGAAAGATGTCCTCTGCTGTGTGAGAGAATGACTCAGCCCAGAAAACTGGGGGTGTCTGCTTTCTGATCTCTATCTCCTCAGTCCCCAGTCCTGGCTTCTGCTCTCACAGCTCCAGTGCACTTCACCCTCCCTCTGCCGGAGCTCAAGGTGAGTGGCTTCACAGGGAATTTAATGTGTTTGCCTCTTAAGAGGGTGCCTGAATTTTCAGCTATTACTCCCTGGCAGACAGCACCCACTGCTTTTTACTGCCAGATATTATGTGGGTACCCTCTTCAGTTTTGGTGCTCTCTGCTGGGGGGCCCAGCTTGGGGATTAGATCCCAGATTTCTCAGAGGCAACCCCTCACAGCTGAGATATCTCTTTGGGACTTCAGTGGCCATCTATGGGTGCCCAGCCAACCCTTTCGCACCTCCACCCCTCCTACCGGTCTCTATATGGTCTCCACTTTCAGTCCTTGGGTATCAGAGTTCTCTCCTGTGAGTTTTCTGTTGATTATTCAGGAAGTTTTTCTGAATTTTAGTTGTAATACCAGCTTGTTCCTGGGAGCATGTCCGTGCAGCATCCACTTTGTTGTAATATTTTCTTACAATTATTTGTAGTTCTGTGATGTCAGTTGTTACCTCTCCTCTTTCATTTTAAATTTTATTTATTTGTGTTCTCTCTCTTTGTTTAGAGGAGTCTGTATAAAGGTTCATCAATCTTATTTATCATTTCAGAGTATCAACTCTTGCTCTCATTGGTCTTTTGTGTTTTTTGTTGTTGTTTTTTAGTTTCTATGTCATTGATTTCTGCTCTAATCTTTTTCATTTCCTTCCTTTTACGTACTCTTTGTTTGTTGTTCTTTTTCTAGGTCTTTTAGGTATAGGCTTAGATTTTTTTTTGAGATTTTTATTGCTTCTTTAAGTAGGCCTTTAGTGCTATGAACTTTCCTCTCAGGACTGCTTTTTGTGTGTCCTATAGGTTTTAGATTGTGTTTTCATTTTCACTTGTCTCCAGGAAATTATTGATTTCTTCCTTGATCTCATTAGTAATCCATTTACTGTTTAATAAAATGCTATTTTTCATCCATGTGTTTGAATGTTTTTTGATTTTTTTGGTAGTTGATTTCTAGTTTCATGCCATTGCAATCTGAGAGATGCTTGATATAATTTCAATCTTCTTGAATTTGTTAAGTTTTATTTTGTGTCCTACCATGTGGTCAATCTTTAGCATGTTCACCTTGATTGGGATTCTGTGCTTCCTGAAATTGTGTGACTTTTTCTTCACCAGGTTATGAAAGTTTTCTGTCAATATTTCTTTAAACAGGTTCTTTGTTCCCTGCTCACTTTCTTCTTCTTTTTTGTACTGCTTTGATGTGGATGTTGTTTCTTTTCATGTGGTCCCAAAGTTCCCTTAAGATATACTCATTTTTTAAAATTGTTATTTTTGCTGCTCTTATGGCGTGTGTTTTTATATCATATTTTCAAAATCAGTGATTTGATCCTTTGCTTCATCCATCCTAGTTTTAATTCCTTCCATTGTTTTCTTGCTCTCAGACATGGTATTCTTCATTTCTGACTGGTTCTTATTCATGATTTCTATGATCTTTCTCATGTTGTTGTAGTTCCCACTATGTTCCCTGTAATTCTCACTAAGTTACTTGAGCATCCTTATAACCTTTACTTTAAACTTTATATCTGATAAATTGCTTGCCTCAGTTTCATTTATCTCTTTTTCTGGAGGTTCCTCCTGTTCTTTCATTTGGGGCCTTTCTTTGTTTTCCCATCTTGGTATTCTCTTTGTGTGTGTGTGTGTGTGTGTGTGTGTGTGTGTGTGTGTGTGTGTTTTGTATATGTATTAGAGAGATCCGCTATTACTCCCAGTTTTCATCAGTTGGCCTTATGTAGTAGTTACCTGGGGTGGGGGGTTAATGATGTCGTCTCCTTGATCTCCTGAGGTTGATGCTCTAGGAATGTTCATTGTGTAGGTTATGTGGGCCCTTCTGTTATAATTGGGTCTTGATTGATGTTATCCCATTCATGGGTGCTATCAACACTGAGGCTGACTGTGAGACTCAACTTTGAGAAGATCATGCAAGCTATTATACATGTGCTGAGAGAACAGAACAAGACAAAACAAAATAAAACAAAAAAATAGAACGATTCCATCCCCCAACAACAACAAACATAACCACAATGAAAATAATAAGAAAAGAAAAAGATGAATAGAACAATAAAAGACAAAATAATAGAAGAAAAAAAAGAAACGAAAAAAATAGATATAAACTTATAGAAGACAAAAAATAAAGATTAGGAAAAAATAAAGATAGTAAAATTATAAGAAAAGAAAATAGAATTAGATTAGGAAAGAGAAAAATAAGATATATGAAGGAAAAAAGAGAAGAAAGAAAACAACAAAAAATAGAAAAATAAAAATAAAGAAAAGAATAAAAAAGAAAGGAATGAAGCTTGTTGGAGTCTGCTCTGATTCTGTCTGAAGCCAGCCACTTGGTGTGCAGGTTCCAGGCCTCCCAGGAGGTTCTCTGGTTTAAGCCAATGTCAGATGCTGTCCACATCTGGCTCTTGACAACCTGTTTGAAGCTACAAGCAATCCCCACATTGTGGCTCCCTCTGCTGGGCTTAGCAGGGCATGGAAGGGACCAAGCTGTGCTCTAAGAATAGGGTGAGTCAGCAAACACCCCTAGGCACCCTAGGATCTGCTCCCATCTGTTGGCTGGCTCCCGACTTAGTTACTAGAAAGGCTTAATCTCTGAACAAGCCTTTGGTGGAATCTTGCACATGGGGCCACTGGATCTCCTGTGAGGGGGAGGTGCTATTCAGACCTTGGGAAGGTGGTGGGTGTTTGTTCTTGTCCCCAATCTACACGTCTGAGTCTGACCCAGATTTTTTCCTGACCTTGGCAGGGCAGAGGCTCTAGTAGTCAGGTGGGTGGAACCTACAGTGCTTAGAGGTTGTGTCTACCAGAAGCTTCGGGGGGAGAAGGTTTCTATCAGACCTCTTGTGATGTTCCCTGGAAAATGGGGCAGGGGTAATGGTCTCACCCTAAAGCCAATCACTAACAACCCCCAAGACTGACCAGCCTTCTAAGCCATAGCCTATACCTCTGACTACTCAGAAACACTTAAAATGCAGGGTGGGGGTGAGCAGGATTCCAGAAGGTGGGGTGAGGGGGTCACAGAGGGTGGGGTAATTGTCTGTGCTGTGAAGAGGTCAAACTTCATTATTTTGCATGTAGATGTCTAGTTGTCCCAGAACTAATTATTGAAAATGCTAACCTTTTTCCATTTAATTGTTTTAGCATCCTATTGAAAATCAATTAGTCACAAATTAAATAGATTATTTCTACACTTTGAATTATATTCTACTGAACTGTATGTCTTTCAAATATGCCAGTAACATATATCTCAAATACTGTAGTTTTATAATGTTTTGGAATCAGAAAAAGTTGAAATCCTCCAATTTATTCTTCTTTTAGTAGATTGTTTTGGCTGTTCTAGTTTTGTGGCATTTTCATGTTAATTGAATAACAGCTTATCAAAATTTTCAAAGAAAGGTAGGTGAGATTTTGAAATTAAATGTGTTGAATTAATAGATAAATTTGAGCAAGTATTTTCATTTTAATAGTATTAGATCTCTTAAATCATGAATATTTTATTATTTATATCTTATTTCATTTATTTCAATGATATGACAGAGAGGAAGTTTCTTCCAGAATAAAATTAAAATGGAAGGATCACCCCTTCCTCTGTCATCAAGTGTAAGAAGGAGAAGATGGATGGAGGGAGAATAAGGATTTAAAATGCCTTTCTCCTTGATTATTCTCATTTACCAGGCTATAATATCTAAAAACTTCAAGAAGATGAATTCCTGTGTTTTAGTCACTGTCTGACTCAACTGAAACTTGTAGTTGGTTATGCAAAAGTTAAATTATAAAAAATGAAAAAGTCACATTTTCTTTGATATTAAAATTGTGCTGAATTCCAGGGAAGATGGCGGCGATATAGGCAGATGCGTCCCAGGTGGTGTCCCAGAGCAAATGGAGTGAGCAGCTGAAATTAATAACACCCACCCCGAATTGGCAAAATTACTCAGCTGGTGAGACGGTTTGCAGCCGGGAAGGGCAGAACTCCCTTGGAAAGGTAAAAAAACCCCAGGGATTTGGGCAGGAAAGTTTGCCAGACCTCTGAGCCCAGAGGGTCGGAGGGAGACCGAGTGGCAGACAGTCATGTCCCTTGGGACAGGCACAGCCCCTGACTGGGGAAAGGAGATCCGAGGGATTCCTGGTGCCGGGGGATTTGAGATCTGGGTTCTGTGATCACGGAGGACTGAACCTAACGGGGGCATCCTGAAGAGCTGACTAGACCATGCAGTGCCAGTAAGAGAAGAGCTTACAGAAACTAAGCCTTCCCCATTTCCGTGGCCGGCCTGCCGGCGTTTGTTTGTTTGTTTTCACTGAATCCTGTTCATAAGACATTTCGGATACAGACACTCACCTGTGCTGAAGAGAGGGAGAAGGTGCGGACGAGTGGAATCTGGGGAGAGACTGGGTGGGGGGGAGACGTGGCAGCGAAGTGAGTGCTGAGGCACCCCTGGGCCCAGGATCCCGGCAGCCATTCTCTCCGGAGGGTGGGACTCCTCCCCCCACCCCCCAGGCAAGGAGCACAACCACACCCAGATTCCACCCTGAATGAGATCAAGGATTAAAATAATCTGATCAGCACCTGGGAGTTAACAGGGTCTGGCCTATAGAGGGATTTTCAATGCCATATAGCCTCAAAGGCCAAGCCCAGAACACTGCCACACAGAGGCTGAGACAAAAACT
>NW_006294591.1:136693-137950 GCF_000327345.1 Myotis davidii | reverse complement strand
AGGTTTTGGTTGTTTCTAGTTTGCATTCATCTCCAGGGAGCTGTTGCTGGAATTTGTTGGGATTAGTGGCGGTTCTATAGGAGTTTTCTCCTCATATACATAGTCTCCTCCCCTCTTCTACTTCATTCTCTCTTTTCGCTCTTTATTTTTTTCTCTTTTCTTCCCCTCTTCTACTTCATTCTCTCTTTTCGCTCTTTATTTTTTTCTCTTTTCTTTCCCCCTCCTTTTTCCCAATTTCATTCTTGCACTCCTTTTATTCTTCCCTACTTTTCTTTTCTTTTCTTTTTTCTCTTTTATCTTTTTCTCTTCTTTCGTCCTTATTGCCTAATTCTCTTAATTCGGGTGATCACCTTTATTTGGGGTTATTAATATCATGAATATATTTGTGTTTAGTGCCTGGTACGTGGTGCCTTGTTGTGTTGTATTTTGTGCCTTTAAATCAATGCAGCAGATCCAAGCAACAGCAGCCTCCTGAGCACCACACCCTCAGTCTGAGGAACAGCAGCTATACGTGAAGCCTCCCCTCAGCAGCCAGAAGAGCCACCACAGCTGTGAAAGGCACCCACCAGAGGAGCTGCTGCCAACTGAGGAGCAGCTGCTACCGCCACCGCCCGAGGAGCAACCACAGCCCAAGGAGACACTGCCACCCAGGGAGCAGCCACTGAATGACTCAACGTCTAGATATGTCAGTGAGATCAAACATGGGTAGACAAAGAAACCCCCAAAGGAAAGAGAAGGAGGACTCTCCAGAAAAGCAGCTAAGTAATACAGAGGCATGCAACATGACAGAAAAAGAATTCAGAATAAGGGTCCTAGAGTGTATAAACCAGATGGAGGAAAAAAATTAACATCTTCTGCAAGAAGCTAGAAGAAACAGATGAAAAAGTCACCTACCTATGCAAGATGCAAGAAGAAACAGGTGAAAAAATCAACAACTTAAGTAAGACCCAAGAAGAAATGAAGAGTGATATAGCTGCAATAAAAAACACCATTGAAAGTTTCAACAGTAGACAAGGAGAAGCAGAGGACTGAATTAGTGAATTAGAAGACAGGGCAGCAAAACACACCCAAATTGGACTGCTATAGAAGACAAAAAATAAAAGACAGGAGGAGTGCCTAAGGGAGCTTTGGGACAACATGAAACAAAGCTATATACGAATAATAGGGGTTCCAGAAAGACAAGAAGAGGAACAGGGGAGAGAAAACCTATTTGAACAAATAATGTTAAAAAAACCTTCCCTGATGTGGGGGGGGGGG
>NW_006294591.1:126561-132787 GCF_000327345.1 Myotis davidii | reverse complement strand
GCAGCGGGAAGGCCGGGGAGGGTTGGGGGGCAGGAGGGAGGGGGGTAAGAGATCAACCAAAGGACTTGTATGCATGCATATAAGCATAATCAATGGACATAAGACACTGGGGGATAGGGGAGGCTAGGGGACTGTCAAAGGCGGTGCGAAAATGGACACATATGTAATACCCTTTGTAATACTGTAAGCAATAAAAAAAAATTGTGCTATTAGTCAGTTTGGAGCTATGGTAAACTATCCTTGGCTATCTCCATCAGTCAAAATCTTGTCCATTTGTAGTTGATTAAATGGTGTCCCTCAAATGGATATGTTCAAGTCTTAACCTTAACCTGAGAAGGTGACACTATTTGGAAAAAGTCCTTGAAGATGTAATTAAGAATCACAGTATCAGATTATCCTGTGTTGTTCTGGTGAGCTCAGAATCTAACGGCATGTTCTCTTATAAGAAGATACAGAGATGCACAGGGAGAAGGCCATATATAAACACAGAGACAGAAATTAGAGTTATGTGGCCACAGCATCTACAGGCATCATTGACATGATGAAATCTCTGGAGTTTAATTGTGGCTTTTAGCTCTGCAGCAAATATCCTAAGATATTTATGTGATCTCCATGCTTGAATTTGCTAAAGGCAAGAATACATATCCAAAAATAATCTTGAAAACAACAACAACAACTCACACCATAACAACAGGAAGGGATTAAGATAGCTGCAGTGTAAAGAACTTCAGTCTGTTTGCTCCTAATACCGGACCAGACTTGTGGCTAATATGCTGAACATTCGACTTGAAAAACCAGCTGAAAAAAAATCATTGGAAATACTGTGAGCAATGAGAGTGGAGAGAGGACAAGAGAAGATGCAGAGTGGGTGAGCCAATTCATGCAACTGCACAGCTCAGAAGCCAGAGGGATGTTGCAACGGTGCAACTCCTATCCCTTGGAAGTGTGGGGCCTCAGTCACATGCAGGATCCCCAAATCAGAGCAATATACAGCATCTGACAGTGGGAATAAGTGGTAATTCAGTCTACCAAGGCAACTCAGATGGCCTTATACCAGGCAAAAAAGTGAGTACTTGGTTACAATACCAGTCTGGGAAGCTCCCCTGGATTGTTGTCTGTGGGAGGGGCCACTCAGCAGAACTTTGGACTGATGGAGGGGTCTGAGCAGTGAATCCTAGGAGTCAATTATTCTGTGAGAGAACTTTTGGCAGAGAATAATATGGGGGCCAGGCAGAGTGTCCTGGGAAAGAAGTATTATAATCCCCATATCAAGCAAAGAGAAGGTTCCCCTTGCCCCACCTGTGGAATGGCTCTGGGATAGAAATCTACACCTGAGAGGTGGGCATGGTGGCATAGGTGACTTAGACATTTGGCCTGGTAGTGTAATGTATCCCGCGAATCACAGAAGGACGGCTCAAGAAGTCAAATTAGAGTCACATTTATTGCAATCCGGGACTCTGAGGGGCCATTCCCCAAATCTCATAGTAGCAAGATGGTCGCAGCTCCAAGGTTATATAGGCAAAAATCACAAAGGTATTGATTACATCTCAAGGTTTGGAATGAGGAACCTGGTTTGCAAAAAAGCAGTTTACAGAAGCAGAAGCAGCATGTTATCTAAATTACAGTTTTGGGTCTCCGGATCACTGAATTGACAGAAACACATTATCTAGAGCCCTCAGGTCTTGAGACCACTGAATTGCCAGGAATTCATTATCTAGAGCCATCGAGGCAATTTAGAGTAATTGTGCTGTCCTGGTCTTGGGACCACTGAGTCAACTGGAACGCATTATCTGTGGCCACTAAGACAATTTGGGATAATTGTGTTGTCCTGTTTCCCAGGTACAGAAGAATGTGCTTCCTAAAACCAGTAAGATCACAATCAATGGGATAGTCACATTACAATCAATAAGGCATTCAATCAAATGGGATGACTTATACAATTTAGAAAATCAAAGTAACCTGTCCATTGTTAAACAAAGCAAATAGGTACCATACTTCAGTAGGAGCCTGGGCAGAAGTTGCACCCAGTGAGACAGCCATGCTGAAAGTTTATAAAGCCAAGTGAGCTTTTTTTTTCTCTTTAAATTCCCAACTACTAGAGGTAGTGACAAGGGTATACCAGCAACCCAGCCAGAGCTGAGGCATTGGAAGGAGAGGAAGGTACACCCACACCTCCTACAAACTACAGGCACCATCTTGAAAGTAAATGTGTTGAAACCATCCTGACAGTGACCAGATACTCTGCAGAGCCCAAATCTGTGGGGGAAAGAAAGCAGCCCAGGGAAAGTACATTCAAGGAGGGATCCTGGGAGCACACCCAGCCTCTAAGCTAGGGAGGCCCCACCTACTGGACTGCTTGGGAAGCTGCCCTGCTGGGCTTTGGCCAGGGTTCCCAGAGCTGGACTGCCCCAGAGAACTGTCCAGGAAACCCGGGACCCACACACTAAGGAGCCAGATACAACAGCATCAAAGGAAAATCGAGCAAGCTCTACAGATAGTAGACCTAAATATATTTTTGAAAATATATTTTTATTAATTTCAGAAAGGAAGGGAAAGGGTGAGAGAGATAGAAACATTAACTCTTCTTATTTTTTGTTTGTTTGGTTGGTTTGGATTTTCTTTCTCTCTCTTCTCTCCCCCTCCCCCACTCATATTCTCTAATTGCTATCTTTTATTTTAGTCTATTTTTTTTCTTTCTCATACTCTTTACTTTTTGTTAATTCTTATTTTTAATTCAAAATTTTCTTCCTTTCCTTCCCTATTCTATATTGTATCTAGTATTATTACTTTTTAAATTATTACAAGAGGCCCAGTGAACAAATTCATGCATGGAAGGGGTCCCTTGACCTGGCCGGCGATCAGGACTGGGGGGTGGGGTGGGGGGGAAGGACTGTGGGAGGTTGGCTGGCCATGGGAGGTTGGCTGTGGGAGTTCACTGACCACCAGGGGCCAGTTCCAGTATTGAGCATCTGCCCCCTGGTGGTCAATGAGCAACACAGTGACTGGTCATTCTGTCATCTTCTTAGTGCTTGATAAATGTAACATCAGGCCCCTAGTTCTTATTTCTTCTTAAACTTGGTAATTACCAGAGCCGAGCAGAATATCTTTGGAAATAAGCAGTACATTATCCTCTATAACGAAGTTGAGACCAGGTTACAGGGAGCACAGACCTGTACCCTGTCACGCACAGAGCAGGACCCATCAGGGGGTTGGGGAGCTCCCTCCTGTCACACACAGAGCAGGGCAGATCAGGGGGTTGGGGCGCCACACCCTGTCACACTCAGGGCAGGGCCGATGGGAGGTTATGGCTCTACCCCATCACACACAGAGAAGGGCCTGTGGGAGGGGAGTTGGGGCGCAGCACCTTGTTGGACACAGAGCAGGGCCAATCAGGGGGTTGGGGCACCACACCCTGACACACACAGAGCCGCAGGGCAATCAGGGTGTTGGGGAGCTCCACCCTATCAGGCACAGAGCAGGGCTGATCAGGGGTTGGGGCGCTTTCCCCTGTCACGAAGAGAGCAGGGCAGATAGCGAGGTTGTGGCTCCGCCCACTGTCACACATAGAGCCGCAGGGCAATCAGGGGGTTTGGGCTCTGTCCCCTGTCATGCTAATCCTGGTGCTGGGAGGCCTCGAGGCTCTGTGGATCCTGGTGCTGGGAGGCATATTACCCTTTTACTATATAGGGTAGAGGCTCTACCCTGTCACACACAGAGCAGGGCAATCAGGGGGTTTCGGCGCTGTCCCCTGTCATGCTAATCCTGGTGCTGGGAGGCCTCGAGGCTCTGTGGATCCTGGTGCTGGGAGGCCTCGAGGCTCTGTGGATCCTGGTGCTGGGAGGCCTCGAGGCTCTGTGGATCCTGGTGCTGGGAGGCCTCGAGGCTCTGTGGATCCTGGTGCTGGGAGGCCTCGAGGCTCTGTGGATCCTGGTGCTGGGAGGCCTCGAGGCTCTGTGGATCCTGGTGCTGGGAGGCCTCGAGGCTCTGTGGATCCTGGTGCTGGGAGGCCTCGAGGCTCTGTGGATCCTGGTGCTGGGAGGCCTCGAGGCTCTGTGGATCCTGGTGCTGGGAGGCCTCGAGGCTCTGTGGATCCTGGTGCTGGGAGGCCTCGAGGCTCTGTGGATCCTGGTGCTGGGAGGCCTCGAGGCTCTGTGGATCCTGGTGCTGGGAGGCCTCGAGGCTCTGTGGATCCTGGTGCTGGGAGGCCTCGAGGCTCTGTGGATCCTGGTGCTGGGAGGCCTCGAGGCTCTGTGGATCCTGGTGCTGGGAGGCATATTACCCTGTTACTATATAGGATAGAGGCCTGGTGCATGGGTGGGGGCTGGCTGGTTTGCCCTGAAGGGGGTCCTGGATCAGGGGGGGGGTCCCCACTGGGGTGCCGGGACAGCCTGGGTGACAGGCTGATGGCTGTTTGCAGCTGGTCACACCCCGGTCAGGGTGGGGGTCCCTACTCGGGTGCCTGGCCAGTCTGGGGGAGGGGCTGAGGGCTGTTTTCAGGCTGGTGGGTGACTGGAGCTCCCAACCGCTCCTTTTTCTCTCTCTTTTTTTTTTAAAAATTCTGGGCCAGCTTTAGCTCTGAGGCTTGGCTCCAGCTCTGAGGCTTCTGCTGCTGAAAGACGGGATCTGTTTTGTTTGGGTTCTATAATCGAAACACTGTTTCAACTCCAGCTCTGAGATCCCGGCTGGCTGAAAGCAGGTTTCTGGGGTTTTGTTTAGCTGCTATATTTGTAACAATGTTTCAAATTGCAAGCTCAGAGGCCGGCAGCAGCAGGCGGGGAACCTTGGCTTCCTCTGTCACTGGAGCAAACAAGCCATCTTGGCTGGCAGTTAATTTGCATATTGCCCTGATTAGCCAATGGGAAGGGTAGCAGATGTATGGCTAATTACCATGTTTCTCATTTGTTATTTTACAGCTTATATTTTTTATACTTACCCTATTTCTTGTCTCTTCTTTCTTTGCTTTCTTATTCTTATTTATTTATTTAGTTTTCTTTCCTCCTCCAAATTTTCTGTCTCCATGCCTTCTAGTATTCTTTTATTTTTGTATGTCTGTTATTTTTGTTGTTTGTTTTTCACTTTTTTTTTGTTGAGGCTGTTGTTTTTATTATTGTTGGTGTGTTTTTGTTTGTTTTGCTTTTTTGTTTTTTTCCCTTTGTGTTCTTTTTGGTTGGGTTAGGTTTTGTCTTGCTCTGTTCTGTCAGCATCTATATAAAAACTGAAATGAAGTGGTTGGGATTGAGATTCACAGTTAACAAGCTTGAGGGCTGAGCTTACCCACAAATGGAGCAACACCAATCAAGACCCAAATTCAACAGGAGAAGCCACATGACCAACACAAGGGTAATTCCTAGAGTAGCCAGCTCAGAAGGTCAAGGAAACTTCACCATAATGTCCCACAAGAAGGCCACCTCATCAAGACTGGGAGGGAGAAACCAACATGGTGATATAGGTAAACACCGGAAGATTGCTGCCTCACACAACCACTTCAAAAATACAACTAAAAGACGGAACGGACATCACCCAGAACCACAGGAAGCCTGGCTGATGGAAATTACACAACTAGAAGGAAAGAGAAAAGCATACCGAGACTCAGAGGATTTGCAGTGTGGAAGTTCAATACTAAGGTGTGGAGGTGGGCGCGGAGCGGACTGGCGGCTAAGGGCGTGGTTGTCTGTTTCAATGGGGAGGGCGTCTCAGGCTCTGAGCTCCAGTTCCGGGCGAGTCTCTAGGGACCCAGACTCCAATGGGAGAAGCAGGACTGTCTGGCATTGGTCGGAACTCGAGGGCAGCTTTCTCTCCGAGGTTTGCAGCGGTTGCTGGGACACTGAGAGGCAGAGCCTCTGGGGACAGGACTGAGAGCAGCCATAACTGCTTGCTTGACCTGCCCTGTTGATCCCCTGGGACCCACCCCACCCAAGCCTTGCACAGAGGCATTTGTGGGATAGCCTCAGACAAAGGCTAGATTAGCACCTCCCTAGAGGACGGAAGTTCTCCCACTGCAGAGACAGCTGATTCTCACAGCCAGTTGGCCTGGAGGTCAAATCCCTCCCAGTGTTACCTACAACAATCAAGGCTTAGCTACAACAAGACTGCACACAAAGACCACAAGGGGGGACACCAAGAGTGTCTGCCTCATGTAATTGGGACACTTAGCACAGAAAGCCACTCTATCGACACAGCGAAGCATAAAAAATGCCGAGACAAAGAAACAGGACACAAATGACAG
>NW_006294591.1:114536-125641 GCF_000327345.1 Myotis davidii | reverse complement strand
GGTGGGGGGGGGAACTGGGAGGAGGAGGAGTTATGGGGGGGAAAAGAGGAACAACTGTAATAATCTGAACAATAAAGATTTAATTACAAAAAAAAGAATAAGCAAGGAGAGGAATTTAATAGTAAAAAAAAAAAAGACTGGGAGGCATAATAGTCTTCTCCAGCACACCAAAACAAATCCAAAGACAGAGAAAAATGAGGAAATAAAGAAACAGGCCCCAAATGAAGGAACAAGAGCTACCTACAGAAAAAGAGAGGAATGAGGGAAAGCAATTTATCAGATATAGAGTTCAAAGTAATGGTTATAAGGATGGTCAAACATCTTAGTAAAGACTATAAGTAACATAATGAGAATTATAAGGAATGTAAGGGAAACTATATCAGCATGGAAACAGATATAGAAACCATGAATAAGAACCAATCAGAAATGAAGAATGACAGATGAAGTTAGGAATACCTTGGGAGGAATGAACAGTAGATTAAAGAAGTTTAATCTAAATCAGTGAATTAAAAGACAAGGTAGAAAAATAATGCAATCAGGGCAGCAATTAGAAGAAAGCTTAAAAACCAGTAAAGAAGCCCTATCTGGTTTGGCTCAGTGGATAGAGCATTGACCCATGGATTAAAGGGTCCCAGATTCAATTCCTAACAAGGGCATGTATCTTGGCAACAGGCTTGATCCTTGGCCCTGTTTGGAGTGCATTTGGGAGGCAACCAATTAATATGTTTCTCTTGCATCAATGTTTCTCTCTCTCTGTGTCTCCCTCTCCCTTCCACTCTCTCTAAAAAATAATGGAAAAATATCTGTGGGTGAGTGTTAATACACTCACATATACAAAAAGGAAGGGAGCTTTAGGACAACATGAAATGTAACAACATCTGAATGATAGGGGTCCTGGAAGGAGAAGAATCTGAGCAAGGAATAGAGAACCTGTTTGAAAAACTAATCACAGAAAACCTTCCCAACCTGGTGAAGGAAAGTCAGTAAAGTTCAGCAAGCACAGAGAGTCCCAAACAAGATGAATTTCAAAGGTTCCACACCTAGCCACATCATAATTAAAATTGCAAAAGTTAAAGACAAAAGCAGAATCTTAAAGGCAGCAAGGGAGAGACAGAAAGTTACCTACAATGGAGCTCCCATTAGACTATCAGTTGATTTCTCAATAGAAACACTTCAGGCCTGAGGGAGTGTCATGAAGTATACAACCTAATGAAAAGCAAGGCACTGAATCCAAAACTACTCTTTCAAACAAGGTTATTATTCAAAAATTGAAGATGATATAAAGAGCTTCCAGACAAAAAAGGCTAAAGTACTTTATTACTACCAAACAAGTACTGCAAGAAATGCTAAAGGGACTCTTGTATGAAGAAGAAATAGAACATAAGAGGGGAACACAGGCATAAAGAATAAAAATGGCAATAAATGAATACCTAAAATAATAACCTTAAATGTAAATAGATTAAATGCCCCAATCAAAAGACATAGGTAGCTGAATGGATATAAAAACTTGGCCCATATATATGTGGTCTACAAGACACCACTTCAGAACAAAAGACAAACACATGATGAAAGTGAATGGATGGGAAAAATTTTTTCCATGCACATGGAAATGAAAAAAAAAAGCTGGTGCAGGAATACTCATATCTGACAAAATAGATTTCCAAATGAAGTCCCTAAGAATTGACAAAGGTCACTGCATAATAATAAAGGGATCATTCTAACAAGAGGCTATAACCCTAGTAAACATATATGCAACCAATATAGAAGCATACAAATGTATAAAAAAATTCTGGAAGACTTTAATGGAGAGATAGATAGCAGCACAATCATAGTAGGGTGCTTTAACACCCAAATGACATCACTGTATAGATATTACAGACAAAAACTACCAACAAGGAAACAATGACCCTAAATTACACACTAGATCAGATGGAGTTAATTGACAAAATGGGTGGAGGACAGAACATTTCAACCCAAAGTTACAAAATATACATTCTTCTTGATTTCACACAGGTCATTCTTAAAGATAGACAACATGTTAGGACACAAACTCAGTCTCTAAAAGTTCAAGAAGACTGAAATCATATCAAACATCTTCTTGAATCACAACAGTTTGAAACCAGTAATCAACTACAGTAAAGCACTCAAACACATGGAGGCTAAGTAGCATGATATTAAACAATAAATGGGTTACAAATGAGATCAAGGAAGAAATAAAAAACTTCCTGGGAATAATTAAAAATGAACAAACAACAACCCCAAATAGATGGGACATGACAAAAACAGTCCTGAGAGGGAAGTTCATTACACAAATGGCTTACCTCAACAAACAAGAAAAATCTCTAACAAACTATCTAACCCTACAACTTAAAGAATTAGAAAGAGAACAGCAACAAAAGACCAGAGTAAGTAGAAGGCAGAAAATAATAAAGAGAGGAAATAAATGACAAAGATACTAAAAAAGAGATTAATGGAACCAAGTAGTGATTCTTTACAAAGATAAAAAAGATTGATGAACTTACAGCCAGACTTCTCAAGAAACAAAGAGAGAGGACCAACTAAATAAAAGCAGAAATGAAAGAGGTGAAGTAACAATGGACACCACAGAAATACAAAGGATTGTAAGAATATACTATGAACATCTATATGCCAACAAGATGTACAACCTTGATGAAATGGACAAATTTGTAGAAAAATACAATCTTCCAAAACTGAGTCAGGAAGAATCAGAAAACTGAATAGGCCAATAACAACTGATGGAATTGAAGAGGTGATCAAGAAACTCCCAGCAAACAAAAGCCCTGTTCCAGATGGATTCACAGGGGAATTTTACCAAACAGTCAAAGAAGAACTAACACTTATCCTTCTCAAACTATTACAAAATATGCAAGAGGAAGGAACACACCCAACCTCCTTTTATGAAGCCAACATTATTCTAATCCCCATACCAGAAGAATACATACAAAGACATAGAATTAGAAGCAAATAACTGATGAACATAAATGCTAAAATCCTCAACAAAATTTTAGGAAATCAGATGTAGGCATATATTAAAAAGATCATACACCATTTCCAAGTGAGATTTATTCCAGCAATGCAAGGCTGGTCCAATATTCACAAATCTATACATGTAATACATCACATAAATAAATTGAAAGATAAAAATTACATGATCATATCAGTAGATGCCAAAAATAAATTCAACAAAATCCAACACCAATTTTGATAAAAACTCTTAGCAAAGTGGAAATAGAGGGATCATACCCTCATCATAATAAAGGCCATATATGACACACCTATAGCCAACATCCTACTCAATGGGTAAAATTGAAAACCCTTTCTTCGAAGAACAGGAACAAGACAGATGTCTTCTTTGACCACTCTTATTCAACATAATATTAAAAGTTCTAGCCACAGCAATCACACAAGAAGAAAAAATAAAAGATATCTAAATTGGAAAGGAGGTAGTAAAACTGTCATTATTCCCAGATGACATCATATTATACATAAAAAGCCAAAATGACTTCACAAAAAACTAGTAAATTTAATAAGTGAATTAAGCAATATAGCAGGATACAAAATTAACACCCAGAAATTGATGGCATTTTCATACACCAATAATGAACTCTTAGAAACAGAAAGTAAAAAAAAAAATCCCATTTACCATTGGGACAAAAAAATAACTTAGTAGATACTTAGGAATAAACTTAACCAAAAAAGTAAAATCCTGTATTTGGAAAACTATAGGACGTTAAAAAAAAAAAAAGAGATAGAGGAAGATATATGCAAATGGAAGAATATATCATATTCATGGATTGGTAGAATTAACATCATTAAAATGTCCACAGTATCCAAAACAATCTATAGATTCAATGCAATCCTTATTAAAATTGCAATGGCATATTTCACAGATCTAGAACAGATATTTGAAAAATTTAAATGGAACCAAAAAAGACCCAGAATAGCCTCACTGATGTTGATAAAGAACAACAAAGTTGGAGGGATCATAATACCAAGATAGACCACAAAGCTACTATTATCAAAACAGCCTGATGCTGGCACAAGAACAAGCATATACTAGTAGATCAATGGAACAGAACCCAGGAATCAACCCAAACAATTATGTTCAATTAATATTTGACAAAGGAGGCAAGAGCATAAAGTGGAGTTAAGACAATCTCTTCAATAAATGGTGTTGGGAAAATTGAACAGCTACATACAAAAAAGTGAAATAGATCACCAACTCACACTTTTCACAAAAATAATCTCAAAATGCTCTAGCTGGTTTGGCTCAGTGAATAGAGCATCAACCTGTGGACTGAAGTGTCCCAGGTTTGTTTCCAGTCAAGGGCACATGCTTGGGCTCGATCCCCAGTAGGGAGCGTTCAGGAGGCAGCCAATCAATGATTCTCTTTCATCATTGATATTTCTATTTCTCTCTCCCTCTCCCTTCCTCTCTGAAATCAATAAAAATATATTAAAAATAATCTCAAAATGGATAAAAGACTTACATATAAGTCATGAAACCATATATATCCTAGAAGAAAATGAGGGCACCAAAACCTCAGACATCTCATGTAGCAGAATATTCACAGATGCATCAGTAGGGCAAGAAAAACAAAGGAAAAAACACACCAATAAGACTAAATCAAACTAAAAATCTTCTGTAGAGCAAAAGAAACTGCAACAAAATGAAAACAAAACCAACTCTTTGGGAGAACATATTTGCCAATGATACATCTTATAAGGGGTTAATTTCCAAAATACAGGAAGTACTCATACAACTCAACAAATGGAAGACAAATAATCCAATTAAAAATGGGTGGAGGGCCTGAATGGACACTTCCCCCAAGAGGACATACAAATGGCCAAGAGACATATGAAAAATGCTCAAAGTCACTAATCATCAGAAAGATGCAAGATATAAGGACAATGAGGTACATACTCACACCTGTCAGAATGCCTACCATCAATAAATCAACAGACAACAAGTGGTGAGGATGTGGAGAAAAGGGAACTCTGGTACACTGCTGGTAGGAATGCAGATTGCTACAGCCACTATGGAAAATAGTATGGAGTTTTCTTAAAAAATTAAAAATTGAACTGCCATTGACCCAGTGATCTCAATTCTAGGAAAATATCCTAAGAAGCCTGAAACACCAATCAGAAAGAATATATGCACCCCTATATTTATAGTAGTGTTATTTACAATAGCTAAGATCTGGAAACAGCTCAAGTGCTCATCAGTAGATGAGTGGATTAAAAATGGTGATACATTTACACAGTGGAATACTATGCAGCTATAAAAAAGAAGGATCTATTAGCATTTGAGACAACATGGAGGGACCTGGATATTATTATGCTAAGGGAAATAAGCCAGTCAGAGAAAGACAAATAGCATATGATCTCACATATATGTAGAATCTAATGGGCAAAAAAAGGTTGAATAAAATAGTACCAGAGGCATGGAAAGGTGGAACTGACTGACGAATCTCAGAGGGAAGTGGTGGGGAGGATAAGAGATTAACTAAGTATTTATATACATGCATGCATAACCCATGAACACAAACAATTGTGCAGAGAAGGCCTGGGGAGGAGGAAGGAATGGGGAAGATGGGGTTGATGGGGTAAAAAGGGGGGGCATCTATAATAATTTCAACAATAAAGATAAATTCAAAAAATGATTAGCGACTCTCTACTAGGCTTTATTGGTTAAAAGAAAATAAAATGTACTCTAATTCTTCTCTTATCAATTCAATTCTGATTTACACACACGTGCCCATGCGCGCACACACACATTAACAGTCTAGATGGTTTTCAGTCATCTTAGGTTTTAATTTCAGTTAATTCTAAAGAGAGAACTCTATATTCAGGTTCATTTAAAAGAGATTTCTATGAGGATTGTACATAAGCTTTCTGGGCCTTCCTGCATCATGGCTTCAGAATAATTGTCTTCTTTGATCTGATAGGGGTTTGAGTCCCTTGGACTTTGATTCTGACTCAGTGGCTTATGAGGTTGAACTCATGAAAAAAGCAGGCGTGCAGGAGAGAAATACACTGATTTTAAGACCAGCCCAAAGACCCATGAGCACATACCTTTGGGGGAACGAGAAGAGATAAACCAAAGAAGTTATATACTTATATATATAGCCCATGGACACAGGCAATAGGGTAGTGAAGGCCTGGGGGGTAGGTAGGGGCTGGAAAGAGGGGGAGAAACGGGGGAGGGAATGGGAGATATCTGTAATACTATCAACAATAAAAAATACATTAAAAAGAGTTAATTCACAGAATCAGAACTAATACATCAGCTTTTTCATAGCTTGCTTTCTTTTCCCTTTACTTCTATGTTAACAGATTTGAACATACAAAATTAATCAGGTTACAATGTGAAAAGTTATATAGAATTCTCAATAATTTAATATGTGCAGACTAAGCCATGTATGTATTTGGGGGTTGTGGTTCAGTGTGATTTATACTACTTCCTTTCTTAGGGATGATGCCACAACAAAGTACTTTCTTTGCATCTCAGTATAGCCAATGATGGAAATAGTTGTGTGTAACATAAAGAAGCAACCTTTTACTAAGGAAGACTTTTTTCATTTGAATGCTGCTGAGAAGCTTATGGGAAAAAGGGTAATGGCATTGGTGAAATGCCACCAAAGTGTATCTCTACAGGAAAGAAAATAATCATTTCAAGTTGTTAATTTTATTTCTGATGTGACACTGGCCTATAGAAATGGGATTTCATTAACACTTTGGAGTTCACCAGGGAACTGAATCATAACACTGGTTAAATTACACTAATAAGTTCTTTTAACTTGTTTTTCTCATGGCAAATTGATGTTTCTTTTTTCACATGTGCAGGAAATAGAAATATAAACTTCTAATTTAATTTAATTTAATTTAATGGCTTCTATTAATCAACAAATGGCTAATTCTTAATCTTTATTTTACCATGCATTTTACTGTATCAGCTGTATTTGCCAAACTCTTTCTTTTCACACTTTATCAAGTTGTCTTCTGGGCAATCATTCTTTCTCATTTTCCCTACCTCTCTGTTGGCTCCTCTCAGGCTCCTTTGTTGGTTCTTTGGCATCTCCCATCTCCAGCTGCACCATATCCTAGGGCTTGAGTCTCCAACTTTTCTTTTTGTTCAACATTTATTCCCTTGGAAATTTTATTTTATCTTATGGTCACTAACCTTTTCTGCAAGGTGAATCTCAATATTTATTTTCAGTTCAGACTTCTCCCTTGTACTCCATCTTTTAGCAGACCTAAGGGGCATTCATCTGTTCCCCTCAAAATCTTTTCTATTCTTGTAAGTGGCTACTGTGACCTCTAGCCATGACTTTTCCTAGATGACTCCCTTTCTTTCATATCCTGCTCTAACCTGCCAGCAAATTTCGTAGGATCTCCCTTTAGCATGGATATGAAAAAATCTGGTACTTCTCATCACCCCTGTGACTTCTACAATTGTTCTTAGCTTTTACATGGATGCATGTAAAGACCTCTTAACTGCTAGAGTTGGATGGAGCAAATTATGCCGCTCTTCTATTTAAAAGCCTTCAATGGCTAAATCTCAGAGTAAGAGTTAGGGTCCTTTATGCTCTGGGGCTGGCTCCTGTCTGAAGTCACCATATCCACTCTCTTACTTCCTAGCTAGGTTTCCACTCCCTTACCTTACCTCAGGGCTTTGCACATAATCCACATATCTCCTACCCTCACTTCCTTCAGAGTTAATCTAAAATATCAATTTCTCCCACCATATACTCACTACCTCTTACTCTATTTTAATTTTCAGTCACCTGCATATATCTAAAATTTTAATGTTTTTTAAAAATTGGATATTGCTTGCCTCTCCCTCCACTAGAAGCTTTAGTGGGCAGGAATTATCTGTGTTTTGTTCTCTGCTGTCTGCCTGGCACCTAGAAGTATACCTCATAGTATCCAGCGATGATTTGTTGAATGAATCAGAAGTACTCAGATTGAGGAGATAATCCTATCTAATAAAGAGAGAATATGCTAATTGACTCTCATGCCATCACAAAGATGGCGGCACCCACAGCCAATAAGGAGGGAATATGCTAAGACTGCCACACCCTCAAAGATGGCGGCATCCACAGTCAATAAGGAGGGAATATGCTAAGACTGCCACACCCTCAAAGATGGCGGTGCCCACAGCCACAAGATGGCAGTGCCCAGTCCCCTCAGCCTCACCAGGGTGGCAGGTGCACGGCAAGACCAGGTCCACCCCCAGGTGGGCCTGGCTGCTCCGCATGCTTGCCTCTGGAGTCCCCCAGTCCCTTCAGCCCCCCAGCTGCTCAGGGATGGCCTGAGGTACAGGCAAGCCTCTGATGGTGGCTGCCCAGCTGCCCAGGGCTGCCTGAGGCTCAGGTAACCAGGGCCAGCCTAGGCTTGCATTGCTGGTAGTGGCAGCAGCAGAGGTGTGATGGAGGCATTGCCTTTCCCTGATCGCTGGGTCGCCTCCTGCCCCTGAGGGCTCCCAGACTGTGAGAGGGGGCAGGCTGGGCTGAGGGACCCCTGCTCCAGTGCATGAATTTACATGCACAGAGACTCTAGTATAAAATAACAACCTTGCAAACATGTAAATTCATAAATAAAATGATTTGCTTTATTTGTTGGCTTTGTTTTGTTTTTGTTTGTGGGAGAGAAGAGAGTTTTTAAGTCACTCCTGTTTTGACCTTGCTGTGTGGCCATGGGTGTACTCACTCAAAGGAAGTCCATGGACAAGAGCATGTGGGGGATGCTGAAAGACTTGAATCTCCTACCCCTCTGATGTACATTCTGGCAAGTTCTTCTCTACAGCTATTCAGGGTGAGGATAGCAATTTTCATATCCAGGTGATCAACCTGGACCAGTTTAAAACATCTATTTTTGGCGGACCATGGAAGAAACATATAATTAAATTCTCAAATTAAATTACAACTCTTTTGGAGTATAGCTTAAAAATTATAGAGTTAGTGAAAAGTATTCCCTTTGCATTCCCCAGAGATTTATTTTTATTTTGGAGATTCTTTTGGCTCATATTTTATTCAAATTAGTCATAATATAGAGTTAAAAATGAATTTTTCTCATACTTGCTTCAGAGAATAAATGAACTGAGTAAACAATAGTGAAGTTATTTTTAAATATATTAAGGTCATATATAAAAAATATTCTCATTGACTTTTGAAATATTCTTTAACTTGGACATGAAAAAGTGTATGTGAATTCTATTGCTGCATGTGTGTTTCTATATTTAGTCTTACACAAGAATTTTTCTCACCTTGGAATAGAACAGATGCTCTTTTGTGCAACTTTCAGAACAGGTAGTTACGTGTTCTAGTTCAATCCCCAAAAGGAAATATATATAGGTTAAGGATAAAACAGGAAAGTGAGGCCTCTTCTCCCCCCACCCACTTTTCAAACACTTTACCAACCCCATTACTCTCCAAGCTTCTTCCCCACCCACACACATATGAAATACCCATTTCTCTGATGACCAAGCACAGCTAATAATTTATTAGGAAGGATGTTTGTAAAATCACACTGGAAAAATAAGGTCTCTCTCTGATGCCCTTTTTTCCCTGTCTTAAAGAAAAATCATCAAACTGAAAATCATTCACTGCTGCTTTCACCTAAAGAGATTTTTATTCAGAGACTTCAACCAAGGAGAAATTCCCTACAAAGAAGGTAAATGTCAGAAAGTCAAAGCACAGGATGATTGCCCTAGTTGGTTTGGCTCAGCATCGGCCTGGGAAACTGAAGGGTCCTAGATTAAATTCCTGTCAAGGGCACATGTCTGGGTTGTGTGCTTGATCCCCAGGAGGGGTCATGCAGGAGGCAGCTGATCAATGATTCTCTCTCATCATTGATGTTTCTATCTCTCTCTTTCTCTCCCCTTAGTATCTGAAATCAATAAAAATATATTTTAAAAAGGCACTAGGATGATAAAAAAACTGTGTTCAACTTAATTAACTGTTGACCATGACTAGATTTCATCAATGTAGACTTTTCTGCTGTATCTATTGCCATTTCATTCAGTTATTCTTGGTTTTATAACATTTGTGTTACGGGAAATTGAAGCAGTTTCTATAATACTTTTTATTGTCTCCCCTCATGAACAAAGTACAGTTTTGTTTTTTTTTTTTTTAGGAGAAAATGCTCTCTTGTTGCCATCTTCTGTTGCCTGCCTTTGACCCTTAGCCTGATCAAGAATCTCTCAACTCTTGCATCACAACAGCCATTTGTTTATGTCTCCCCACTTGTTCCTTTGTGCATTGTTCAGTATCTTATGTGTTCTTTTCAGAATTTCAGAGTGGAGGTTGATAGAAGGGATATCAGCATGCTATGCTAAAGACTTTTGGAGAATTAACCCAGATTAGATTAATACATTAAACTAAACCATATTTAAACAGTCTTGAATGGGAAATTGTTTATTTTTGTAATCAACACCTGACTTGTAATTGATGGGAGACATATTTAAGGAATGTTAATTTTTTTATTCCAATAAAACCATGCATTTCTGTTTTGCACAGGACTCTATCTTAATCCTGAAATAGCTCTGAAACTGGATGGGCCAACCAATACATACAGTTAAACTTGTGAAGCACTCAAATTTATAGGAAAAAACCTTGGGTTTAAAAAGTCTGAGTTCCGAAACTAAGATGGCGGCAGAGATAAACACTGGGAAATTAAGGCCGCTCACAACAATTGATTAATACCTCAGAGAAACAATACGGACTTCATCCAGAACCATAGGAAGCCTGGCTGACTGTAAACTCTACAACTAGAAGGAAGGAAACGCACACTGAGACCCAGAGAAGCTGCAGGAGAGAAGCGCAGAGGTACGGGGCTCGCGCGGGGCTCGCGCGCGGAAAGGGGCCGGCACCCGAGGACGCGGCGGTCCTTTTGAATCCGGAGGGAGTCACAAGCCCCCGACGGCTCTGAACTCCGGTTCCGGGAAGTCTCTGGGGACCCAGAACTCAAGCGGGGAGAAACTGGACGGTCTGGAAGCGGGAGATCTTGGGGGCTGCTTTCCCTCAGAGGTGCTTGCAGCCGCTACAGGACACTGAGACGCGCGTCTCCTTAGGGCAGGGCTG
>NW_006294591.1:111997-112717 GCF_000327345.1 Myotis davidii | reverse complement strand
GGGGTGGGGTGTGCCACTGAGAATTCTGGGATCCAATCCCGGAGCTAGGCTCCCCAGCAGAGAGCACCAAACTGAGGAAGGTATCCACATAACATCAAGCTGTGAAGAGCAGTGGTGTGCTGTCTGCCAGGGAGTGGCAGCTGGAAGTTCAGGCACCCTCTTAAAGAGCCAAGGCACAAACATTCCCTGAGGAGCCACCCATCTTGTGCTCTGGCAGAGGAAGGGTGAAGTGGACCGGAGCTGTGATAGCAGAAGCCAGCACTGGGGACTTGGGGGACAGAGCTCAGAAGGCAGACACCCCAAGTCTCATCAGCTCAGTGATTCCATCACATAGCCACATAGACATCTGCCTTGTCTGGGGGAATAGACATCTGCCTTGCCTGGGGGAAGACAGTTGACACACCCTATTGGAAAACACCTTGCCCTGAGTCCACTTAAGAGATTAAAAGTAACAATTCGAAGGAGTAGCAGCTGCTTGTGTAGCCCGCCCCCATCCAAGGAACAGCAGCCTCATGATCAGCACACCCTCTGTCTGAGGAACAGAAGCTGTGTGTGAAGCCTCCACCCACCAACCAAAGGAGCCACCACAGCTGTCAACATCACACACCAGAGGAGATGCTGCCAGCTGAGGAGCAGCTGCTACCACATTTGCCCAAGGAGCAACCACAGCCGAGGAGCCACTGCCACCCATGGAGCAGCCCCTGAAAACCAAAACCTAGG
>NW_006294591.1:89589-107078 GCF_000327345.1 Myotis davidii | reverse complement strand
GAGGGTGGGGAGCAGGAGGGGGGTGGGTAAGAGATCAACCGAAGGACTTGTATGCATGCATATAAGCATAACCAATGGACATAAGACACGGGGGGGTAGGGGAGGCCAGGAGATTGTCAAGGGTGGGGGAAAAAAAGGAGACATATGTAATACTCTTTGTAATACTTTAAGCAATAAAACAATTTAAAAAAAAGAATAGAAAAAAGAAAATACACCTCCATGAATTCAAGAACATGTGAAACAAACAAATATGAGTTCCATCAGAGGCAGAGCAACCTCGAACAGACTGTCAAAGTGCAGCAGGAAGACCTGGGTAGGTTGGGGGGCAGGAGGGAGGGGGGTAAGAGATCATCCGAAGGACTTGTATGCATAGATATAAGCATAGCCAATGGACAGAAGACACTGGGGGGTAGGGGTGGCCAGGGGATTGTCAAGGGTGGGAAAAAAAGGAGACATATGTAATACTTTGTGTAATACTTTAAGCAATAAAACAATTTAAAAAAAAGAATAGAAAAAAGAAAATACACCTCCATGAATTCAAGAACATGTGAAACAAACAAATATATGAGTTCCATTTCCCTGTGTGTGTGTGTGTGTGTGTGTGTGTGTGTGTGTGTGTGTGTTTGTTTCTTCTTTATTTTTGTCTTTCATTAGGATGATTTTGGCTTTGTAATTTTGGCTGTGATAATTTTGGCATTTGAGAGAAGCTCTGGCTTTGGTAAAGGCATAGAGAGAGAATTTATTCTCCAGTTAAAGTCTGATTCTTTTTGATGTAAAACCAGAGTGTTTGCAAAATTAGTGAAAGTTGTTATGTGTCTATTTCTGTTGACTGGAACATATTACCTTTATAGTTTTAACCTTTATTTTGCAGGGTATATGCTATATTACACCACTTAGATTTTTATCTAGTTCTTTCCATAAATTAAGTCGCCAAGAAATATAAATCCACGGGTATTTTTTTTTTTTTTTTTTTTTTTACTGAAACCATTGTATCATTTATCGGTTTTGAAAAGGAAAACTGACATTTACTTAGTGTCAGTTAAGCCACAAACTGTGATACATGTAATTTCTATTAATCTTTACAGCAACCCTATGAATGAACTATTATAATTACCATTTAAGCAAATTAAGTAAATTAAAATATTATAAGTTTTAGGAATCTTTGACACAACACAGATGATAAGTAGCAAGATGGATTTTAGAAAAGGTCTGGTTTCAAAAGAAACTCTCATGCCAGCCTGGCCCTCATTGCTCAGTGGTTGAGTGGTTGAGCATTAATCTATCAACCAGGAGGCCATTGTTGGATTCCCAGTCAGGGCACATTCCTGGGTTATGGGCTCAGTCCCCAGTGAGGGGCATGCAGGAGACAGCCAATCTCTCATCATTGATGTATCTCTCTCTCTTCCTCTCCTTCCTTTCTGAAATCAATAAAGACATATTTTTTTAAAAAGAAACTCTCATGCCAGTATATTTATTCACTCTATTGTTAATCCTTTAGTGATCTGTAATTTACACTTTTAATTATTTATAAAAACTAGGCTCATTTCAGATTACATACTTAATCAGATTTACATACTTAATTCAAACTTCACTGGATGCCTTCCAGATGTTAGGCAGTATGATAGATTTCATAGAAGCAAACTTGAGAAGAGTACTACTCTGATCCTTAGAAAAGACAGAACCATAGGTTAAATCAAATACAGTTGACAAAGTCTCATTATATTGCATTGATAATTCTTTTTTTCAAATTTAATGTAATGGTTTTTAAAGTTTTTAATTAAAGTAGTATCTGTACACATAAAAGGTAGGCCTAAAATTAAAAAGACATGCTGCCTTGATTCATTTTTGTGCCCAAGCCCCTCTCCTTAAGTACAATCATTTTCAATTTTTTAGTTGGTTTAATTTCATTTTTAATTTTTTGTCTTTATTGTTGAGAGTATAACAGAAACCCCCCATTCCCCCTTCATTGCCTCCCTCAACCTGGTTCCCACCCCAGGCTTTTTCCACCCTATTGTCTGTGTCCAAGGGCAATGCATATCCTATGTAATAAAACTCTAATATGCAAATAGACTGAATGGCAGAACGACCAGTTGCTATGATGCACACTGACCACCAGGGGGCAGATGCTCAATGCAGGAGCTGACCCCTGGTGGTCAGTGTGCTCCCACAGGGGGAGTGCCGCTTAGCCAGAAGCTGGGCTCATGACTGGCAAGCGCAGTGGCAGTGGCAGAAGCCTCTCTCACTTCCACAGCAGCACTAAGGACCCCTTGGGGGATGTCCACCTGCTGGTTTAGTCCCACTGCCCCAGGCCTAAGGGAGTGGGCTGAAGCCAGCAGGCGGACATCCCCAAGGGCCAAGCCAGCAGGTAGACATCCCCCAAGGGGTCCTGGACTGTGAGGTGCGTAGACCAGGCCTCGGGACCCCTTCCCCCGAGTGCGCGAATGTTGTGCACCAGGCCTCTAATATGTACATACATAAGTTCATTGGTTAATCTCTTCCCCCTTTCGACTTCTGTCTGAGTTTTATCAGTCTGTTCAATGTTTCCATGCCTCTGTTTTTTTTATTCATCAGTTTATTTGGTTCATCAGATTCCACATATAAGTCAGATCATATGCTATTTGTCTTTCTCTGACTGGCTTTTTCCCCTTAGCATAATAATATTTAGGTCCCTCCATGATGTATCAAAGAGTGATGGATCCTTCTTTTTTAAAGCTGCATAATATTCCATTGTGTAAATGTACCACTGGTTTTAATCCAATCATCTACTGATGGCCACTTGGGCTATTTCCAATATTAGCTATTGTAAATTGTACTGCTATGAACATAGAGGTACATACATTATTTCCAATTGGTGTTTCAGGCTTGTTAGAGTATTTTCCTGGAAGTGGGATCACTGAGTCAATTGAGAGTTCCATATTTATTTTTTTGAGGAAACTTCATACTGTTTTACACAATGGCTGCCCCAGTCTGCATTCCCACCAGAAGTGTACTAGGGTTCCCTTTTCTCCATATCATTGCCAGCACTTGTCATTTGTTGATTTGTTGATAGGAGCCATTCTGGCAGGAGTGCGGTCATACCTCTTTGTCGTTTTAATTTGCATCTCTCTAATGATCAGTGATTGAGCACTTTTTTATAGGTCTCTTGGCCATCTGTATGTTCTTTTGGGAGAAGTGTCCATTCACATCCTCTGCCGATTTTTTCATTGGGTTATTTTTCTTCCCTTTGTTGAGTTGTATGAGTACTTTCTATATTTTGGAAATTAACCCCTTATCAGATGTATCATTGGCAATTATGTTCTCCCATACTGTGGGTTTCACTTTCATTTTGATGCTGGTTTCTTTTGCTGTGCAGTTTCTAATTTTGATTATGTCCATTGGTTTCTATTTTACTTTGTTTCTCTTGGCCTAGGCCAGTGGTCAGTAAACTGTGGCTCACAAGCCACATGCGACTCTTTGGCCCCTTGAGTGTAGCTCTTCCACAAAATACCACATGTGGGCGTGCACATACAGTGTGATTGAAACTTCGTGGCCCATGCACAGAAGTTGGTATTTGGGTTAATTTGCATACTTTGTCCTGATTTGCTGGTGGGCGTGGCTTGTAGGTGTAGCAGAGTGGCAGAGTGATGGTTAATTTGCATGTTTCTCTTTTATTAGTGTAGATAGGTACCTGTTTGTAGCTATTTTTATTCTTTATGCCTGTGTTCCTTCTTCCCTTTCTATTTCTTCTTTTCAGAAAAGTCTCTTTAGCATTTCTTGCATTGCTCACTTCATAGTGATTAACTCCTCCATCACTTTATTTGTCTGTGAAGCTCCTTATTTCCCCTTCAATTTTGAATGATAGCCTTGCTGGATAGAGTATTCTTGGATTCAGTCTCTTGCTTTGCATCACTTTATATACTTCATTCCATTCCCTTCTGGCCTGATGTGTTTCTGTTGAGAAATCATTTGATATTCTAAGGGGAGATCTTTTGTAAGTAACTGTCTCTCTCTCTTCTTCCTCTTCTCTCTCTCTCTCTCTCAGCCTTTAATATTCTCTCTTTGTTGTTAACATTTCCCATTGTAATTATGATGTCTTGGTGTGGGTCTTTCTGGGTTCCTCTTGTTTGGGACACTCTGTGCTTGTGTGACTTTTTTCTACCTCAAATCAGGGAAATTTTCTGTCATTATTTTTCAAATAGGTTTTCTAATCCTTGTTCCTCTTCTTGTCCTTCTGGCACCCCTATTGTATGTATGTTACTTCGTTTCATGTTATACCAATACTCTCTTAGGCTTTTTTCCTGCTTCCTAACTTTTCTCCAATTGCCTTTCAGCTTGGGTGTGTGTGTGTTTTTCTGCCCTATCTTCTAATTCTCTAATTCAGTCCTCTGCTTCTTCTAGTGTACTGTATAAACCAGGGGTCCTCAAACTTTTTAAACAGGGGGCAAGTTCACTGTCCCTCAGACTGTTGGAGGGCCGGACTATAGTTTTAAAAAAACTATGAACAAATTCCTATGCACACTGCACATATCTTATTTTGAAGTAAAAAAACAAAACAGGAACAAATACAATATTTGTATTTGCATGTGGCCCGCGGGCCATAGTTTGAGGACCCCTGGTATAAACCTTCCGTTGTGTTTTTTACTGTAGCTATATCATTTTTTATTTCCTCTTGATTCTTACATAAGTTGTTGACTTTCACATCTATCCTGTTTATGAACTCTATGACCCTCACTCTGAATTCTTTTTTTCCTGACATATTGCCTGCCTCTATTTCATTTAGTTTATTTCCTGGCAATTCTCCTCTTTTTTTTCCTTTGTGGTTGGTTCTTTGTCTCTCCATTTTTGCTATCTCTTTCCTACCCTGGGCACCCTGGTTGGGGTTTGAGAGGTTGAAGATCCTATCAGGGCAATGGTCCAGAAATGGTTAGCCCAGAGGCTGGGTTTGCCTTGAATCTCCGCCTTTATTGCCTCTGCTCTGAGTTGTATCCCATCTCACCCCACCCCGGACTGGTGCCCTAGTTGTCTGCTTCAGCTGTTTGGGGTTGTGGGAGTGCTTGCACAGTTCCTTTTGTGTGAAGACCCAGAGCCCTCTGAAATGCAATTTTCTATGTGGTCACAGCACCAATGGCAGGGTGGCACTCTAGGTCTCTCTGACAGTGCACTTGCAGTGCAGTCCTATGGACCCTGGCTGGGCACTCCAGCTTGCTCCTGGGGGCCCCAACAGTGCTCTGCTGTGGCCAGGATTGAGGCATGTGCTGCATTGCTCCAGGTAGCTCCTGCAGGACTGTTCCAGGTGCCTGGGAGTAGTGGGTGCAGGTTGCTCTGTGTCTCACAGTCAGAGCTCCCCTGTGGCCTGAGTGGGGCACATTCTGGTTTACTCCATATTGCCAGGGCAGCAAGACCCTGGGCTCCAGGGGAGTTGGTACAGGTTGATCTGGGTCACACAGTCCTCACTTTCTTGTAGCCTGGAGTGAGAAATGCACTTGGGTTGCTCCAATTCTCCCCTCCTCAGTGTGGAGCAGCGGTGGGTTGCCCTGGGTCACTCAGACTATGCTCTCTTGTCACTCAGGGTGAGGTGCACATTGGGTTGCTCTGATGTCCCCAGGACTGTCCTGGGTGCCTGGGTGGAGTAGGTGCAGGTTGGTCTGGGTCTTACAATCAGAACTCCCTTGTGGCCCTTAGTTAGGCATGCGCTGGGTTGCTCCAGATCACCCAAGAAGGGCTGTCTAGGAGGCCGGGGTGGAGCGGGGACTGATTGCTCTGAGTCATACAGGTTTCTCTGGGTTACAAAGTCCACACTCTCCTGTGGCCCAGAATGGGGCATATTCTGGGTTCCCCCAGCAGCAGGTCCCGGGGCTTGGGATGGAGTGGGTTCCAGGAGGCTCCAGGTCAGGCTAGCAGTATAGTTCTGGGGTTTGGGGTCGGGGTGAGGCACAGGGTTCCCCTGGCCTGCACTCATTGCAGGGTCTTGGAGCTGGATCCTAGCACGCTAGTGAGGAGGCCTGGTGTAGGAGCTCACTCTGGCAGCATGTGGAGCCTGCCGGAAGGAACTGCACCACTCTCTGCGAGGGCACAGTGGTGGTTCCACGTGGGTTATGGATGGCAAGAGGTGTTCTCTAGGTATCCTCTTCCCTTCCTTATTGAAATTTGTCTCCGAAGCCATGTCTAATTTGTTAATTCAGAGTGGATGTTCTATGATTTAGTTGCTTTTCTGGCCTGGCCCTAGGAGGCGGTGCACAACACTGCTGCCTATTCGGTCCCCATTTTTCCTGCACATTTATTATTTATGAAAAGTTGACTGTTTCTTTCCTACTTTAACTTTTTTTTAAAACATGAGACATTTAATTCATCATGGAGTAAATATTTTTAAATATTTAGTAAGATTTTTCTGCTCTCACCTGAAATCTAAATTGTAAAATTTCACAAAGCCATATGGTGGTGCTAGTGGACAAAGGTTGATTGATACAGATTTCATTGTTTTGCTGGTTTCTATGTTTGAGATTTTATTACTTTTTCACCACATTTATTACAATGGTAAGTCTGACAAATTTCCTATGAAATTTACTATTTGCTTTTATATTTCTATTTAAAAATAGTAGCTTAGTTCTTAAAGAGCTGTAAAAATAAATGATAGCCATTATAATTTCCAATCAGATAATATATCTTTTTAAAGAAAGCTAGTTGTAGGACATGGCATTCACATTGAAGCCTCAATTACTCTACAGATATCTTTAGCAGAATTATGGATTTTTTGAGATATAACATGGCAGCATTAGGATTTAGACACTCAGATAAAATTAATTGTACATGTATTTCATCCAGTGATTTTTTCTCAAAGGAAATAATCAACATTATGCTAAAGCTAGTCTGTTCAGACAATAATAGGAGAAAGCCTTGGGTGGGGTAGGGGGTTGAGTGGATGGGGGCAAAAAGGAAGAAAATTGGGGATATCTGTAATATTGTCAACAAGAAATAAAAATAGAAACATTTGTTCAGTTAGTGAAACAAGACTCATGTAGACATATTTAGCTTTCTTAATTGTAATTTATATTACATCAATACAAAGTGATGAGAAAAGAATAAGGCATGTGTCTAATGGACAGAATTATACAAGGTTGTGTGAGAATATAAACATTAATAAAATAAATGCCATTTTATACATAGGGCATATAATCTAGTTTTATGAATAGCACAAGTTTATAAAAAGTTAAATAACACTGAAAATTAAAATATTATTCCAGACCAGAATTGAAGAGCTATCATAAGAAAACACATATTTAGGATCCAAATAAATTTTCAGAACACAACTTGGAGTATTAATAGGAATTAGAGTTGTGTAAGTAGATTGAGAGACACAAAACACTAAATTAATAGTTATCTATATACTTATGATTAAAAATGAAAGGAAACAAACTCTACTTTAAAAAACAATGCTTGAGTTGTATTATTGGCTTTACTACACAGAATGTTTAGATGCATTTAAGATACAGTAGAGCAGAGCATATTGGGATTTTTTTTCCAACACATCTAAATTTATAAACAAGTGGCTCTTAGCTACTATACTGAAATAAATATATATATAAAATAAAAAATAAAAATATAAACAAGTAAATATTTTCCTTCTATAGATATAATACATGGTTTTAAAAAAAAGTCACATCTAATTAAATATTATCACTTAATTATAAACTATATATAAATTATAATTCTCGATTATAAAATTTAATGTAACATGTATTGAGTATTAAATAAAGACTATCTGTTTCCAAAAAGAAGCTTTTATCAATTGTTCCAGGCATGCCATGTGTTAGGGTAAAGGGCATCAGATAGCTTAATCACAAACCAATGAAAGTTCAAGGAAATTGAGTTTTACTATAAAATGTGTTAATGATGAGAAGGATCTCTCCCTTTGAGACAACATGGAGGGACCTGGTGATTATTCTGCTAAGCAAAATAAACCTGTCAGAGAAGACAAGTATCACATGATCTCACTTATATGTGGAATCTAACAAACAAAATAAACTGGTGAACAAAATAGAACCAGAAGCATGGAAACATAGAACAGACTGACAAATCTCAGAGGGAAGAGGGGTGGGGGAATGGAAAGAGATTAACCAAAGAACCTATGTGCATATATATTCATTGCTTATGGACACAGACAATAGGGTGGTGAAGGCCTGAGGGATAGATGGGAGTGGGGTAAAGGGGATCAATGGGGAAAAAGGGAACATCTGTAATAACTCTCAACAATAAAGACAAATTTTAAAAAATGAAAAAAAAATGTGTTAATGATCAAGTTACCAAGAATGTTAGAATGAGTGCAATAAGACAACAGATGTTATTTGTAGCGTGTCAGCCACACAATCAAAACAGAAGGTTTATTTAATGTTTACAACCTTGGACAGCACATCCTTTTTGAGTCCTAATTTTACAAATGAGGAAACAGTCCTAGAGTTATTAATACCATTGGCAAGATTCCACACTGACTAAGTGGCAGAGGTAGGTTTCAAACTTACATCTGTCAAACAGAAATTTTGCTCTCTTGACTACAATGCACACAGACTTAATTTTGAACCATGGGCTATTAAGACTGAAGATGTCATTAACAAGAGAAGAAAGAGATGTTGGAAGAAAGAGCATGAATTTAGTTTAATACATGTATAATAACATTAATTTGCTGAAAGACAACTTAAGGAACACGTAGGCCATTACACTGCATAAATGTTTAACAAGCAACTATTAAGGACAAGTAATAGCAGGTACTTCAGTAGACATTGAGGCTTCAAAGGAAAACTTAAAATCAAAGGATGAAGAGAGACAGGTAGAACACAATTATAACACAACACGAGGAGTGTTTTAATTGACTCATAAAAGCAAACTATGTAGGAATAAAAGAAGGTACAGAAAATTCTGATTGGGGATAGATATCAAGTACCTGATACTTAACACATAATTTTTGTAGGAATAAATAAAGGAAGGTTTCATAGAACAAGTGACATTTCAGACCAAAAAATAAATAGGAGTTCAGTAGGCCCAATTCTCCTAAGGTTGATCAGCTACTTAGTGCAAAATTCAAGACACAGCTCAAATCTCCAGACCAGGCAAACAAGCATATGGGTGAAATAAGGCTTGCTTTGTGTTTTGTAAATAAAGTTTGAGTGTAACACAGTCATCCTCATTTTTTCAGTTATTATCTATGGTTGCATCTACCCTACAGAGGCAGAACTGATCATTTGTAATGTTGCATAGTACAAAGCCTAAACTATTTTCTCTCTGGCCCTTTATAAAAATAAGTTTGCCAACATCTACTCTAGGATTTCAGCTCAGCTTCTCTTCAATTTACTACATTAAGGATGATATTGGTGAAAATGTGAGACTACATCTAAAGTAGATTAAGACCAAACAAATATTTTGAAAGTAACAATCATAATGGTGACATTAGATATCCTAAAATTAAATGGGACCTCTTACAATATGAATATCACAAAGTACAGGAAAGCATCCAACAAAGAAACCAAAGGCATATCCACATTTAGAATCTGGGACAAGAAGGGAAGGTCAAGAAAAAAACAGCAGGAGAAGGGAAGTAGGATATTATAGAAAACAAAATAGGAGAAAATTTAAGACTGCTGGATTGGTGAATCTAAAGCTAAAGAAAAGTCCTAGGAGGCAAGAAATAAGAGAAGACATCAGATTTGGAATTAGAGGAGCACTGGAAGTTTCTTTAGTTGGTGGAGATAAGGTAACACTTTTATTCAACTAAAAAAAATTTGACAATCCCTTCCTGGCACACAATTTCACAAGGCACTGTTTAAATGTAATTCTCATTATAGTATGTTATACATGTTACAAGTAAGAAACAGAAGTTTTTGTTAGTTTGCATGTGCCTAATGCTTAGTAAAAAGGAGGGTACTCTGTGGGTTGACCTAAGATTATATTCTGAAAAGTCTAAAAGTTTCCACAGGTAAAAAACAGATCACATAAAAAGAGTGAACTACCAGAATGGCATTGAATTTCTTAAGAGCAGTGCAGCAAACCATGAGACAACGGAACAAAACCTTTAAAATGCTGAGGAAATTTAAAGTTTTATACCTAGCCAACCATAAATCAAGAATAAGTATAATAAAGACATGTTTAAACATGCAAGTTCTCAAAAAAATTGACCTGCCAAGTACCATTTCTCACAGAACTCTGGAAAATGTCTTCTCCTAAAATGAAAAGTAATCATAGAGAAAGTCACAGGATCAAGGGAACACAATCCAAATCAGAATAGAAGTAAAGGGAATTCTTTTGGCAAAGGTAAAAAGAAGTCTCAGAGTGATTGTGGCAGAACTAGGAAAATGCCTGGGTTTTTTTGGAAAAGAAACCATTAATAATGACAAACTTATGAATTTTCTATTCAACAATTAATGAGGGTGTAATGTCATTCATGAGCTAAATATAAAATAGTTGTGCATAATAATACTTCTTTACTTCTTTAATTGTTTAGTTTCTAGAATATTGTTACTACCCTAGTTTTAAATATATTTTCTTTTGTACTCTCACAAAATTTTAATATTAGAGGAATTAAGATAATGGACTGTGATTGTGTTTTTATATTCTATTTGTATTTGAGAATTTCTTCATATCCCCCTACATAATAAAAGGCTAATATACAAATTGACCAAACAGTGGAACGACCAGTCACTATGATGCACACTGACCACCAGGGGGCAGATGCTCCATGCAGGAGTTGCCCCCTGGTGGTCAGTGTGCTCCCACAGGGGGAGTACTGCTCACAGCTGGCAAGTGCAGTGGCAGTGGCAGGAGCCTCTCCTGCCTCTGCGGCAGCGCTAAGGACCCCTCGGGTCCCAGACTGCAAGAGGGTGCAAGCCGGGCTGAGGGAAACTCCCCACCCCCTTGCATGAATGTCGTGCACCAGGCCTCTAGTATAATAATAAAATAAAGTCATATAATAATAAAATGAAGTCATTTAAGTATACATTTGGAAATAAGGCCATGTACTTTTCTATGTGTTATTTCAGTATACATCATCCAGAAACTTCCTTGTGGTCACCTTTATTTTTAAAATAATCCTATCATCTGAGATACTTTGGGAACGAGTTTTAGTTAAGAAATGCAGGAGGGATGTCTCACCTCTGAAAAAGAACTGCCTCTCGGGACTATGAGGCTGGACTCTAGTAGAATGTGGATGACAGTGTTCAAGATCCTGGCAGGAACTATTTGACAGTCAGCTCTGTTCTCCCTTTTTCTCTGTAAGAACAAAGGAAGCAAACTGGTTTAAAAACCCTACTTGAAGCCTATGCTGATGACTCAAGCAGCATTAATTTCAACACAAGTCATAGCTGTCTTGACACACTTAGACCTTTTTGTTAATCACCAAGTGTAGCATTAACTGTATCCCAGGGCTTTGATTGTGGTAAATGCTGTCATGTAAAAGGTGACAAAGGATGGCAGCTGGCTCCGCCAGAAAAAAAATGCAAAATCTTCCTGTATGAATTCTCAGTGACCGTACATTATTGCTGGACATGGAGGTGCTTCCACGTAGTTCTCACAACTCAGTTGCAGATCTTAAATGGCTAAAGTAATGCATAGGTACTTGTACATAAAACAAAATATGATTCATAGTTTCTAAATAGGTCTTTCAAAGTGAAAACTTAAGGGTGGGTCAGACTAACTTATAAAACTTAAGTGATTTAATGGTTTTTGTTCTTAAAAGGAGTTATGCATAAAATTAATAAAAACAGTAAATATCAAAAGAAACTTTAGAAAGCATCACAATATCACTAAATATTTGGAATAAAAAAACCTTAATTATTCTTAATTCCATTGAACTTTTATTGGTTATTGTTTTAGACCAACACATTTTACTCCCTTGTTGGATGACATGCTTATGAGCTTTACTGAATTGGAACTAGGAGGGGTAAAAGTTATCATTTAAAAATATACATAAAAAATATTTTCTCTAGTTTAATGTTTCTCAACCAATGGGTGATTTTGCCCTTCAGGGGACATTTGGAAACATCTGGAGACATTTCGTTGTCCCCGCTGAGTGTTTTGGTGGTGAGTGTTACTGGCATCTAGCGGGTAAATGCCAGAGATGCTGCTAAATAAAAAATTATCCAGATTAATATTTATAATATGAGATTGAGAAATACAGCTCTAGTCCAGAGATTATAGGTCCATGGACTCTGAGATTAGGAAGAGGACTTGGAGAGTAAAAACCTAATTTACCACCCAAATTCCCATAATGTTGCAGTACTGTAAGACAGTGTTTTTCAAGTTAGAATTATCATATTGTTATTTTTATGAGACTATTTGTTCATGTTGACCACTTCTATGAAAACACAAAATTTAAAAACTTAGCTTCTTCTTTTCCGACGAAACACCAAATGGCGGATGACGCCGGTGCTGCGGGAGGGTCCGGAGGCCCCGGGGGCCCTGGAATAGGAGGTCGCGGCGGCTTCCGTGGAGGATTTGGCAGCGGCATCCGAGGCCAGGGTCGCGGCCGGGGTCGGGGCCGGGGCCGAGGCCGCGGAGCTCGTGGAGGCAAGGCAGAGGACAAGGAGTGGATCCCTGTCACCAAGCTGGGCCGCCTGGTCAAGGACATGAAAATCAAGTCCCTAGAGCTACTGGGGAAACAAGATTGGCAAGCCCCACACCGTACCTTGCAAGGTGACTGGCCGCTGTGGCTCTGTACTGGTGCGCCTCATCCCTGCCCCCAGGGGTACGGGCATTGTCTCGGCCCCTGTGCCTAAGAAGTTGCTGATGATGGCTGGTATTGACGACTGCTACACTTTGGCCAGGGGCTGCACTGCCACCCTGGGTAACTTCGCCAAGGCCACCTTTGATGCCATCTCTAAGACCTACAGCTATCTCACCCCAGATCTCTGGAAAGAGACCGTGTTCACCAAGTCTCCCTATCAGGAATTCACTGACCATCTTGTCAAGACCCACACCAGAGTTTCTGTGCAGAGGACCCAGGCTCTCGCTGTGGCCACCACATAAATTTTATACAAGAAAAATAAAGTGAATTAAGCCTGCTTAAAAAAAAAAACTTAAAAAATTCAGCTCACACTACACAAATGGGTAATCACTGATTGGTTTTAATTTAATAAACACTTGCTTGACCCAATATTTATTCAAGAGTTTTGACTTGAAATTTGATGCTTGGAGTCAGTCATGTACCATTCTGGATCTTCAATGCTAGAACGCCATTTTGTAAAGTGCAAACATTAATTAACATGCCCATGTTAAACATGGATATTTTTAAGTTTAAAGTCATAAACTCTTTAGATGAAGTAAATGTTTTCAAGATGTAAACATTTCTAAGTGCATGTCATCAGATGTGCTGATGCTTCCCCAAGCAAAACACATAAGAAAGTAGCTTGTTAAAGTTTCTAACTTAAAACTTAAATGTAAGAGTAGCCAGTAAAGCATAGAAAATACTGTTATAACTATGTATGATGTCAGTTGGGTACTAGAAATATTGAAGAGAAGACTATATAAATTATATGATTGTTTAATCACTAAGCTGTACACCTGAAACCAATACAAGATAATATTGAAAGTATGCTTTAATTGAAAGAAAAAAAATAGTGGTCAGAATCCTCTGCCAAGGATGCAGCAGTAATACATTTCTTACCCCAGGCTTAAATTTCCCTCACACTAATGCCATTTTGCTCTTCCTTGGGTTTAATTCTCCCTTTAAAATTTTTTTTTAGCTAAAATAAGCCAATGTATTGCATAATAAATGTCCATGGACATCATATTCCTCTCTGAAAAGGTGGTATTGAATTCCCATTCCTGGGCATGGATCTGTTCCTCTGTACCAGCATGTTCCTTCTCTGACTGGTTTATGACAGTCTTACATTTTCAAAATAACTGCAGGGAACTTTCTGGCTTCGAATGAGGTTATTTACTCACTGAAAAACATCCAATGGGCTCCATCATGGCTTCTGGAGCAGAAGGTTGGAGAAGCTGAATTCTTGAAGGCTCTTTCACACTGGAATTCAATTAAAGTAAAGTGAGGGCTAAGTAATAGAAAATAGAACTATGCTAATGCCATTGGAAAATTCAGACAAAGTTGAATTTTAAGAAACAGCATTTGACAGTAGGCTTTTTGCTCAGGCAACAGAATCAGATCAACTATTTTCCTTTTCAGTTTCTTTTCTTCTTTTTTTCTTTTGAATAGTCATGATACCAAGGGAACAATCAGTTTCCTTATAAAAAACAAAACACAAAAATAGATTAATTCATTTTAGTTTCCTATTCTTTGAATGTCACTCCTAGGAACACCCACTCTGGCAGTCTAGGCAGACATTTTAAAAGGAGATTTTTGGTACATGCAGTAAAACTAAAGATATTCATCTCTGTTCACTGTCTAGACATGGAAAATATCTGGGAAATCATATAAATTTCCTTCCATGCTTCTTCTAGACCTCTCTAAGGAAACTGCTCTATTGCTGGTCTCTGTGATAAAAATCATTGGACTCACAAATTCTGTTCGTTATGTCTTCCTTAGTCTTAATACATGTAAAAGGGAAAGAATAATAATTTCTCAAAATAATAATCTCTGCAAACATCTTTCTCGCTTCAGTGGACTTTGGCATATAATATGAGTTACTAAGGCTGTCACTTCCTTAATCCTGAATATGCTTGTCCAACTAAGAAAATATGCTTTCTGTCCCTAACATTATGCTTTTATTCGGAAAATAGATCCCTGGTCAGGAATGCAGGCTTCTTCTCTAGCTTATCAGATTGGCGATTATCTGGCAATCCTTGTTGGTGATTTGGTTCTACTGTGTCCACAAAGAGTTTCCTCAGCTCCCAAACTCTCAGCAAGTTTTGACTCTTTAGAATGCTGAGTAATCCCTGTGTTAATTAATTGGCACTGAAAATTTTTTTATTTTCTTTATTTAATAAGGTATTACATATGTGATCTTATGCCCCCTATTACCTCCCCCCCCATACCCCTGGTCATGTCCTCACAACCTGGTGTCTGTGTACATTGGTCAGGCTTATATACATGCATACAAGTCCTTTGGTTGATCTCTCCCTCTTACTCCCACCCTCACATGCCTTCCCTCTAAGGTTTGATGGTCTGATCAATGCTTCTCTGTCTCTGGATCTGTTTTTGTTTATCAGTTTTTGTAGTTCATTATATTCCACAAAGGAGTGAGATCATGTGATATTTATCTTTCTCCAACTGAATTATTTCTTTTTATTTATTTATTTTAATATATATATTATTTTTTTATTGCTTAAAATATTACAAAGGGTAGTACACTTGTATTACTTCGCTTGGCATAATGCTCTCCAGGTCTATCCATGCTGTTGCAAATGGTAGGAGTTCCTTCCTTTTTACAGCAGCGTAGTATTCCATTATGTAGATGTACCACAGTTTTTTAATCCACTCCTCTACTGATGGGCACTTAGGCTGTTTTCCAAATCTTAGCTATTGTCAATTGTGCTGCATTGGAATGCATATATCCTTTCTGATTGGTTTTTCTAGTTTCTTGGGATATATTCCTAGAAGTGGGATCATGGGGTCAAATGGGAGTTCCATTTTTAGTTTTTTGAGGAAACTCCATACTATTCTCCACAATGTCTGCACCAGTATGCATTCCCTCCAGCAGTGTAAGAGGGTTCCTTTTTCTCCCCATCCTCACCAGTACTTGTCATTTCTTGATTTGTTGATGATAGCCATTCTAGCAGGTGTGAGATGGTACCTCATTGTTGTTTTGATTTGCACCTCTCAGATGATTAGTGACTGAGCATGTTTCATATGTCTCTTGGTCTTCTGTATGTCCTTTTCCAAAAAGTATAGATTTAGGTCCATTGCCTATTTTTTGATTGGGTTGTTCATCTTCCTTTTGTTAAGTAGTATGAATTCCCTGTAAATGTTGGAGATTAAACCCTTATTGGAGATAACATTGGAAAATATGTTCTCCTATGCAGTGGGCTTTCTTATTGTTTTGTTGATGGTTTCTTTTGCTGTGCAGAAGCTTTTTATTTTGATGTATCTGTCCAATGTTCCCAACACCATTTATTGAAGAGACTGTGTTGACTCCATTATATGCTCTTGCCTCCTTTGTCAAATATTAATTGAGCATAGTGTTTTTGGTCATTTTCTGTGTTCTCTATTCTATTCCATTGGTTTATATGTCTGTTCTTTTGCCAGTACCAGGCAGCTTTGAGAGCAGTGTAATACAGCTTGATATCTGGTATTGAGATCCCTCCTACTTTGTTCTTCTTTCTCAGGATTGCTGCAGCTATACGGGGTCTTCTTTTATTCCAGATGAATTTTTGGAAAGTTTGTACTAGGTCTGTTAAATATGCTGTTGGTATTTTAATGGGGAGTGCATTGAATCTATAGATTGCTTTGGGTAGTATAGACATTTTGATGATGTTGATTCTACCAATCCATGAACACGGTATATTCTTCCATCTGTTTATGTCTTCCTCTCTCTCTTTTTTCAGTGTCCTGTAGTTTTCTGAGTACAGGTCTTTTACCTCCTTAGTTAAGTTTATTTCTAGGTATCTTAATTTTTTTGGTGCAATGGTAAATGGGATTGTTTTTTAATCTCTCAGTAAGTTCACTATTGGTGTAAAAAAAATTCCATAGATTTCTGGGTGTTAATTTTGTATCCTGCTACATTGCTGAATTAATTCATTAAGGATAGGAGTTTTTTGATGGGATCTTTAGGGTTTTCTATGTACTGTATCATGTCACCTGTGAATAATGACAGCTTTACCTCTTCTTTTCCAATTTGGATTCCTTTATTTCGTCTTCTTGTCTAATTGCTATGGCTAGCACTTCCAGTATGATGTCAAACAGGTGTGGTGAAAGTAGGCATCCCTGTCTTTGTCTGTTCTTGGGTGAAATGGTTTTAGTTTTTGCCCATTGAGTCTGATGTTGGTTGTAGGTTTGTCATATAACGCTGATGTATGATCCCTCTATTCCCACTTTGCTGAGAATTTTTATCAAGAAAGGGTGTTGGATTTTGTCAAATGCTTTTTCTGCATCAATTGATATGATTATGTGGTTTTTGTCTCTCAGTTTGTTTATCTGATGTATTACATTAATTGATTTGCCGATATTGTACCAGCCTTGCATCCCTGGAATAAATCCCTCTTGGTCATGGTGTATGATCTTTCCAAAGTATTGTTGAATCCGATTTGCTAGAATTTTGTTGAGGATTTTAACAGCTATGTTCATCAAGGATATTGGCCTGTAGTTCTCTTTTTTTTGTGGTGTCTTTATCTGGTTTTGGGATTAGGGCAATGCTGGCTTCATAGGAAGTGCTTGGAAGTGTTGCTTCTTGAATTTTTTGGAATAGTCTGAAGAGGATAGGTTTTAGTTCTTCTTTGAATGTTTGGTAGAACTCCCCTGTGAAGCCATCCAGACCAGGGCTTTTGTTTGCTGGAAGATTTTTGATTACTGTTTCAATTTCATCGGTAGTCATTTGCCTATTCAGGTTTTTTTTTATTTTCTTTTTTATTTTTTC
>NW_006294591.1:87478-88639 GCF_000327345.1 Myotis davidii | reverse complement strand
ATGTGTCATGTTTTTTTATCCATTCAGCCACTTGATGTCTTTTGTTTGGAGAATTTAGTCCGTTTACGTTTAAGGTTATTATTGAAAGGTACTTGTTTATAGCCATTTCTTTTTTTTGTGTGGCTGTTCTCTTTCTGAGCTTTTTCTTTTTTCTTTTTATACCAGATATAGGGTCTGGTTTTATTTCACCTCCTTCATTTCTGATTTTGTTTATGTGGGTCCTCTCTCTTTGCTTCTTGGTGAGCCTGGCTAGAGGTTTGTCAATCTTGTTTATCCTTTCAAAGAACCAGCTCTTTGAATGATGTTAGTTGGGTATTTTGTATTATTCAGTCTTTTGTATTATTATTATTATTTTTTGGTATCCATGTCATTTATTTCTGCTCTGATCTTTATTATCTCCTACTTTCTGCTCACTCTGGGCTTTTCTTGTTGCTCTCTTTCTAATCCTTAAGTTGTAGAGTTTCATAATTTATTACCATTTTTTTTTGAGATAGGCTTGTAGAGCTATAAACTTCCCTCTAAGGATTACTTCCCATAGATTTTGGATTGCTGTGTTTTCCTTTTCATCATTTTCAGGATGTTTCTAATTTCTTCTTGATCTCTTTGGTAACACAATCATTGTATTATAGCATGTTATTCAGCTTCCAAGTGTTTGAATTATTTTGATTGTTTTTATTGTGGTTTATTTCTAATATTATGCCATTGTGGTCTGAGAAGATGCTTGATATGATTTCAATCTTCTTGAATTTGGAGAGACTTTGCCTGGGACCCAATATGTGGTCTATCTTTGAAGATGTACCATGTGCACTTGAGAAGAATGTATATTCCATGGCTTTAGGATGAAATGTTCAGAAGGTGTCAATTAAGTCCATCTGATCTAGTGAGTCATTTAGAATTGCTGTTTCTTTGCTGATTTTTTGTCTAGAGAATTTACCCAGTGATGTCATTTGGGTATTAAAGTCCCTTACTGTCGTTGTATTGTTGTTGATCTCTCCTTTGATATCTTCCAGTTTTTTTAAATTAAATCTTTATTGTTCAGATTATTACAGTTATTCCTCTTTTTTCCCCCATAGCTCTCCTCCACCCTGTTCCCACCCCACCCTCTGCCCTTAACCCCCGCCCCACTTTCCTTATCCATAGGTATAGGATTTTTGTCCAGTC
>NW_006294591.1:80928-86450 GCF_000327345.1 Myotis davidii | reverse complement strand
GGAGCTACGGAGAAATCTGCAGATGCCCCTTCCTTGTTTGGGGTTTGGAGATGCCCAAATGAGGTCCAGCTGTGAAGCAATGCAAACTGCTGTGGGGCCTTGGGCCTTCTCTTGGAAGTTCTGGGTCTGTCTGGCCCAGCTGCAGTTTGTTAGGTAATTTTCAGATTGCAAAGGGCCAGGGCATTCATATGCTAAAGCCTCTGTGCACATCTTGGGTGGGGCGGTGTCTCAGGGAATCACCAGGGCAGAGCAAGCAGCTATGGCTGATCCTCAGTCCTACCCTAAGAGGCCCTGCATCTCAGTGTCCCGCAGTAATTGCTGCAAGCATCTCTGAGAGAAAGCCGTCCTCCAGTTCTGCCTGATGCTAGACAGTCCAGTTTCTCCCCGTATGAGTCTGGGCCCCCAGCGACTCGCCTGGAGTTCAGAGCAGTCAGGAGCTTGAGACTCCCTCACGATTGAAAGAGACAACCATGTCTTCAGTTGTCAGCCCTTTCCATGTGTGCCTCTATACCTCTGCACTTTACTTCCGCACCTCCTCTGAGTCTCAGTGTGCTTTTCTCTTTCCTTCTAGTTGTAGAATTTCTACTCAGCCAGCCTTCCTGTGGTTCTGGATGATGTCCATTTTGTCTTTTAGTTGTATTTTTCTAGTTGTTGTGCGAGGCAGCAATTTCTGGTGTTTACCTATGCCGCCATCTTGGTTTCCTCCCAGGTTTTTTTATTTTTTTATTCTTTTAATGTATTTGGCTGTTCCTGCATTGGGTGCATACATGTTTACAGGGTTATATCCTCTTGTTGTATTGATCCCTTTAGTATTATGAAGTGGCCTTCCTTATCTCTTGTTATGGCCTTCACTTTGAGGTCTATTTTTTCAGATATATGTATTGCTACTCAGCTTTTTTTCATTTCCATTTGCCTGGAAGATGTTTTTCCACCCCTTTACTTTCAGTCTATGTGAGTCCCTTGTTCTAAGTTGAGTCTCTCGTAGACAGCATCTATATGGGCCATGTTTTCTTATGCATTGTGTCTCTCAATGTCTTTTGCTCTGAAGCTGCAATAATCTTATCAAAGAATAACAAAGTTGGAGGGATCACAACACCAGATATCAAGTTGTACTACAACACCCCTGTACTCAAAATAGCCTGGTACTGGTAGACCAATAGTCGTATAGATAAATTGAACAGAACAGAGATCCTAGAAACCGACCCGACTCAAGCCATTACACTCAATTAATATTTGACAAAGGAGACAAGAACCCACACAACAAAGAACCCAGAAATGGACCCAAGCCATTATGCTCAGTTAATATTTGACAAAGGAGACAAGAGCATACAATGGAGTCAAGACAGTCTCTTCAATAAATGGTGTTTGGGAAAATTCGACAGATACTTGCAAAAAAAATGAAACTAGAACACCAACTTACACCATACACAAAATTAAATTCAAAATGGATAAGGACTTAAATGTATGACGGAAACCATAAAAATCTTTGAAGACTCCATAGGCAGCAAAATAGCAGACATATGTCATAGCAATATCTTTACTGATACAGTTCCTAGGGCAATGGAAACTAAGGAGAAAATAAACAAAGGGGACCTCATTAAAATAAAAAGCTTCTACACAGCAAAAGAAACCATCAACAAAATAAGAGAGCCCACTGCATGGGAGAATATATTTGGCAATGATACATCTGACAAATTGTTAATGTCCAAAATATATAAAGAATTCATACATCTGAGAAAATTATCTAAATAGACACTTTTCCAAAGTGGACATACAGATTGTCAAGAGATATATAAAAAATGCTCAAAGTCACTGATCATCAAAGAGGTGCAAATTAAAATGGCAATGAAATATCACCTAACACCTGTCAGAATGGCTACCATTAACAAATCAACAAATGACAAGTATTTTAGAGGATTTGGAGAAAAGGGAGCCCTAGTAACTGCTGGTGTGAATACATACTGGTTCTGCCATTATGTAAAACAGTATGGAGTTTTCCCAAAAAATTAAATATCGAGCTACCATTTGACCCAGTGATTCCACTTCCAGGAATATATAGTCACTGATCATCAAAGAGGTGCAAATTAAAATGGCAATGAAATATCACCTAACACCTGTCAGAATGGCTACCATTAACAAATCAACAAATGACAAGTATTTTAGAGGATTTGGAGAAAAGGGAGCCCTAGTAACTGCTGGTGGGAATACAGACTGGTTCTGCCATTATGTAAAACAGTATGGAGTTTTCCCAAAAAATTAAATATCGAGCTACCATTTGACCCAGTGATTCCACTTCCAGGAATATATCCTAAGGAACCTGAAACATCCATCAGAAAGAATATATGCACTCCTATGTTCATAGCAGCACAATTATAATAGCTAAGATCTGAAAACAGCCCAAGTGTCCATCAGAAGATGAGTGGATACAAAAGCTGTCATTTACACCATGGAATACTATGCAGCAGTAAAAAAGAAGGATGTCTTACCTTTTGAGACAGCATGGGGAAGCTGGAGAGTATTATGCTAAGTGAAATAAGCCAGTCAGAGAAAGACAAGTATCACAAGATCTCACTCAGATGTGCAATGTAACAGAATAAACTAATGAACAAAATAGATCCAGAAATATAGAAGCATGGAACAGACTGTTGACTCTCAGAGGGAAGGCAGGGTTGGTTGATGTGGGGAAGAGATTAACAAAAAGAACTTGTATGCATTACCCATGGACACAGCCAATATTATGGTGAAGGCCTGGGGTGGGGGAAAGGGGGTAGAAGTGTGCTAAAAGGGTCAATGAGGGAAAAAAGGGGACATACGTAATACTTTCAATAATAAAGTTTTTTTTTTTTTTTAAAGAAAGAAGATGGGGAACAATTTTGGGCAGTGTACACTGTTTCTTAGAAATAAGGCCTGGCAGAACAAATCCAGGCCACAAAGGAGACAGTTATCAGGTGACCTACTAAGGGCAGCCATGTTCAGGAGTCAGCTCAGAAGTTCCTGCAAATCATTGATTAGAGAGTTACAAGACCAGCCACGTGAAGGGTATGGGAATTTAGGAACCAGGAAGAATTTCATGCAAATTGTGAAACTGGAAGTTACAGAAGGGCACCTGGGAGGCAAAATCTAGTGTACTGAATGAAAGTAGTGGAAGACTGTTGTGCCCTGTTCCTCAGCAGTTGTATCCAAGCAAGAAGGAATGCATGGGCCTGGTCAGCTTTAGGGAGGAGTGTGGTAGACTACTCATCATGCATTGATTTTTCTGTTTCAAAATTTTCCCTGTAACCAAATATATCTTTTAGGTTAAAAAAAAAATAAAAAAAAATCCAGTTGATGTGTTTGATGTGCTTGACCTCCATTCCCTTTAGCCATAGAAGTTGCCATATAACCTTAGATAGCTTTATCAGAGTCCTTTATCAACCTGTCCACAGTGATTGATTAAACAATGAGGACATAACTGGACCAAGTACAACCTTCCCAAGGCTCTTGATATAATTTCCAGGAAAAAGATTATTTATTCTATCTGGATTTCCTATCTGTATAATGAGAAACATTGGAACCCTATGGGGCCCACCTGAAAAGAAAGCCAAGAAAATTGAAAACTGAGCCTAAAGGTAGAGAAGACTAAGGTTCCTGAGGAAATTCCCTGGAGCATGCCAAGGTAGATTTGCTGCCTTCTTAGTCAAGGAAGCCAATCTATTCCCTACTTCGTTTACACTGGTTTGAGTGAGTTTCTGTCACATATAACTTTAGTGTTTACCAAAATAGTGAGTGCCCTGGTAGTGTGGCACAGTTGGTTGGAGTGCTGTCCCATGCACCCAAGGGTCATGCATTAATTCTTGATCAGGGCACATGCCTGGGTTGCAGGTTCGATCCCCAGTTGGGGTGCATGAAGGAGGCAACCAATTGATGTTTCTCACATTGATGTTTCTTCCTCTTCTTTTTTTCCTCTTCTCTCTCTCTCTCTCTCTCTCTCTCTCTCTCTCTCTCTCTCTCTCCCTCCCTCCCTCCCTCCCTCCCTCTCTTTCTAAAAAGAAATAATGTGTTTTCTTTTTTAAAATTTTTTTCATTATTGAATAAGGTATTACATATGTGTCCTTATCTCCCCATTGTCCCCCTCCCCCCGCTCATGCCCTCACCCCTGGTGTCTGTGTCCATAGGTTATGCTTACATGCATGCATACAAGTCCTTTGGTTGATCTCTCCCCTTTGCCCCCTCCCTCCCTTACCTTCCCTTTGAGGTTTGAGCATTTGATTGATGCTTCTCTGTCTCTGGATCTGTTCTTGTTCATCAGTTTATGTTGTTCATTATATTCCATAAATGAGTGAGATCATGTGATTGCAAATGGTAAGAATTCCTTCTTTTTTATCATGGCATATGATGGAAAAAAAAAAGTGAATAAATGCATCTAGCTTCAGTAACCAGGGAGACATACTCTGTGGTAGGTAATTGTAGCCACTGCAATTTTGTCAGGTATAAATGACATTAGGATTAGAAAGTAGGATATATTAAACTAGAACTTATGGAATTTGTTTCAATATTTTATATGAAAATGGAAAAAGAAAAATTTAAAGCTTATATAAACAGGATACAAAGTTTTAAAGACATTTCTTGTTTTATTCTACCTTATTTTATTACTAGTGACCCATTGTTGAAATTGTAAGAGACCTGGGACTGCCCCCCCACCCCACACACACACTGCTGGTCCCTGCTGTGCAGGCTGCCATCTTGTGATGGCGTTATGGCATGAGGGTCAATTTGCATATTGCCTCTTTATTATATAGGATGGCCATTTAATGATGTTTGTCTATTCCCTGTGGCACAGATATCTGTTGAATTGAAATAAATTGGATTGAATGTAAATAGCTTTGAAAATGGGAGAGAAAACAAAATTATATTTATGACTACTTATTTGGCACCAGACACCATAAAACCATTTTCTAATTTTTTCTTATTGTTCTCTCAACATTGCAATGGGAAAGCCATTTGCTTCTTCATTGAACAGATAAGGACATGAATAATGAAATGGGTTCAGTGACTCCTAACATCACACAGAGCTGGGGTTTGAATCCTGCACTGGTGATCTTTCCCTCATATGATTATGCATGTGGGATTCTCCCAACTGCTCTGGTCTGGATTTGAGATGAGATGTGTCATATATGCTAGGATAGTTTTGCTTCAGTGTTGATTCTAAATTATGAGAATTTATCTCTAATGTATTAACTTTGATTGTGGTCCTTATTTGAGAAGTGAAATGTACTAATGGAAGAAATCACGAGCATTAAAACTTTCTTATCTATTCAGAAAAACCTGCTCTTTCCCCCTCACTTCCTGTTTAACTTTAGTACCAGAACCAGAATGCTCTCCAAAGAGCCAAGTCCTCAGTAGGTGTTGCTTTATAAATGCTTCAAACTAGAAGCCACTCTAAAGACAGTAGCTTTAAAAAATGTGTTCCTGGTAAATTAAAGGAGGGTAATTTATCACTGGAGGTAAACAGGTGATGAAGTACATCACTGGTATATCATTCA
>NW_006294591.1:75128-80904 GCF_000327345.1 Myotis davidii | reverse complement strand
TGCTGAGTGGCTGACAAGGCTTCTGAACCTGCATGGTGGCTTGCTCAGAAGTGCAGGCCAAGGTTACAAGGGCAGGGTCATTACAAACCAGTGTGAAGCACAGCCTGTCTCTATCAATTACTGCTGTTTGATAACAGACATTAAGTCAAGGTCTGTTCTTCCTCAGGACGCAGCCATACATTCTGAAATCATCAGCTTGAAAGCATAATCCACAGGCCTCAGGGGTTTAGCTCATGTATTACGTCCCATCATGACTCAAGGTATAAGCCCAGGATATGAAGGAAGCCTCTGCTCTCTTCATAGTGAGGCAAACTGGGATTTATTGCCCTGGAGCCAAGTGAGATCCACAGTGTTGGGGGCAGCTGACCCCGGTAATCACTACTGCAGAGCCATCACAGACAGATTCAGCCTAAGCAGTCTTGTTGAAATGAAGGACTATCTGCTGGAACCTTTCTCTTTGGGGCATGGATATGTTCTGTTTTGGTTTCACTTTTCTTTAAAAAACCGCATGTATGCTTCCAATAGTTTTTTTTTTTTTTTTTGACATTTTGGCCTTTCCAAGAGCATGAGTCACAAATTCACCATAATACAATGAAGAAAATTATAAAACTTTTTTACAAAATTAAGGATGCAAAAAAAGGGGCACTTCCTCTTGAACAGGCTTCATTTTCCTGTGGGACTGATTCAGGCTGTTTGTGAAGTGCCAGAATCTTGCACCCACGTATCTTTGCAGGAATGTTCTGAACAGCTCACATTCCTTTCATGTTTAAAACTCTCCTTTATATCAGGGGGATCTTTATATCTGGAATAAGTTAAGAATACTTAGTTCCTCTTTCCATTCTGTAAAAAGCCCAACTGGGAAAATTTCACCTTTATGCACTTGCCCCCAAACATTCTGCCCATTTCTGCTCTGGAATCACCATGTGGGGTGAAGTTGATCTCATGGCTTCTCCACTTGAAACAGGTTTTCAGGTGGAGCTGGGCTCTGAAGCTCACATTAATCCCATCTGGATTTGTGAAAGAAACCCCTCCCACAGACTCCTGTTATAAACTTTTTAAGGAGCTAGCCACACTGGAGAATGCAGAAAGATTTATCACAAAGAGGAAAAACCCATTTCAAAATTAATAATGTGTTAATAATTTAATTAATTACAAATTTGGCTTTCTTAAGAAATCTTTAGAGCTACTTTTCACAAATGTAAGCATGAGGAAGAATTCTACTGCCTGTTGCAGGGTATAAGAAATCCAAACAACCCATGAATGATAACCAGCTCTGAAGGGTACAGGCACAAACACTTATGGGGTTAATAGCTTCCTCAGTGTATATAATGAGTGTATATTACTTGTGACCTGCTTTTACACACACACACACACACACACACACACACACGGACACAGCATACATACTTCCATTAGATTACAAAGAAAACATATCTTTTTAAAAAATATATTTTTATTGATTTCAGAGAGGAAGGGAGAGTGAGAGAGATAGAAACATCAATGATGAGAGAGAATAATTGATCAGCTGCCTCTTGCAAGCCACCCCTTACTGGTGATCGAGCCCACAACCTGGGCATGTGCCCTTGCACAGAATCAAACCCAGGACCCTTCAGTCCACAGGCTGATGCCCTACCCACTGAGCCAAATCAGCTAGGGCAACATGTTTATCAAATAAAGAAAAATGCAGACTCCTCACCTCTACAAAATTTATGAGTAAAATGTTTAAAAATACACACACACACAACACACACACACACCCACACACACACACAGCATACATACTTCTATTAGATTACAAAGAAAACATATCTCTTTTTAAAAAATATATTTTTATTGATTTCAGAGAGGAAGGGAGAGTGAGAGAGATGGAAACATCAATGATGAGAGAGAATCATTGATCAGCTGCCTTCTGCAAGCCCCCCCCCCACCCCCCCGCACTGGGGATCGAGCCCACAACCTGGGCATGTGCCCTTGACCAGAATTAAACCCAGGACCCTTCAGTCCACAGGCTGATGCCCTACCCACTGAGCCAAATCAGCTAGGGCAACATGTTTATCAAATAAAGAAAAATGCAGACTCCTCACCTCTACAAAATTTATGAGTAAAATGTTTAAAAATACACACACACACAACACACACACACACCCACACACACACACAGACACACACACAGACGCACACACACATTTTGTTTTCCTCCATCATCCACAGCTAAACAGCTATAGTAGATATTTATTAGCCAGTAAAACAAAGATTTTGGAAACCTATCATTTGATAAAAGACTGGAAAATGTTCTTGTCATTTTTGATTCCTGTAATTGTTCAGTTTGTAGGACATTGCGTCCTAAAAAGCAGTTCCCTGTATGACCTTGTTAATATGTATACTTTACAGTGGCATGAACTCCCCCTTAGTTTTAATGTGATTTCCCCCCATTGTCAACTATTGAATACAATAAAATATTATTAAAATAAGCTATTTCTGTGCATTGGTTTCCTGGAAAATATTATTTTGTATAATTCCTAAATTTGTTGATCAATTTTTTTAGATTTAGCAAGTCATAATGCTTTACTATTCTGAGGAATTTTATCAACTCATTTTAACCTAGGTGATTTATTAATCTCATGAAAATAAGTATAAAATACACTCTTTTATAAAATTAAATGTAGGAGATATTTTGTCAAAAGTTTTGTCTCTTAACTGTTAAGATTGCATAACAATATTCAGACTAATTTTGACTGTTGTATAATATCCTAAAGTATTTTATCTAGGTCAAAATAATTCAGTCAGTAAGAAAGCATTTTAAAATAATTTTTATTTTATAAGAGGTTTTGATTTACAGAACAGCTGTGAAGGTGGTGAAGATTTTCCACAGACCTCACACTCATTTTCCCTATTATTAACATTTTACATTACTATGCTGTTTGTCACAGTCAATGAACCAATATTGATGCATTATTATTAATAAAAGTCCATAGTTATTCAGAATTCTTTACATTTTACCAAATGTTCTGTTCCAGGATTCCATCTAGATTCTACATTACATTTAGTCATCATATCCTATAGGCTCCTCTAGAAACGATGAGTTTCTCAAACCTGAGAATGCATTCTTAAACACTTAATCTTAACTTTTCTCTTTTGTTCTCAAAAACTAGCATACATTAAGTAATCTTGATTTTACTCTCTAATAGAAGCTAAAAATACTATCTTCAAATTAAGAATGCCCATAAAATGTATAGTTATATATAAATTGGTAGAAAATTAAAAATTAATTGAACCATTATCATATTAAACATACATATTCTTTGTGCTTCTTTCTTTGAAATGTTTACTTTATTAGGAAAAAATACTGGATTTGCATGAAAGAAAAAAAATTACATTAATAAAATTCCAGCTTCCTTGAGAGTCAATTTCCTTCTTTTAGTGATATTTTCTAATTAATGATATCCTCTCTTATATATCTAATTCCTATTGGTTTTTCTTAAAGTATTAACTCTGAAATCAAGATTTACTGAAGTGGGAAGAAGTAATTAAATCACTTCTCATCAAATTAGTAGCATAGATTAGCTAAAACCTTTTGCAAAAACTTTAACAAACTATTATAAATTTGAGTATGCTTGGTGAACAATTTTCAGTGTAAAGAGAATATCACCTTACAGGGCAGTGCTAGCTTGACTTTCCATTAATGATGAAGATAAGAATGTTTATTCACTTCTGCTTTACAAGATAAAAAGAAGTAGTTTGTGACCATTTTTTTTAATTCAAACAGGTAATTTTTAGATATCAAATAAACAAATGTACCAAGAACATGTATACCCCCAAATGCATTTATTTAAGTGTGGAAGGCAACTCTGAGCCATTTAACTAATATCACTCCTTCTATTTAATAGAGGGGCTATTATTCCTGAGCAATGTCCAACAGACTTGTCTTCTCAGGTAGGAGTTGTTAGGAAAAAGGCACTAACTTAAGTGGAGTTTTAGTTTATTTCTTTTTACACTTTTGTCATTCATTTGTAACATTTTTTGTTGTTGTTTAAAATGATAAAAAAGATCTCTGACTTCATATATAAATATTATTTTTCAATTAAGAAAGAATATTGGTATGTCAGATATTTGGGACAAGTAATGTTCTAATAAGGAACTAAAACTGAGTACGAAGGATCAAAGAGCTTCTCATTTGTATTTGTAATTTTGCTTCTAATCTTAGTAAGTAAATAACCCAACTAAATTTAGCTGTTTGCCAAAGAAGATTCCTTTTCTGTAGGTAGTTCAGATTTATAAGCAGTAGTGCATAAACATTGATTATGATATAAAAAACCATTTGGACAGTCCCTTAATTTCACTCTAGGGAAATTTATTCTCAACATTCATGACTATTAGGAGTTTGCTATTACTGAAGTGGGAAAGCAACTATGGGTTGTCATGGAAGTTTTATCACAATTGAATACATCAAATGGGGAAATGAGTACAAATTCTGTGTATCCATCCATCAATTCAGTGAGCTAATAACTATTCAACAAATATTAACTATGTGTTGGGCACTTCACTGGAAAAGTGGAGACAACAGCTTATGTCTTGGGGTGACACATTCTAGGAGGAAGCCATGTATGTGCAGACAAATAGAAGGGAAAATTATGAGATATACAGTGATTAGTAATATAAAACCAAAGTAATGTGTACCGGGAGAACATGTGACCCAGCAGTTGTGTTCTAAATGGGCATTTTCAACCCTAGCTGAGTGGGAATTGGTAACAGAGCCATTCACCAGGGGCCAGGACTCAGCTCAGACTGGGCCCAAACAACAAGCAATACCTGACTCAAGTCCAGCTTGGAAAGAGAATTACCATCACCTTCTATGGAGACATGTTTACACATATACTCTAGGTTTACATATTACATCAGATGATGGAACAGAAGGGTGTGGGAAATGTTTGAATTAGTCAAAGGAAGAAACGCAGGGAGTCATGTTGATATTTTTCTCAGACTTTTAACCCTTACTCATTAAAACATTCCAGCTCATCCAAAAATCTACAAGATGAACTGTTGTTTTTCTTTCATGCAAATCCAGTATTTTTTCCTAATAAAGTAAACATTTCAAAGAAAGAAGCACAAAGAATATGTATGTTTAATATGATAATGGTTCAATTAATTTTTAATTTTCTACCAATCCTATCTAATAAAAAAGAAACATGGTAATTAGCTGTACATCCGCTACCCTTCCCATTGGCTAATTAGGGCAATATGCAAATTAACTGCTAACAAAGATGGTGGCTAATTTGCATATGTAGGCTCCAAGTGGCAGAGCCTCAACCCGCTGGTGGAGGGCCTCTGGGCCTGCTTGGTCAGCGCCGCCAGGGGGATGGAGGAGCAGAGACACAGCCTGCAGGAGGCGGGCACCAGCAACCCCAAGCCCCCGCCTCAGCGCTGGGGTTAGAGGAACAGAAACACAGCCCTCAGGGGTCCCGGCAGCCAGTGGCCCCAAGCCCTGCCTTGGGCTGGGGTCAGAGGAGCAGAGGCACAGCCTGCAGGGGGGTGGGCACCCAGCAGCCTCAAGCCCCACCTCGCTGCTGGGGGTCAGAGGAGCAGAGAGACATCCTGCAGGGGGGGCAGCACCCAGCAGCCTCAAGCCCTGTGGCCGAGGAGGCTCTGGGGCTGCTGGGGCCGCTGGGGCCGCTGGGGCCGCTGGGGCTGCTGGGGACGCTGGGTCCAGAGGAGCAGAGACACAAGCCTGCAGCAGGGCCCAGCACACAGCAGACCCAAGCCCCGCCTCCTGGCTGGG
>NW_006294591.1:70446-73999 GCF_000327345.1 Myotis davidii | reverse complement strand
TGAAAGTGATTTCTTAACTACAAAATGCTACATTGAACTTTATGAGGTATTTAATTGGACTTATTAATTCACTTGATTTTGCACATGTAGATGAAAATTTCAACTTCAATTATCTATACTAATAAAAAGGTAATATGCTAATTAGACTGAGCATCTTCCAGACGAGGTTCCGGACATCCCTCCGGACAAAGCCATGGTGGCAGGGCTGAGGAAGAGGCGGTTAGAGTTGATCAGGCAGTCAGGGGAGAGCAGTTAGGAGTATCAGACCATCAGGGGAGAGCAGTTAGAGGGATCAGGCCAGCAGGCAGGTGAGCAGTTAGGTGCCAGCAGCCCTGAGGGGTCCCGGATTGGAGAGGGTGCAGGCCAGGCTGAGGAACTCCCCGCTCCCGTGCACGCATTAGGGGCAATCAGGCAGGCACGCAGGTGAGTGGTGAGGAGACAGCGGTCCAGGATTGTGAAAGGGATGCCCAACTGCCAGTTTAGACCCAATCCCGGCAGTTGGACATCCTGGGATCAGGCCTAAACCAGTAGTCAACATCCCCCAAAGGGTCCAAGATTGGAGAGGGTGCAGGCTGGGCTGAGGGACACCCTCCTCCCGTGCACGAATTTCGTGCACCGGGCCACTAGTTTATATATAACTATGCATTTTATGAGCATTCTTAATTTGATGATAGTATTTTTAGTTTCTTCTATTAGAGAGTAAAATCAGTATCATAGCCTTAACCATAGATTATTTGATTTTTTAATTCAGATTCCTGATGACAAATGTAGTCCATAAGTGCTGGACAACTAATTTCTGAGGTAGAACAATATTTAAAATGACTAGAATATGAAAGCTAAGCTTGTAATGTCTAGATGGAGGTTTAGAAATTCCTGCTTGATTCAGTTCCAGAGTGTGTATGGTATCACCAACAGACTGGGGTCTTCTGGGATGTTTAATTTAAAAAGTGAATCAAACCTGGGGAAAACCTTAGCAAGCACTAAAGCAATTACAGGACGGTGACTCACTTTGAGCAGTGGTATGATGTAGACTCATCAGACTACTCATAAAATACAAATGGCCTGTGAGACTGCATTTAGCAGCAAGATATCTGGATTATAAAGACAGGCTTGTTAGGGTGCCAACACTAATAAAACTAGGAAATGATCAACATTTATTGTTGGTGCAACTCCAGCTTCCTTGAGAGTCAATTTCCTTCTTTCAGTGATATTTTCTAATTATATGATATCCTCTCTTATATATCTAATTCCTATTAGTTCTTCTTAAAGTATTAACTGAATCTAAAGTATGAAATCATAATTTCTGTTACAACCTCTCAGAGAACAGTAACTCATTTATCTATCTCAGTCTAAAATCCCAGGAACCATGTATAATTCTTCCATAAATATTTATTTTTATACTCTATTCTTAAAATATTATCACTGAATTGATTTAAACATTTTAGATGGTGGGGTTATATTCTGATGCTGTGATGATTGGTGATGCTATGAATGATGGGACAGGGACCCTGTTGTGAGTTAATGACAAATATTTCAAAATGCTTCAAGTCTAGCCCTAACTGGTTTGGCACAGTGGATAGAGTGTCAGCCTGCAGACTGAAGGGTCCCAGGTTCCATTCTGATCAAGGGCACATGCCCCGGTTGTGGGCTCAATCTCCAGTAGGAGGCTTGCAGAAGGCAGCCAATCAATGATTCTCTCTCATCATTGATGTTTCTATCTCTCTCTCCCTTTCCCTTCCTCTCTGAAATCAATAAAAACATATTTAAAAAAAATGCCTCAAGCCCAAAATATCTAATCAATTTTATGAGCATAGTTGTTTGCTACCAAGAGATGATTCCACTCATGGACTGTTGAAACAGAAGTTAGGAAGAGAAAGGCACAGCAGTAGGAAGCTAGTGCTATAGATTGTAGATTAATATTTTCCAAAGAGCTCTTTTTCCTCTTCCTTCAGTTTCTGCAAATTTCAATCATGATGATATGATGTTGTCATAGTCCTCTTGTACTAGTATATTGAAAAGTAACTACTGTAAATAAAAAGCACCTATTTAATTTTTTTGCATATTTTAGCCCTAACTGGTTTGGCTTAGTGGATAGAGGGCCGGCCTGCGGACTCAAGGGTCCCAGGTTCGATTCCAGTCAAGGGCATGTACCTTGGTTGCAGGCACATACCCAGTGGGGAGTGTGCAGGAGGCAGCTGATCAATGTTTCTCTCTCATCAATGTTTCTCATTCTCTATCCCTCTCCCTTCTTCTCTGTAAAAAAAAAAAATCAATAAAATATATTTAAAAAAATATTTTTTTGCATATTTTTTACAGATATGAGTGTTCATTGCAAATTCTGATTTCATCTATAATAATAAAAGCATAATATGCTAATTAGACCTGATGTCCTTCCTTCTGGACAAAGCCACAGTGGGTGGGAGCCAAGGCAGAGGCGGCAAAAGCCCCCGGCCCCCCGGCAGCAGCGCGTGGGGGCTGAGGCAGAGACCCCTGGTGGCAGCAGTGGCGGTGGGCTGAGGCTGGGGCCAAGGCCCTTACATGAATTTTGTGCATCGGGCCTCTGGTATACAATAATTGGCAATTAAAATATATTAGTTATGTATAAACTGATTTATTGCCTTATTTTCTCTTATTAGATAAACGCATAAGTTTTCTTTCTTTTTAAAACTTCTACGTTATTTCTTATTTTTTAAATTGAATTTATTGGAGTGACATTGGTTAATAAAATTATATAGGTTTCAATTATACAATTCTATAATACATCATCTGCATATTGTATTGTGTGTTCATCACCCCAAGTCAGGTCTTCTTCTATCATCTATCCCTCTCTACCTTCCCTGCCCCCTCCTCCCCTGCGTCCCTTTCCCTCTTGTAATCACCATACTGCTGTCTGTGTCTTTGAGGTTTTTTTTCTTTGTTTAATCCCTTCACCTATTTTTGTTAATCCTCCTATGAGGATATTTTTAGAGAGAGTGGAAGTGAGGGGTAGAGACAGAGAGATAAACATGTATGTGAGAGAGACACATCGAGTGGTGGCCTCTGCATGTGCCCTTCAGTCTGAGGGCCTACGATCTGAGCCTAACTGGCTAGGGTCCTTCACCTTCTTTTTATCTTGCCCCCAACCCCCTTCCATCTGATAGCTATCAGTCTATTCTCTGTATCTAAGAGTCTGTTTCTATTTTGTTTTTTTTATTTTGTTTACTAGATTCCACATATAAGTGAAATCATATGATACTTATCTTTCTCTGACTGGCTTATTCTACTTAGCATAATACTCTCCAGGTCCATCAAAACTGTTGCAAAAAGATAGGATTTCCTTCTTTATTTACGGCTGAGTAGTATTTTATTATGTAAGTGGACCACAGCTTTTTATCTACTCATCTACTCATGGGCATTTGGGCTGCTTCCAAATCTTGGCTATTGTAAATAATGCTGCAATGAACATAGTGGTACATATATTCTTTCAAATTAGTGTTTCAGGTTTCTTTGAATATATTCCCAGAAGTGGAATTTCTGAGTCATAAGGCAGTTCTATCTTTAATTTTTTTTTTCT
>NW_006294591.1:61101-62247 GCF_000327345.1 Myotis davidii | reverse complement strand
TTCCCGTCTGCCAGCAGCCCTGTGGGGCCCCTTCTCCACTGGCGGGTCACGCTGGTCCCAACGGCTGCGGACTCTGTGGGGCGCAGATTTCGCCCAGCGCGCGCACGCGAGCTCGGTCCTCTTTCCAACCCGAATTGCAAACCGCACCTTTAGGGAAAGTCTAACCTTTCCGTGAGAAGAAGCAGTGCTTGTCTGAGTTCACGCAGTCACGCTGCTTGAGATCCCTTGTTTCCAGGTTAGTAGCTGGGCTCTGGATGCCGGCAACAATCGCCCAAGATGGCGCAGTCTCCCCTGCTTAGCTGGCGCACCACGAGAGGTTTCAGCCGCAGTCTCCAACCGTCCTTTTTTTCCTGGGGGTTCTCGGTCTTTCCTAGCTGCAGACAGTCTCTCAGCTGAAAATCCTCTGCCTATTCAGGCTGCATGTTACCCGTTTCAGCTGCTCACCCTTATCTGCTCCAGGAGAAAGCACAGGACACGTCTGTTTATACCTCCGCCATTTTTCCACCTATTTTTAATTTTTTGAGGTAACTCCATATTTCTTTGCACAGTGGCTGCACCAATCTGCATTCCCACCAATAGTGCATGAGGGCTCCCCTTTCTCCACAGGTGTAAGGTGATATCACATTGTGGTTTTAATTTGCATTTATCTGATGATTAGGGATGTTGAGCATTTTTTAACATGTCTATTGGCCATCTGTCCTCTTTGAAGAAGTGCTTATTCAGGTCTTTTGCTTATTTTTTAATTGGATTATTTGGGAGATTTTGATCTTGAGTTTTATAAGTACCTTATAAATTTTGAATATCAAGCCCTTATCAGATGTACCAGTGGACAGGTTCTCCCATTCAGTGGATTGTCTTTTTATTTTGTTGATGGTTTTCTTTGCTGTGCATAGACTTCATATGAATGAGAATGAATGTAAGTACAGATACAGAATACATATACATGATTATCTACACTAATAAAAGAGAAACATGGTAGTTGGTGTAAGACCACTACCCTTTTCATTGGCTAATCAGGGCAATATGAAAATTAACTGCCAACTAAGATGGCAGTCAACTGCCAACAAAGATGGCGGTTAATTTGCATATGTAGGCACAATGCAGGGAGGTGAAAGGGAAAGCAGGAAGAAGCCCCCTGCCACTGAC
>NW_006294591.1:59200-60819 GCF_000327345.1 Myotis davidii | reverse complement strand
TCAGTGTGTACAAGTGGCAGCTGCCAGCCCCAATAGCCCCTGAGGGCTTCTCCCCCTCCCCTGCTCCTGAGGGGCAATTGGGGCAGCAGCTGCTGCTGCACCCACGGACGGCACCGGCCCAGCTCACACCCACTGCTGGTGGCGGCCCCAATCGCTCTGTACCATCAGCGGGTGCGAGCAGGGCATGCGCCATCAGCGTGTGGGAGCAGTAACAGCAGGAGCGGGGCTGCCAGCAGACAGGGGCTGGGGGCATGGCAGGAGGGGCGGGTCAGGGGCATGAAGGATGGGCCGAGACCCACTCCTGTGCCCACAGTTCCTTTCAAGGGCACGAATTTCGTGCACTGGGCCCCTAGTATTGAATAAAAGGTCTTCTAGCAATGCAATTAAAATTGTTTATTTCTTATGAAATTTAAATTACTTGGCTTATACCATATCTTATCACATAATTTTAATTTTTGTAAGCTTTGAGGCTTAATGTATTCCAACTCTAGAATTGTTTTAAATTCAGAAAAAAGCAGGCTCTAAATATTCTAGTTGAAATATTTTCTACTGTATCAGTATTCAATCAGGAACTTTATAGACAGCATGTAAGAGCCAAATGAAAATGTGGTATGTTACTCTGAATTTCAGTCTCTACATGGCATAATTCTTGTGTCCCAGAACTTATACTCTGGGTGTAATAGTGTGTGTGCTATCAATTGTGTCTCCCTTTTATTTCATGGGAGTCCCAATATGGGAGCATTGCTAGATCTACTTGGTAGTTCCTGGCAACAGTCCAAGTTACTCCAGTCTGGCCCTTTCCCACCTCCCTCAGCTCCATTTCTCCTTTCCACCTCACCAACTCCTTGGCTTTCCCTCTAAAGTTTCAAAATCAAGTTGTAAAATCTAATCATGACACCTGTCTTCTGTGACACTGGGGACTGCCACTTCCATTTGCCAGAACAATGCCTCCTCTTGGATCTGTGGATTTGTGTGAGCTATAGCAGAAAATTCAGATGACAAAGTAAGTTCACTGTGACAAGTATCGAATTCCCTCTTAGCTCTAAAAAAGATAACTAAGTTAATTATTCATCATAAAACTACCAAAGCTGCATGTAGTCAGAAGAAGAAATAAGGAGAGAAGAATTATATATGCTAAGTCCTTATAGTTTAGAGAGAAGGTCATACTTTGTTAGAAAAAATATATAGTTAATACATATGCTTAAACTTTTCTCTGAGCGGATTAAGATTGATCATAATCTGAACAGAATGAGCTGGAAAAATTCAGGATCAGTCAGAAAATGAACAAATAATACTAAAATTACAAAGTAGGCATAACTACAATAAGGGAGGTATATTTTAAAACAAAATAATGCTATATACATTATATGCAAAATTTGAAAATATAGATGAACTATCCTCTAATTTAGAAAAATATACCTCACCAAACTTGTCTCAAAAAAAAGGAAACTTAAGCCAATAACTTTTAAAGGAAATAAATTGGCATTCTACTTTCTCCTGATCCTTCCTTCAAATGACAAGATTAGACATTTTAATAAATGACTCCTAATAAAACATCAAGGCAAACTATTCAGATAACAATAAAAGAAAATTATATGACTTGCTAGAGGCCTGGTGCA
>NW_006294591.1:56752-59127 GCF_000327345.1 Myotis davidii | reverse complement strand
GGGGGGGGTGGGGATGTGATTGACCCTCCTGGTGGGCGGTGGGATGCCCTTGCCCACCTGGGATCCGGATCCATCCCGCTGACATTCGCGCTAGTTGTTGGGAGCCACCTGGCAGCTGCTTTTATATCCTTTCTTCCTTGTGGAGCATCTAGGGAGGGGAAGCTGCTGTGGTGCTTGAGGCTGACTTCCAGGAGGCTGGCAGTGCTGTGGGATCATGCCGGCAGTGCTGTTCCATCGGAGCCTGGCCCATTCTCTGGAGATTGAACTTGCAGGACTACTGAGGGAGTGAGTGGCTGCCACTGGGCTGGTGGGCCGCTGGGATGGGTCTGTCAGCTGAGCAGCACTTCTGCTGTGGGAGCACACTGAGCACCAGGAGGCAGCTCCTACATTGAGCGTCTGCCCCCTGATGGTCAGTGCATGTCATAGCAACCACTAGACCGGTCATTCCAGTTATTCCAGCTGCTAAGGCTTTTATATATATGTGTATATGTAATACCATTATATATATGGTAAATGTTATGTTAATAATAAATTTAGACAAAGAAAATACAGTAAAAATCTAGAGCAATTTTACTAATGAACATATTTTTTAAAATCTCAGCAAAAGAGAAAGAATAGCAAATATAGCAGTATTTAATAAAAATACAGCAAGAACAAGTGGAATTTATTACAGGAATATAATACTGTACGATAGAAAATGTATTATCACAACTGCTCATATTAATAGGGTCAATGAAAGAAACAATATAATCAGCACAATAAATGCATGAAAAGCAGTAAAAAATGTCATGCATATTTATGATAATAGTTCCTGCCAAATTAGATGGGAGAGTTTGTTTTTTTAATTTAAAAAAATGTCTAATAAGTTGCTATTTAATGGTGAAAATTTAGATATATTCTTATTTAGGTGAGGGATTATCCCTATTATTTAATATTGCATTAGAGGTTTTAAGCAAAGCTACAGTATTTGAATTGGAAAGAAACATGCAAAATATTTGGTATTTGAAAATAGTAGAGTTTTTATAAGACTAAAAAAAATAGTATGGTAGAATAACACATGCAATTTGTATTATTAACAAAAAGTATATGGTATTTGGGAATACATTTAACAAAAGTTGTTCAAGACCTCTGTAGAAACAAATGATAAAAAGTTACTAGACATCAAAACCCAAGATAAATATAGATATATATTATTTTGCTAACTTGGAAAGAACATATATTTTAAAGATGGCAATTGTACTCAGATTATTCTACAGATTTAATGAAATTCTAACCAATTACTAAAGGGCATTTTAAATTGAAACTTGACTACTGACCCTTAGTTCATATGGAAAAGTAAGGAATATTCAAGATAATTATAAATAAGATAAAAGATGAGGAAGAATAAAAAATAAAGAGAATAAAAGGAGAAGTGAGTCACCTTTACAAATAATGTCTGTAAAGCTAAAAACATAAAGTAATAAAAAAGCAGGGGTAGAAATTTGATAAGGATATGATCAGAACTCATGTAAATATGTGGTGTGGATGAAAAGGGACCACATGCTAACCTGACTAGCTGAGGAAAGACCTGCATGGTGGCCTTGAAAACTCAGAGACCTAAAGTAACTACAAAGGATGGTCTGAAATTAATTAAAAATAGAGCTACCATTCGACCCAACAATCCCACTCTTGGGTATTTACCTGAAAATCTCGAAATCATTTATACGCAGATATAAACACCCCTATGTTCATTGCAGCATTATTCACTGTGGCCAAGAGTTGGAAACAGCCAAAGTGCCCTATGATAGAGGACTGGATAAAGAAGATGTGGTATATATACACAATAGAGTACTACACAGCCATAAGAAAGGATGAAATAGTGTCATTTACAACAACATGGATGGACCTTGAGTACATTATGCTAAGTGAAATAAGTCAAACAGAAAGCTAAGAACTATATGATTTAACTCATAGGTGGAATATAAAACTGAAACTTATGTACACAAACAGCAGTATGGTGGTTGCGAGAGGGAGGGGACAGGAGAAATTTGACTTTGGGTGGTGGGCACATGGTCCTATATACAGATTTCATAAATTAGTAATTCAAACATGTAACCTATATGTTCATGTTGAATAATGTCACCCTAATAAAATTTGAAATAAGTTAAAAAAGCATAAAGAACAGCACCCCCTCTTCTAAACCCCCCCCCCAAAACTCACACACAACCAAAAACAAAACTTTTTAATTAAAAAGTGTTCTATGGCGGGTAGTCACGTCCTAGGCCAGTATATTTTCTGACAAAGATCAACTTTGATCTTAACTGAGACTGCTGTCTTTTTTAAAAAAATAAATCTTTATTGTTCAGATGATTATAGTTGCTCCTCTTTTTCCCCCC
>NW_006294591.1:48476-55622 GCF_000327345.1 Myotis davidii | reverse complement strand
TTGGCTTCTCCTCAGTCCTACCATAAGAGGCCCAGCTTCTCAGTGTCCTGGTAATCGCTGCATGTACCTCTAAGAGAAAGCCGCCCTCGAGTTCCGACCTATGCCAGACAGTCCAGTTTCTCCTGTATGAGTCTGGGTCCCCAGAGACTCACCGAGAACTGGAGTTCAGAGCAGTCAGGAGCTTTAGACTCCCTCCTGATTGAGAAAGACAACCGTGTCCTCAGTTTCCAGCCCTTTGCACGTGTGCCGCGTCCTCAGCTGCCAGCCCTTTCTGCGTGCGCCTCTATCTCTGCACTTTACAGTTCAGAGCAGTCAGGAGCTTTAGACTCCCTCCTGATTGAGAAAGACAACCGTGTCCTCAGTTTCCAGCCCTTTGCACGTGTGCCGCGTCCTCAGCTGCCAGCCCTTTCTGCGTGCGCCTCTGTATCTCTGCACTTTACTTCTGCACCTCCTCTGAGTCTTAGTGTGCTTTTTTCTTTCCTTCTATTTGTAGAATTTCCACTCAGCCAGCCTTCCTGCAGTTCTGGATGATGTCAGTTTTGTCTTTTAGTTGTATTTTTGAAGTGGTTGTGCGAGGCAGCAATTTCCGCTGTTTACCTATGCTGCCATCTTGGTTTCTCTCCCACCTCACTTTTTTTGAGACTGTCTTTTTGCATCTAGATAACACCTTTGGAATGTCAGGTTTACTTGTAACTTCCCTTTTTCCAGACTTCTCAGGGCACACCAATGCACCAGGGCTCCAGGGAGCCCTGGAACCAGAAAGCACAAATTCCTTGTTGTTATCGTTATCATGGTAATTGTTGACTATTAACTATCCTGTACCCACCTATGTTAAAGAAGCATGCATCTATTGTTTCATTTTTTATCCAATCCCAGAGGTTCCCCCCACTTTGCTTTCTCCCACCTTCCTAATCTAACGGATGTTAGTTGTCCCGTTACACCAGGCTACCCACATAGGCGTCACTAAGACTTCTGAACTTTTGCGAGGCAGGTCACAGGTAAATGCTAAGCAAGGTAAGGAGGTCCTCCTGGGAATTCGGGCCCAGGGAAACTCCCAGGAGAACATTGGGAGGTAGATTTCACAGAAATCAAGCCACTGGCATCAGGGGATAAGTACCTGCTAGTTTTTATAGATTCCTTCTTGGAATGGGTTGAAGCCTATCCCACCAGGACAGAAACTGCCTCTAGAATGGTCAAAAACTACTCCAGGAGATTATACCTAGATTGGGGCTATCAGCAGTCATAGGATTAGATAATGGCCCTGCCTTTGTAACCAAGGTATCTCAAAGTATAGCTCAAGTCTTAGGCATAAATGGGAAACTCCATTGTGCATACCGGCCACAAATTCAGGGCAGGAATGAACAGGACTCTCAAAAGACTTTAACTAAATTTATCCCAGAAACTGGTGGAAACTAGACCAACCTCCTGCCCTTTGCCCACTTACAGTCCAGGTGTACCCCCAACCCGGAGGGGTTCTCCCTTTTTGAAATCATGTTTGGTAAACCTCCTCTATCCTTCCCCAAGTTAGGGGAGAAATTAAAAACTAAAAGTCATAACCATTCCTTGCTCAAGTCCTTGCAGGCTCTGCAGTATACCCAGAGAGCCACCTGTAAGCTTGTGCGAGACGCCCTGCCAGTGTCAACCTCAGACCCTGTACAACCTTTCCAGCCTGGGGACTTGGTGTGGGTAAAGAAATTCACGACCCAAGGACTCATCCCAAGTTGGAAGGGACTATACGCTGTCGTCCTAAGCATGTCCATGGCTGTTAAGGTTGATGGCATCCAGACCTGGCTACACCACTCCCAGCTCCTGCACCAAGAAATGGCCTCGATCCTGACAGCCAGCGATCTCACCCATGAGATCCCTAGCCTTGGCTCCATGCAGGCCAGGAGGAAGCTCGAGCCTGCAGAAGTGGAACTGGGCTTCAGTGAGGACAGTACTGATGGGGACCGTGGCACTAAGGACCTTGGTAACTGTAAGAACATTTTTGCTAGCCAAATGTCTAGGGCCAAGTAGGGCTAGATGTGCTAGGGGACAGGAGAGCAGGAACAGAACAGAGAATGCCCTTAAAAGAAGTGGGGTGAGAAATAGAAAACTAAATGTGCCAAGCAGGCAGTTTAGAAAAATTAATTCGATCAAACTACTTGTAGTTAGGGGTCAGTACAATCCCCTAACTAATGAAGATGAGCCCATGATTTGACTCATGTACATAAAACCAGTGGACGTCCGCAATCTGATTGAGGTACGTTCGCTGAGGTCGACCCCTTCCAACTCTCCCATCCACACTCATCTTGTATACTTGTTTTGTCTATCTCCTTTCGTTCATCCTCTCTGTATGTCCAAACCATCTCAACATACCTTTCTCAATCCTTGACACTACGTGTTCTTTCACACCACAACATTCCCTAAAATTAACTTAATAAACTTTACTTTTGTCACCCGCACGTGATTTGTGATGCGACTAGCACTGACCACTGCACAGTGAGACTGCTGACTGACTTGCTCACTCAACTCATGCATGAATCGCACGTGCACCTCCCCCGTGCTGCATATCCCATGGCCCGCCTGCGCCACGTCTCCCATCACCTGACCAACTGACACCACCCACTTCTTCTAACGCCACTTCTTCAAAATAGACTCGCCCAGGCCAAAAACCTACTTCTGCGCATGGGCCATGAAGTTTTGATCGCACTGTACGTGCGCGCCCGTGCATGGTATTTTGTGGAAGAGCCGCATTCAAGGGGCCAAAGAGCCTCCTGTGGCTCGTGAGCTGCGGTTTGCCGACCACTGCCCTAACTAATAAGGATGAGTCCAAGATTTGACTCATGTACATAAAACCAGTGGGGAATAAAGCATGGTGGCAACCATGCTTGGTGGGAATTGCTGTTTAATATTTTAACCCTGCTGACTTGGCTTCTGTCATTATTTGCTTGCTAAAATAATTGAAAAGTTATTTTGATTTTCTGAATTATATAAATCATCCCATTCGATTAAATACCCTATTGATTGTAATTTGAATACCCCATTGGTTGTGGTCACACTGGTTTTAGAAAACATATTTCTCTGTATCTGGAGGCCAGGACTGCACAATTACTCTAAATTGCCTCAGTGACTCCAGATAATGTGTTTCCATTGACTCAGTGGTCCCAGGACCTAAAACTATAATTTTTGTAGATAACTAATCGGCTCAATCTAGCTTCTGTAACAAACTGCTTTTTTGCAAACGAGGTTCCTCATTCCAAACCCCGAGATGTAATCAATACCTTTGTGATTTTTGCCTATATAAATCTGGTGTTGTGGCCATTTAGGACTATGAGATTTTGAGAGCAAAATGCCCCCTCATAGTCCCAGCTTCGAAATAAATGTGACTCCTTAATTTGACTTCTTGAGGTGTCCTTGTGTGATTCGAGGGGTACATTACAACACTATTTCCTGGGTCAAAGTGTTAGGGACAGAAATAGAATATTGGGGACTAGCTATAATTATAAGAAATATTAATCATGCTCTGGTAACCATGATTGTTCTGTTCTGATTAGAGAAAGCACACTCTAACCTGGCTGAGAGTTGAATGCCCTGGGACTTGGGAGCTAACATCAGAAGCAGTCCATCCTCCTTTTCTGAGAACTACCCTAGATTAACAACCTTGTTGCTGAAACTATCTGGTCCCAGAGGCACCCACCCTTTGCAACCACTAGCCCCTATTGCCTGTAATCTGGTCCCAGAGGTGCCCAGAGACACCTACCCTCTATAACACCCCACCCCACCCCACCCCCTACCTCTAATTGCCTGTAATCTGTAACTATTATACCTTGCCTACTTTCCCATGTCTGTAATTCTTACTTTCCCATCTAATCTTTGTCCTTCTACCCAATATAAGCATCTGGTTTATGGGGATGGGTAGAGCAGATTTCTTATGGATGACCTGCTGCTCTCCCACACTGCCAGCATTATTATGGAGTAAATGCTCATATATGATTCAACCCTGTCTCTGCTTAATTGGCTCAAGTAGTGACAAGGCTGCTCAGACCCATTGGTTGTGCAGTTATAAAAGCAAGGAACTATATTCTGTTCTTGTGGTTGCAGTTGTTTTAAGGCTCTTCCCTATATTCTGATAGTGTCAGAGAAATAGAAGTCTTCCCAGAACCAAAAGTGTGGTACTACCGACCATTGCTCAGAACATAGGACAGATGATTCTTTTAATCATTCATTAATCTAGCACAAATTTGTAACCTGGAACAACTTTGAGAAGAAACTGCTTTGGAGGAAAAATCTAGAAAGATAGAACTGCATGAGGCTCAGAACTGCTAAATTAGTATAGGTGCTATGAGTTGAGGGAACACAAAAACATCTTTGTTCTCTGCCTTTAGGCCCCTCAGCACTTCTAGAAAATGTAGAAACTAATTAGGCCCAAGAGAATTTAGGAGACCACACAGGGGAGACTGTTCACACAAGAGGCTCATCTCACTTGGCCACATTTCACTGTTTCATGGTGTTAACTCATTTCTGGAAATGGATAAGGTAAACTCTGACTTACAACTTACTGTGTTGGCCTAGATATCTCCTAGTTTCCAGAAAAATTTAAAATTCAGAAGGTGAGGAATTGACTTACTGGGTGAAGCCTGTTAAATCAACAAACATTACTGCAGGAACTGTAATGATACCCAGTATCAACTGCTGTTGTGAGGCTGGGCGAAGCTAGGATATGAGGCTGCCCTAGGGCAGTGGTCGGAAAACTGCAGCTCGCGAGCCAAATGCGGCTCTTTGGCCCCTTGAGTGTGGCTCTTCCACAAAATACCACGTGTGGGCGTGCACGTACAGGGCGATTGAAACTTCGTGGACCATGCGCAGAAGTCGGTTTTCGGCCTGGGCAAGTCTATTTTCAGTCTGCAGGCTGACGCTCTATCCACTGAGCCAAACCGGTTAGGGCAAGTCTATTTTGAAGAAGTGGCGTTAGAAGAAGTGGGGGGTGGACATATAGAGAGGATGAGCGAAAGGAGATGAGCGAAAGGAGATAGATGAAACAAGTATACAAGACGAGTGTGGATGGCAGAGTTGGAAGAGGTCGACCTCAGCGAACGTACCTCAATCAGATTGAGGACGTTTTTAGCAAAGGCCAGCTTAGGAGTACCCTACTTAAGTTAATAACAATGTACCTACCTATATAGTTTAAGTTTAAAAACTTTGGCTCTCAAAAGAAATTTCAATCATTGTACTGTTGATATTTGGCTCTGTTGACTAATGAGTTTGCCGACCACTGCCTTAGGGGGTTTTTGAAACTACACTCTGTAGATGGAGTCTCCATAAATGGATCTATAACAAAGACCCTGCTGCTAGCCTTCAATTCCACTTCAATTCCTGTATAGATTGACAACAGATAGGTACATTTTAGTGTCATGGACCAATGAATTCATTAAATTATGATTGGGTAAAGAGATGATTATGTGTTTTTCTTTTTAAAATGTTTTATTTATTTTTATTTTAGAGAGAACATCATTGATGAGAGAGAATCATTGATTGGCTGCCTCATGAATGCCTCCCACTGAGGACTGAGCCAGTAACCCAGGCATATGCCCTTGATCAGAATCGAACCCAGGACCTTTCAGTCCATAGACAGACACTCTATCCATTGAGCCAAACCAGCTAGGGCTGTGTTTTTATTTTCAACAGAACTTTCTCTTGCTTGAGAGTGGAGTAACGTTTTGAAAAAATAACCCTCAAAACTAAAGATAAAGCCACCCAATTTAATGTAATTTTCATTAAGATGAAAAACCAGACCAGTGGTTGAGTGTTGACCTATGCACTAAGAGGTCAGGGCACATGCCCTGGTTGCTAACTCAATCCCGAATAGGGGGCATGCAGGAGGCAGTCAATGAATGTTTCTCTTTGATTGATATGTCTAACTCTCCCTTCTCCCTCTGTCTCTAAAAATTAATAAAAAGCATATTTTTTAAAAAGATGAAAAACCAGAAGAATGGATTGATTTAAATGACTTTCAGAGAATTAAAAAAGACTTTTAAAAATATAGTTAGTTGGCTTTAATAATGAAACTATAGTTGGTATTGCAAGGATGTGCTACTTCTGAAATACAACGCATTCCATTAATTGTATATTTTATTGAATGTCCCTCATTATTTCAGAATATGGGCAGTTATAGAGCTGTGCTGTTATCACCTTCTTTGCTCTTTGTTGTAGAAACTGGTAATTAAATAGCAAATGCCTCAGCTGGATGGGATTCTTATAAAAAAGAGATGATAAAGTAGAAGTTGTAGGGATTGAAGTAGTAACTTTATGAGATCAATGTCTAACAACAGGTTAACAAATGAGCATTCTTGAGATGAAAAGTACCTCAAATCTGTGACAGAAATTCCCCAATTAATAATTTAAGCAGAAAAGCTCAGTTAACTATAGTATATTAGTAAGACAACAAGGTAATTAATCTTTAAATTTTGAACTTGCTTTCCTGCAGTATTATGGAAGAATTTGTCTTATTCCCTTCTTGTGTGTTTTAATAAGAACAAGTTATGACTAATCTTGCACAGAAAATCAAGATTCTTTCTGTTGCTGAACATATCAGATTTCTGACAAGTAATGGTTGTTAAAGATAAAAAAATATTTTAAATAATAAAGCTGCAGGAAGTATTTAAGGTGCATAGACTTGATCAGGTATATCAGAACCAAGTTATTTTTTTTTAATTGCTATGAAGGAATCAAATAAATGCCATAGTTTTTTTTTTTCTTTTTTTTTCCTTGTTTTTTTTTTATTAGTTAAGGTATTACAAATGTGTCCTTATCCCCCCCCATTAACCCTCAACCTCCCCCCGCACACACACTCATGCTCCCATCCCCCTGTTGTCCATGTCCATTGGAGAACCAAGTTATTTTTAATAGTCATTGTGATAGTACTATTACACATTTATAATATACTAGAGGTCCGGTGCACAAAAATTTGTGCACTGGGGGGGAGAGGGGGTCCCTCAGCCCGGCCTGTGCCCTCTCGCAGTCTGGGACCCCTCGAGAGATAACGACCTGCTGGCATAGGACTGCTCCCAAGTGGCATAGGGCAGGCCCAATCCCTAGGTGCAGCCCCTGGTCGGGCTCAGAGCAGGGCCGATTGGGGGGTTGGGGCACCGTCCCCTTTCACACTTG
>NW_006294591.1:41601-48010 GCF_000327345.1 Myotis davidii | reverse complement strand
AACCCCACAGCTGAAAGTAGGTTTCTGGCTTTTGCTTACACTGTTGCGAATCTGCTGGCTGAAGTCCGGTGGTATTTGTTACAGAGTTTCTGAAACTGCCGGCTCAGAGGCCTGCAGCGAGGCCTGGGGAACGTTGGTTTCCTCCAACGTTCCTCCAACACTGAGGCAAGAAAGCTTCATGTTAGTTTCAAGCTGCCTGGCTGCTGGCCGCCATCTTGGCTGACAGTTAATTTGCATATCTCGCTGATTAGCCAATGAAAAAGGTAGGGGTCGTATGCCAATTACCATGTTTCTCTTTTATTAGTGTAGATGCATTGTGCTTACACCATATTTATTTCTCTGATTATATGTTATAAACAATTTTTTAAAAAGTAATTTTCATTGTTAAAGTTTACATTCCATTTTCTTAAAAGAGGGATGTAGAAATTAAATTAATTTGAAAGATTATGACCCATAGATTATCCAGTAAACTGCAATAGAGAGACGCTAAGCAATATGAACATGTCATTCCAATTAGAATTAAACTTCTAATCCCAATTAATGGTGTTTAATTTTTAGGAAAATAAAAAAATAAGGCACAGCTAGATAGGCTCTTTTATTTTTTTCAGATCTCATTATTTTCCTGGGACAGTTCAGTTTAACTAGCATTGAATTTATTTATTCAGTCTTTTATTGAAGGCATTTATGAAACCCTTTGGGGAACAGTAATGAATAAGATAGTAGCAGGCAGAAAGGAAAAAAACAACAAAACTGATATACTGTTATAAGTATTTTGCTAGGGGAAACATAGGAAGTATTTCCATAAGATCTGATAGAATGGGATTAGAAGGTCAGGGAGGGAGAACTCAGAGGAGTTGATGCTTACACACAAATGGATGGGATTGTTTAGCATTTGAAATGAAAGCATTTGAAATAAAAGCATCTATAGATTTTCATGTCTTGGGTGTAAATCTGAAGATATTCATGTAAATAAGTAATTTAACAACCAACAAGCCCAAACCACATGAGAGCTGGGCCATGTGTTATTATTTACCTTGTGTCTTTAGAATCCAGTACCCCTTGTGCCAAGAGCATGGTGCTCACACAATAATGCTGCTAAATAATTCACACATGATCAAAAGTAATGCCATTTTAGTGCTTTTGCAAAACATGACAACTTAGATTTTCAATTATCAATAAAATTTATAACAGTGAAATATGAGATATTGAGAACTTTAATATTAATTATTAATGATTGAAAATCTAACTAAATAATATGTTTGGAAAAATAATAGTTTGAGTTTTTGCTTGCATTTTGTTTCTGATTTACTGGATCTGTTGAAACCAAATATGTTTATAGATTATTTTCTTTTTAATTTTTCAATTAAATTTATTGGGCTGACATTGGTTAAAAATTATATAGGTTTCAATGTACAATTCTATAATTATTTGTATATTGCATGTTTACCATCCATAGTCAAATCTTCTGTCATTATATATTTGACCCCCTTTCAACCTTTATTACCTCCCTCCCTTTCCCTGTGGTAACCACCATACTGTTGTCCATATCTATGATTTTTTATTTGTTTGCTTGTCTTGTTTGTTCATTTGTTGCTTTCAGTTTTATATCACACATGAGTGAAATCATATGGTAGACTATTATATGCCTCTTCAATTAAATTAGATTTTGATATATTCATATTTGCCACTAATTTTAGGCAATAATGGTGTGTTGTAAGCAAATATATATATTTATGTTCTAGAATTGCCTTAACTCCATTTTTACCCCTAACATTCCTATATGCCCTTATTATTTATTTTCATCATGATTCTTAATTCTTAACTTGCTAAGTAGGAAACAATTCAAAAATTCTTTTATACTATGGAAGACAGTCAAACTGTTATTTTTGTGTGTTTCCCTCTTTCTCTCCAATATTACCATCTGCTGGTTTTACACCGGTTACCAGTGATACTCACAGTGAAATTTCCATCCATGCTCTCTGTTAAGTCATGCTCAGCTGTGTTTATTTTTGGCATTGCTAACTTGTTGTATCTGGGACTTGGGTTTGTTGTATTCACTCATGGTTCCGGTTCCCTTCTCACAACATTTACTTCACCACTTCTTGGAACTTGTATAAAGATGAGAGCTTAAATTACCAAATATGTTTTTTTGCCACTACAGATTTGAGAATGGAAAAAAATGCATGTATAAAGAAAGAATAGAGTTACCATGTTCAAAAGTGTTCAACAATTTTTTAAACCTGGTAGCAGGGACAAACTTTTGTCCGAATTTCACTTAAGGCTTATCTGTCACCCTGGCAGTGGTTATTCTGAAGTATTTTCTTAGCATCCACTGATCTGGCTTACATTGAAATTGGTGACATAATTCTCATGGAATGCCTCATAGATATTTGAAACTTAAATGGGTTCCTGAATTGCAAGTTCCAAAAATTTCCTTCTAAATCACAGTTTGCATGAGTGACAACGAAGACCTGCTCATCTACAAAGACCTGTTCATCTACAGTCAAAGTTTCTTTGCAATAAAGCCTTGGATTTGGTGTTTCAGCAGTAGTCAGCTCTTTATCCTGTGCTTGACTATTGGTGAAATTTGATCACAGAGGCAGACCTTTTATTCTCAATCCTAGCTGTTATTCAGTTTATATTTTGAAGGATAAGGATTGATTGCCGTGGTAATTTTATCTTCCTTGGTATAAAGGCAGGTGTTATTCTAATTCAAAAGCAATTAATCCTTTTCAAATTTTACAAATATAGCCACCATCAATACAACTTGGTTGACCACTTCTGAAACTTTTAGTGAGGCCTTTGTTGCCTCACTAAAAAAAGATTGACTATGAATAAAATCCTCCTCATCAGTCAGAGATACCCTGTGCTTAATCACAGAAGTCAAAGAAAATAATTTTTACTTTAAGAATATTTATAATATATGTATGAAAATGAAACACTGCAGATATTATCCCCACTTATTCATAAAAAAAACTAAAGCATATGATTAACAGACATGACTGAGCTTAATGCAAAACAATAACCACAACAACATTTTGGTACTGAAAAGACATCTAATATTTTATTTCATATAATCAAAGTTGTAATACTTCACAGTTTCAGGTGCCAAAATTCATAGAAGTGGCTATGAGGCATTGAATTTGCAAAATGACCATATAACATAAAACCAATTAGGAGATGCCGGATGCAAGAGATACATCACTGGAATGGAACAAAATGAGTACTTTTTGGACATGCACACTTTCCCTAAGCTGGTGAAGAATAAGGTTGGGAGTGCGGAGTGGAAGTGGTGGGCTAGATTGATGTTTTAAAAATACAGGAAATGACTCAAAATGTGAAATTATGGAATTAGTAGTGTTCATCTTAGAGGATTTCTTTTTAGATACAACTTTCTAAAACTGAAAGGAGGAAAGAGACATTCTTTTCTTTTATTCTTTTTGTGCCATATATTTTTTTCATAACTCTGTAGGCAAAATGTTATGGAATTGAACCTGCTACTGATACATGTTACTAATGAAATGGGATACAATTTTAGGGTAGCTATGAAGCTTTTCAAGACTAAATTTTCTTCCTTCATGCAACAGATATTGGTTTTAAAATCTTCCATTGGTTTGGGTCAGTTTCATGAGGTAAATGATGAGCACACAGTCCCACTTTCACAGCATAGACCATTCTGTATAAGAGTCACAAATTCATGACAACTGGCAACCTAGCCCAGTATTGGGAATGATGGAATAAAGAAGACCACCCAGAGAAAGTCATGTGTAACTCAGTCCTTGTACTAGTCCCTGCTCTTCCTGAACTCAACATGTTGGAGGGCCTTGACACTCACTCTCTGGCCATCGCCCTTTTTTTATCTCTTCTTACCACCTAAGCTTGAGTAATTTAAAATAACTATAATTTTAAATTCCATGGATCTGTTGAACTCATGTCTCAGCCCTGCCATCCCCTGGGTATGTAGACTCAAATTTTCACCTGCTCACATTCTCTCCCAGGTGTCTGCAGGTAACTTAAATTGTGCAAAAGTAACCCTTGGTTTTGTTTGGTTTTACCCTCAAAGTTGTTTCTCATTTTGTCTTCTCATGTTCACACCACTTATTTTTCTGGTCAAGTAGAAAAAACAAAACAAAACAAAAAACAAACAAAAAGCGAAACTAAAGAAGCACACTTGACTTTTTTACCTTGCTAGTGTGTTAATATGAGCCACCATCTCAAACCAGAACACCTCAATTTGAGCCTTCTGGTTTTTTAATGAAACACATTAATAGTTGCTGAAAGACCTCCCTGCCCCTTTAGATTCAGTCCTCTGCATTCCAATCTGATGACATTTTAAAATGCAAATTAAAAAAAATTATATCACCTTCCTGAACCAAGCCTTCAAAGACTTTCTCACACACTCAGCATGAATCACCAGTTTTTTTGCCACAGGCTACAAGGCACAAGTGTCCATCTCTATCTTCATACCCTACACTTGAGAGTTTACAAAACCCAAAATAATCTATGTTTGCACAAGCCCCTTCTAACAACCTTTAATTGTGCACTATATTGTAACTGTACTTCAGAAAAAGCTGAAGAACTCAGAAAGGTTAAGTGATTATCCCCAAAATTACATAGCTAGTAAAATTTGGATATGATCTTTATAATAAAGTTGGGTATTTAAATTTCCAGCTAGAGCTCTTTCTATTATGCAACAGTGTACAATGAAATACACACAACAAGCTCTACAGACTCGGACTTTTAAAAGCATTAACAGTGATAATACTGAGTTAAGTTTTGATACCTATAGTTTTAAACATTTGTAAACTCAGTGTTTATTTCATAAGGTTGATATAAGAAGCATTCAAACTTGTAAAGATTTTTTTGTGAGTTTATTTGAGCCAAACTGTCAACAATTGTCGGGAAGCAAAATCTCAACAAATTAAGATAATGTTCCAGAGAATGGTGGTTTTTCACCTGTTTTTATAAATTACCATCAAAAGTGGAGATGTAAGCGGGGTACATGAAATCCATTCGTGATAGATTAGGATGTTGGGAGTAAGCAAAGTGGGGGAAACCTCTGGGATTGTATAAAAAGTAAAACAATAGACACATGCTTCTTTTACATAGGTGGGTACAGGATAGTTAATAGTCAACAATTAACTTGATAACAGTAACAATGAGGGAATTTGTGGTTTCTGCTCTGCTGTCCTGGCACAATGTGCCCTGAGGGGTCTGGAAAAAGGGAAGTTATAAGTAAACCTGATATTCCATAGGTATGTTATTTTAGATGCAAAAAGGCAATAGGCTCAGAAAAGATAAAAAATTTATCTTTGTCAGGGAAGATACTAACCTTGGACATGACTACCCACTACAAACTGCCTTTTAATTAAAAGGTTTTAATTTCAGACCATCCTTTGTGGTTACTTTAGGTCTATGAGTTTGCAAGGCCACTGCTATGCAGGCCTTCCCTGAGTTGGTCGGGTTAGCATGTGATCCCTTTTCATCCACACATCTCCCTTCTGGTCATAAATCATTCTAAAGGATGCATTGATGGCCAAACTTTTGGTTGGATAATGGAGTAGCATGATGGTAAGAAGGTTCATTCCTAAGATGTCTCAGTGTCAGCATTTGTGTTGCTGAACAGGGTGGACCACTGAGGATGGGGAAAAACCATAACCCTAGATAGCATTCAAAGTTGAAATATTACAATTTAAAATAAAAAGCAGGTAAATGACGCAGTCAGATCCTAAATGTCCTTGTTAAAAAGTGTTTTGGATAATGTCTAATTTTTGAGCCATCATGATCTGAGTCTTTCTGCTATTTGTCTTAAGTTTTGCTTTTCTGTGTCTAGTATAACATTTACATACCAGGAATAAAAGCAATAATATTAAACCAGTAACACTGACAAGGAACAGAAAATTTCTAATACTAGACAAGGGGAATAAGCATCTACTATTATCCAGGAGGTCTAATTTTTCTTCTGGGCAGTTTATTTCATCCATTCCTATAGTTAGACAATACTCTTCTAAAATACTCATGTAGATTCTTGAAAACAGTGGCTGAATAGGCAGATGTGTCACCCACCTCCTCCTGGGGCCAAGCCAGAAAAGCAACTAAATCAGAGAACATAGACCCTGAATTAACAAATTAGACCAGCCATGGGCAAACTACGGCCCGTGAGCTGGATCTGGCCCGTTTGAAATGAATAAAACTAAAAAAAAAAAGACCGTACCCTTTTATGTAATGACTAGAGGCCCGGTGCACAAAAATTTGTGCACTCGGGGGGAAGGAGGGGTCCCTCAGCCTGGCCAGTGCCCTCTCACAGTCTGGGACCCCTCAGGAGATAACGCCCTGATGGCTTAGGCCTGCTCCCGGGTGGCAGAGGGCAGGCCCAATCCTGGGTACAGCCCCTGGTCGGGGTCAGAGC
>NW_006294591.1:39156-40843 GCF_000327345.1 Myotis davidii | reverse complement strand
GCTGATTTTTTAGTTTTTTTTTTTTTAGCTTCTATATTTGTTAAAATGTTTCAAACTGCAGGCTCAGAGGCCTGCAAGGCAGGCCGGGAACGTTGGTTTCCTCTGTCACTGAAGCGAGCAAGCCTCATGTTAGTTTCAAGCTGCCTGGCTGCCGGCCGCCATCTTGGCTGACAATTAATTTGCATATCGCCCTGATTAGCCAATGGGAAGAGTAGCAATCGTACTCTAATTACCATGTTTCTCTTTTATTAGATAGGGTGTTTACTTTGAATTTATATTAGTTCACACAAACACTCCATCCATGCTTTTGTTCCGGCCCTCCGGTCCAGTTTAAGAACCCATTGTGGCCCTCGAGTCAAAAAGTTTGCCCACCCCTGAATTAGACACAACTGAGGAAACAATTTTCAATAAGGAAGGGCAAATGATGCCTAGAGAACACTGCTTGCCAGCCATAACCCAGATGAAACTATCACCATGCCCCTCAGTACCTCCTGGCAGGCTCCCAGATATCTGCAGTGAGTGCTCTCCAGAGTGACCTCCTGCACCAGCCTGCCAGAACACAGCATCCTAGAATCCAGCTCTAGGACTCTGCAGTGAATGCAAGCCAGGGTTACCTGTGCCCCACTGCTGCACCTAGCCCCATAACCATGCTGTTAGTCTGACCCAGAGCCACCCAGCACCCACTCAACCCTGAGCCCAGGGACCTGCTGCCCAGTGCGCACCCCACTCTAGGCCACAGGAGAACTCTGTCTGTATGATTCAGAGCAATCCGTACCCACTCCACCATGGTCTCTGGGACAGTTCTGCAGGGGATACCTAGAGCAACCCAGCACATGCCTCACTCTGGACCACAGGAGAGTGCTTCTAGGGTGACCTGGAGCAATCTGGTATGCCCAACCAAGGGCTATAGGACCATGCTGCAAGTGCTCTGCCAGAGGGACCTAGGGTGTCACCCTGCTATGGGTGCCAGGGCTGCACAGTGAATTGCATGCCAGAGGGCTCTGGATCCTCACAGGGAGTTGCACACCAGAGGAAGTGTGCATGTGCTTCTGCCACTCCAAGCATCTGAAACGGAGAACTGAGGAACCAGATCCGTGGGAGAAGGAAATAGAATTCAGCAGAGAAAATAAAGTCCTGAGATTCAAGGCAGACCCAGCCTCTGGGCTAATGATTTCAGTACCATTGGCCTGATAGGGTCTTCAACCTCTCAACCTCCAAGGAGGATGCCCAGGGCCAGAAAGAGACAGCAAAAATGGGGTGGCAAAGGAACAAACCCCAAAGGAAAGAAAAGGAAGAATATCCAGAAAGGGAACTAAATGAAACAGAGGCAAGCAATATATCAGAAAGAATTAAGCATAATGGTTATAGAGTTCCTAAACCAGGTGAATGAGAAAATCAACAACATATGTAAGAATCAAGAGGAAATAAAAAGTGAGATAACTACAGTAAAAAACACAATGGGTGATTTCAACAGTAGACTAGAAGAAGAAGAGGACTGAATCAGTGAGTTAGAAGACAGGGTAGAAAAACACAATCAATCTGAACAGCCATTGGAAAAAGAATTAGAAGGCAGGAGAATTTCAGAAAGCTTTGGGACAACATGAAATGAAGCAACACCTGCATAATAGGGGTGCCAGAAGGTCAAGAAGAGGAGCCAGTAATAGAAAACCTATTTGAAGAAATAATG
>NW_006294591.1:31926-39116 GCF_000327345.1 Myotis davidii | reverse complement strand
CACACCAAGACACATCTTAATTACAATGGCAAACATTAATGACAAGGAAAGAAACTTAAGGACTGCAAGAGAGAGACAGAAAGTTACCTACAAGGGATCTCACATTAGACTATCAAGTGATTTCTTAACAGAAAGCTACACATCAGGCCATAAAGGAATGGAATGAAGTCTACTAAATGATGCAAAGCATGGGATTTAATCCAAGACTACTCTATCCAGCAAGGCTATCAATCAAAATTAAAGGTAAAATAAGGAGCTTCACAGAAAAAAAAGGGCTAAGGGAGTTTATTACCACCAAGCCAGCAATACAAGAAATGCTAAAGGGATTGTTGTAAAAAGAAGAAATAGAAAGGGAATAAGGAACACAGTCATAAAGAATACAAGTGGCAACAAACAGGAACCTATAATAATAACCTTAAACATAACTGGATTAAATGCTCCAATCAAAAGACATAGGATGGCTTAATAAATAAGAAAACATGATCCATATATATGCAGTATACAAGAGACCCACCTCAGAACAAGGGACTCACACAGACTGAAAGTGAAGAGATGAAAACATTTTTCAGGCAAACAGAAATGAATAAAAATGCTGGGTAGCAATACTTATATCTGACAAAATAGACCTCAAAGTCAAGGCCATAACAAGAGATAATGAATTCCACTTCATAATACTAAAGTGATAGATACAACAAGAGGATATAACTCTGGTAAACATATATGTAACCAATACTGGAGCGCCCAAATACATAAAAAACTTGTGGAAGATATCAAGAAAGAGATCAACAGTAATACCATAGTAAGGGACTTTAATACCCCATTGACATCACTGGATAAATCTTCTAGATAAAAAAGTCAACTAAAAATGGAACTCACATTTGACCCTGTGATCCCACTTCTAGGAATATATCCCAAGAAACCAGAAGCACCCATCAGAAAGGATATATGCACCCATATGTTCATAGAAGCACAATTCACCATGGCTAAGATCTGGAAACAGCCTAAGTGCCCATCAGTAGATGAATGTATTAGAAAACTGACTGCAGCGGGAAGGCTGGGGAGGGTAGGGGGGTAGATGTGGGGGTAAGAGATCAACTGAAGGACTTATATGCATGCATACAAGCATAACCAATGGACATAAGACACTGGGGGTAGGGGAGGCCAGGGGATTGTCAAGGGCGGGGGAAAAAAGGAGACATATGTAATACCCTTTGTAATACTTTAAGCAATAAAAAAATAAAAAAATAAAAGAGAATCATAATCCAAAAAAAACATTAAAAAAAAGTCAATAAAGAAACAGCAATCCTAAATGACTCATGAATTCAGATGGAACTAATTGATAGTTTCAGATCATTTAACCCAAAGGCAACAGAATATACATTCTTTTTGAGTGCATATGGGACATTTTCAAAAATAGACCACATATTGGGACACAGGCAAAGTCTCTTCCAATTCAAAAAGATTGAAATCATATCATACATCTTCTCAGATCACAAAGGCATAAAATTAGAAATCTACTACAATAAAAACAATAAAAAATCAAGCACTTGGAGGCTAAATAACATGCTATTAAATAATGATTGGGTTACCAAAGAAATCAAAGAAGAAATAAAAAGCATACTGGTAACAAATGACAATGAAAACACAACAATATAAAATTTATGGAACACAGTGAAAGCAGTCCTGAGAGGGAAGTTCATAGCTCTACAGGCCTATCTCAAAAAAACGAGAAAAACTTGTAATAAGTTACCAAACTGTACAACTTATCGATTTAGAAAGAGAGCAACAAGAAAAGCCTGGAGTAAGCAGAAGGTAGGAAATAATGAAGATCAGAGCAGAAATAAATGACATAGATACACAAACAAACAAACAAACAACCCCCCCCCCCCCAAAAAAAAAAAAAAAAAAAAAAAAAAAGAAACAACGCCAAAGGAATCTGGTAACAGAACTACCCCAACCCCTTAAAAACACACACACACAACTGAACACAGACAACCAACCATTAGACAAAGCTGAAGCCTACAACTTCCTTTCTCCAACTTCTTACTCTCCAGGGAACCAACTAGAAATTGGCCAGAAGTTTATTTCTCAAAAGAAAACACAATACAAAAGATCAATGAAACCAAGAGCTTGTTCTTTGAAAGGATAAACAAGATTGATGAACCTCCAGCCAGGCTCACCAAGAAGCAAAGAGAGAGGATCCAAATAAACAAAATCAGAAATGTAAGAGTGAAGTAACAACTGACCCCACAGACATACAAAGGGCTGTAGAATAATACTACAAACAACTCTACTCCAACAAATTGGACAACCTTGATGAAATGGAAATATTCCTAGAAAAATACGACCTTCCAAAAAAAAAAAAACAATACAAAGAAAGAGCATTATAGGCTAATATCCCTGATGAACATAGATGCTAAAATCCTCAACAAAATCCTAGCACATCAAATCCAGCATTACATTAGAAAGATCATACACTATGACCAAGTGGGATTTATCCTGGGGATGCAAGGATGGTACAATATTTGCAAATCAATAAATGTGATACATCACATAAACAAATTGAGAGAAAAAAACCACATAGTCATATCAATTGATGCGGAAAAAGCATTTGACAAAATTCAACACCCTTTCTTGATAAAAATTTCCAGCAAAGTGAAAATAGAGGGGTCATAGTTCAATATAGTAAAAGCCTTATATGCCAAACCTACAACCAACATCATATGCAATGGGTAAAAACTAAAACCATTTCCCTAAGAACAGGAACAAGACAGGGATGCCCACTCTCACCATTCCTGTTCAACATAGTACTGGAAATATTGGTAATCGAGATCAGACAAGAAGAAGAAATAAAAGGCATACAAATTGTAAAAGAAGAAGTAAAACAGTCATTCGCAGATGACATGGTATTGTACATAAAAAACTCTAAAGATTCCATAAAAAATGACTAGATTTAATAAATGAATTCAGCAATGTAGCAGGATACAAAATTAAGATCCAGAAATCTATGGCCTTTTTATATACTGATAATGAACTCACAGAAAGAGAAACTAAAAAAAACCTATTTTCCATTATAATAACAAAAATTAATATATCTAGGAATAAACTTAACTAAGGAGGTAAAATATCTGTACTTGGAAAACTACAAGACATTGAAAAAAGAGATAGAGGAAGACATAAACAAATGGAAGAATATATCTTGTTCATGGATTGGTAGAATCAAATCATCAGAATGACCATACTACCCAAGGCAATCTATAGATTCAATGCAATCCCCACTAAAACACCAATGGCATATTTTATAGACCTAGAACAAACTCCCAAAAATTCATATGAAATAAAAAGAGACCCTGAATAACTGCAGCAATCTTGAGAAAGAAGAACAAAGTTGGAGGGATCATAATACCAGACATCAAGCTGTATTACAAAGCCACTGTTCTCAAAACTGCCTGGTACTGGCACATGAACAGTCATATAAATCAATGGAACAGAACAGAGAACACAAACATCAACCCAAGCCATTACGGTCAAATAATACTTGATAAAGGAGGCAAGAGCATACAATGGAGGCAAGACAGTCTCTTTAATAAATGGTTTTGGGAAAGTTGGACAAATACACGCAAAGAATGAAACTAGACCATCAACTTACACCGTACACAAAAACAAACTCATAATGGATAAAGGATTTAAACATAAGATAGGAGACCATAAAAATCTTAGAAGAATCCATAGGCTCCAAAATATCAGACATATCCAGGAGGAAAATCTTTACTGATATGGCTCTTTGGACAATGGAAAGTAAGTAGAAAATAAACAAATGGGACTACATCAAAATAAAAAGCTTCTGCACAGCAAAAGAAACCATCAACAAAACAAGAGAACCCCTGCCTCAGATAACATACTTGCCAATGTTATCTCCGATAAGGGGTTAATCCCCAAAATTCATAGGGAACTCATACAAGTTAACAAAAGGAAGATAAACAATCCAGTCAAAAAATAGGCAAAAGAACTAAATAGACATTTTTCAAAAGTGGACATACAGAAGGTCAAAAGACATATGAAAACATGCTCATAGTCACTAATCATCCGAGAGATGTAAATTAAAACCACAATGAGCTACCGTCTCACACCTGGCAGAATGGCTATCATCAACAAATGACAAGTTCTGGCAAGGATGTGGAGTAAAAGGAACCCTCGTGCACTGCTGGTGGGAATGCAGACTGGTGCAGCCACTGTGAAGAACAGTATGGAGTTTCTTCAAAAAACTAAAAATGGAACTCTCATTTGACTCAGTAATCCAACTTCTAGGACTATATACAAATAAATCAGAAACACCAATCAGAAAGGACATATGCACCCCTATGTTCATAGCAGAACAATTTACAATAGCTAAGATTTGGAAACAGCCTAAGTGCCCATCAGCAGATGAGTGGATTAAAAAACAGTGGTACATTTACACAATGCAATACTATGCTGCTGTAAAAAAGAAAGAGCTCTTACCATTCTGAACAACATGGATGGACCTGTAGAGCATTATGTTAAATGAAATAAGCCACTTGGAGAAAGATAAATACCACAGGATCTTACTTATTTGTGGAATATAATGAACAACATAAAATGATGAACAAAAATAGATCCAAAGACACAGAAGCATTGAACAGACTGTCAAACATCAAAGGTAAGGCAGGGGAGGAGTGTTGGAGGATAAGAGATCCACCAAAGGACTTGTATGCATGCATATAAGCATAACCAATGGACTCAGACAGTAGGGGAGTGAGGGTGTGTCCTGGGCATGGGTGTGGCTGGTAAGAGTTCAATGGGGAGAAAGAATATATATCTAATACTTTAAACAATAAAGAATTTAAATTAAAGAACAAAAAATAATTTAAAAAAATAAATAAATAAACTAAAATAATCATGTTTATATCCATATATAATTCTACCAGGGCAATTATTAGGAAGGTATTCTTGGAGGGGTTTGTCAAGATGGGTCTTTTATAATAGACTAGAGGCCTGGTGTACAAAAATTTGTGCCCTCAGGGGCGTCCCTCAGCCTGGCTTGTGCCCTCTCACAGTTTGGGACCCCTGGGGGATGCTCACCTGCTGGCTTAGGCCCGCTCCCCAGGGGATTGGGCCTAAGCTGGCAGTCACACATGCTTCTGGCAGCCCAGGAGCCCTCGGTGGATGTCCACTTGCCAGTGGGGAGCAGACCTAAGCTGCAGTCTGACATCCTTAGTGCTGCTGAAGAGGCAGGAGAGGCTCCCACCACCACCGCTGTACTGGCAGCCATCAGCCTGGCTTGTGGCTGAGCAGAGCTTCCCCTGTGGGAGCACACTGGCCACCAGGGGGCAGCTCCTGCATTGAACATCTGGCCTCTGGTGGTCAGTATGTGTCATAGTGACCAGTCATTCCCAGTCCTTCTGCTGTTAGGGTCAATTTGTATATTACCCTTTTATTATATAGGATAAAGGCCTGGTGCATGGGTGGGGGCCAGCTTGTTTGCCCTGGAGGGTGTCCCGGGTCAGGGTGGGGGTCCCACTGGGGTGCCTGGGCAACATGAGTGAGGGGATGATGGCTGTTTGCAGGCTGACCAAGCCCCCCAGAGGGGACCCTCACCCCATGAGGGTGTGGCCATCCTGGGGGAGGGGCTGATGGCTGTTTGAAGGCTGGTCACGGTCCCCAGCCACCCAAGCTGTGGAGGCTGGCTGGGAGCAGGGATCTGGGATTTATTTATCTTCTGTAATTGAAACTTTGTTGCCTTGAGCAGAGGACAACGCTGGCCAGGGCAGGCGGGCAGCTTGGATTTCTCCATTGCCGAGGCGACCAAGCCTCCTGCTTGCTCACGCTCTGTGGCTGCAGGCCACCATCTTGGTTGGGGTCATTTGCATATAGTTGCTCTGATTGGCTGGTGGGCATGGTTTGGGGCTTAGCGGAGGTGCAGTCAATTTGAATGTTTCTCTTTTATTAGATTAGATATAGCCAGAAAAAATGTACCAAAGCTTATATTAATAGTAGAAGAAGACCAGTGTGTGGCCAAAAAAACATTAACTTCATTATCATAGCTAATAATGAGAATATTATTAACTACTTGGTTGGAAAGTTTAGCAGGTACCTAAGTTAATTTTTTCCATATCTAATAAGAGAGGAGGTCTGGGGAGACAGATATTGTTTCCACTAAGAAACAATGTCAGGATAATAACAATATAAAAATCATTTTATATGCATAAAATCAATAACAATTAGTTGAGATAAGAAGGTTTGAGTAGCATCGATTTCTGAGCACACAGACCTTGTTGAAGCCTTGGGATGGTTGTCTGCCTTCTTCATGGCTGGCAGCTTCTCATTCTTGAGATGAAAGCCAGTGTCAGAAACAGGGGCAGATGTCCATTTGAGGTTAGGTACTTGATAAGGTAAGGCCCCTTTAATACTGTTGGAGAGAGTCTTTAGTTAATGTCTTTCCCAATGGACAAAATTGTTCTGTTGTAAGTTGTGATCTTTGAATCTTTGTCTTCTGGGAGTATTGTGAAATGAATGTTATGCACTTATTAGTTCCTATAATGCAGAATGTCTGCTTTTTTAGTTTTTCTTATCTAGGAAAAGAAAAGATTTAAAAATCAGTGATATTTTAAACAGAATAATAAGGATAATAATTATTCTCCATTCACTTAATCCCATAACTATTTTGTTTATCCTGATTATTTGCCAGTATTTTTTAAAATGAATTTAGTTATTTCTTAGAGTTCTACAAATTTTCATCCAGTTCAAAGATATGAGCTGCTTAGAAGCCTGCAATTTAAAGTTGGGCCCCTTTTCATGGATTTTCCTAAAGATATAACATATCTGGAAATGCATCAGAGTAAAACAATGACTATCTATGAATGAAAAATATCTAAATTGGCATGGTTATATATTTGATTATGATGCAATGATAAAAAACTTTCCTTTTCTATAAGATAAAACATTCCAATATAACAATTTCTTGGTAAATAATAATTGTAAAATGACATAGAATAATATTGCCGGGAGCCGGTCCAAGGTCACCTCTCCGAGAAAGGTTGTTTCCCCAGGTAGGGATTTTCCCCTGAAGTTAGGGAGGGAATAAAACCTCTTAACTGCCAGGTGGGTAATTAATCACTTTAACTACGAACAATCATGCTTAAGTACATAATCTTTACTCCCTGGAATGGAGA
>NW_006294591.1:27103-30700 GCF_000327345.1 Myotis davidii | reverse complement strand
CATATGTAATACCTTAATCAACAGAGAAAAAAATTATTAAAATATTAGAGGCCCGATGCACGAAATTTGTGCAAGAGTTGGCCTTTCTTCCCCTGGCTGCTGGCACCTGCGACCTAGGCTTCCCTCCGGCCTCCGGCAGGCGCCTGGGACCTGGGCTTCCCTCGCAGCCCTGGCTTCATCTGGAAGTTAATTTGCATATAGCCCTGATTAGCCAATGAAAAGGGTAGCGTCGTACGCCAATTACCATTTTTCTCTTTTATTAGTGTAGATATCTATTTAGATTCAATACATAAGTTCAGTATATAATGAACAAACAATATGTAATATTTTAAAACATTGCACATGGCTTATTGGAAGTGTGTATTGAGCACTGGAAATAATTCATTAACTCCCAATGTTTGAAACACAAATATACAGAGTATCACTGCCAGACACTCCTCACAGGGAACCATCACTTTTGGCTTATCTTGTGTCCCTGACTGGACACCTGCTACCCTTGAGAATTTCCTCATTGAACTTGGCTCTGAATCTTTGCAAATTCCTTTATGGAGCAGACTGAAATTTCTATAACATCCATTTTAACAAAATAGATGTATACAAATAGAATATAGTTAGTTATTTGACAAAGCTTCCCATGTAATTTCAAGTATATTAAATAGGCCTAATTTATTTTAAAAACATTTCCTTTTTTAAGAAGAGAGAATAAATCTTTAAGGCATTCCAGGAATGACTCAAAGTCAGATCTCTCAGTTAAAAGGTCTCTTTAAAATTTAAACTTTGACAAAGGTGGTCAAATATACTTAACCAAAAGATTTATCATAAACTCTTTGTAAAACTATGTAAAAACACATGTTTTTAAGGTAATAACTCTAAAACACATTAATCAAACTTAAACTGATTTTAATATTCAACATTTCGTCCAGACCACAGAGTTCTGCTTGATTTATATAAGTATGTAATTATTTTTTATTATTAAGCTGATAAAAGATTATATCCTAGCAATGCCATCCAGAAGCTGAAAATTCACCACATATAATACAACCAATACATATCACATAATGACCATACACATTAAGACCATAACATAATTAAAATTATTAATTTTTACAGAAAATGCAAGATTTTAAAAATAAACTTAAAATGCTCACAACTTTCATAACCTTCAGAACATTTTATAAAGCTTTCTAGAGTTTATCACAAACCTTCTTACCCATTCAGAAATAATTGTCCTTAGAACAAGTTACTTCCTTCCTTTTCCCTCAAAAATGCTTCTCCATACTAATGCCTTCTATTATTACAACCATAATTTCTTACAACTTAACTTGAACTTTTAACTCTTTCTAGAAGCCTCAATTTCCAGTAATGACCAAAAATAAATAAATAAATGACCAGCATTCCTTAAATTTCTTGATGTTTATGAAGACATTTTAAACACACTCTCATTTTCAAGAAACACACCTTTAACAAAGCACATTACATCAACAGCTCAAATCCACTTTACAGGCTTTAAGCAATAAAGACAAAAGCAGGTGAACTTAAGACTTATCTAGCCATCAATGTTTCAGTATTTCAAGTTATTTAAAAATATCTAGATATCCAATAACTTTAAATTTTACTAATTTAGAAAGAAATAGTTGAAATAAGCTAAAGTGATTTGCTTAGGTGACTACCTTCTAGAGATTTGTATTTAAATAATAATAATAATAATAATAATAATAATAATAAGGCCCAGACAAGAGTTCTTGGTATTTGCATTTCAAAAGTCCTGGGACATTGATTTCCAAAAGCCAACTATCTATAGGCATTTTGAGTTGACCAGGGGAGGTTTTAGGAAATGTAAAAGGATTTAGTGGGCTTTGATATTCTGGAGTCATACACCTCTGACCCTGTAAAGACTGCATTGTAAAACAAGGACAGTACTTTAAAAAAAAAAAATTCCTCAAGGATTGGCAAATGTTGGCAAAGAACTAACAAATTCATTCACCCATTTTTAAAATGTTTCTTTCTATTTGAGTATATTTTTCTCTGAGGTTCTGTAGCAATTACAGAGATATCTAATTTATAGGTGGCATATAGTTGAGGTTCATTTCTGAGAGTCATAACAGTTTGCATGTATGGAAAAGACACATTGATTTAAGAAGTCCTCATTCTCCATTCACTTTCCTGGGTATGGAAAAGCATGTCTAGCTGCAGGGTAGCATTAAACGTAATGGCGCCATTAACTGGCCAAACCTCTCCATTGTCCATTTTATAGTGAGGCCAGGTTGTGTTGCAAAAGAAGATTAGCCATTTTCTTGAGGGACCTTGAGTCAAATTTCTCCCGGTTGGAGAGCATGTATCCCAAAGTGGGGCTCTTGAGGTACTGTGGCCTGGTTTCCTATCTACAGAGAAACATGTGTAGCAAAGAGAGAGTTAGAGGCATCTTTGCAAATTTCTGGGCTGTTTAGGCCATTCTGAGTAGGGCAGGTCCCCCACTAAGCCATCTCTCAGGCCCTCATGGAAGTTAATAATGAAGAAAGTATATTTAGCAAATGTTCAGTCAACCTCAAGACTAGTTTCCTCTTAGGAGGTTCTCTTTTAAAAATCAGCAGTTCCTCCTTTTGATTCAGTATCTGGTTAATTTAGTTTTTAATACATATTACTGAAACAGAATTTTTGGACTGGAACATGTGATGTTCCCCGGGGCAGACTAATTCCCGGATTCTTTGTCCATGGATATTGAAGGTGGGATAACAAAGGTGAAAATTTATTGAAGAACAAGTATAGACTCCCACGTGGGGAAGGGAAAGATTCTCACAACACAGACTCTCACGTGGAGCAGGGGAAGAGTCCCACCGTGTTCCTTTTCCCTATGGTTTATAAAGGCTGCAGATCTTTGTGCCTTGATATCCCCTTTGATTGGTCACTATTCCCTTGGATTGGTTACTATGGCAACTTCTGAGCTCAAAGGTCGAACCTCACATGAGAAATGTGAGGTTTTCCTCCCCGTCTTCCTTTTATTTTGTAAATATAGACCTTTTGATGTTTTTCAGCGTCCTTATTCTATAAAAATGTACCTGTTGCACTTACAGAAATAAAGACTAAGAATGCAATCCCATTTACCATCGCACCAAAAAATTAAGATACTTAGGAATAAACTTGTCTAAGGAGGTAAAAGACTTATATGCAAAAAACTACAGGACACTGTAAAAAGAGATAGAGGAAGACATAAACAGATGGAAGAACATACCGTGTTCATGGATTGGTAGAATCAACATCATCAAAATGTCCATAATTCATAAAGCAATCTATAGATTCAATGCAATCCCAATTAAATTACCAATGGCATATTTCACAGATCTAGAACAAACGTTCCAAAAATTCACCTGGAATAAAAAAAGCCCTTGAATAGCTGCAGCAATCCTGAGAAAGAAGAACAAAGTAGGTGGGATCTGAATACCAGATATATAGCTGTATTACAAAGCCACTGTTCTCAAAACTGGTTGGTACTGGCACAAAAAAAGACATATAGATCAATGGAATAGAATAGAGAGCCCAGAAATCGGCCCGAACCAATATGCTCAATTAATATTTGACAAAGGAGGCATGACCATACAA
>NW_006294591.1:16069-26788 GCF_000327345.1 Myotis davidii | reverse complement strand
TTCTGGAAGATGCCCTTTCCTCCAGGAAGCCTCCCATGATCATCAGGTGGGAGAGTGGGAGATTTTATGAGAGCCCTCATTACCTTGTGTTTGTTCAATCAATTCCCAGCATCGATCACATTGTATTATAACATCTATTCCGCACCTGTTGGTCTCTCCGCACTAGACTGCAAGTTCTCTGAAGACAAAGACAGTCCTGGGAACTCTGTACCCCAGAATTGAGCTCAGGGCCTGGCATGGAGCAGATGGCAAATAAAACTTGTCTGTGCAACAGCATGGATGGAACTGGAGAGCATTATGCTAAGTGAAATTAGTCAGTCAGATAAAGGTGAATATCACATGATCTCACTCATTTATGGAGTATAATTAACAACATAAACTGATGAACAAAAACAGATCCAGAGACAGAGAAGCATGGATCAGACCATCAAACCTCAGAGGGTAGAGAGGGGAAGGTGGGGGTAAGGGGGAGAAATAAACCAAAAGACTTATATGCAAGCATATAGGCCTAACCAATGGACACAGACAACGGGGAGGGGGGTGAGGGCATGATGGGGGGGATAGGGTATAATGTGGGGCTAAGGACACATATGTAATAACTTAATCAATAAAGAAATTTAAAAAATGTACCTGTTGCAGCTTTTCAGCTCTTCAATTCTAAGGAAATATACCTTCTGCTTCTCTGCAGCCCTGTGTTTCTTCTATGGTCCCCTTAATTTCTAAAATTTCCTAAACCTGTCTTTTTCAACACCAGAAATTCCTGTCAATCCCCCCCTCTGATTAGGAAACCCCAACTGCCATTGAGGACAATGGATGCCAGTTTGTCTGGCTGCTTCCTGTTGGCAAAGAGGTCATAGTTTGGGGGGCAGCTGTCAGGGTCCCATAAAAAGTGGGATAACTAAGGATCCACAGATGATGGATGTAGTGGCTTTTGTCTGTGGTTCTATGTGGAGGACCATTTGAAGGTTTAGGGCTTTTAAATGTGAAGATATGAAACATAACAAGCAATGATTAAAGATGAGTAATAATAAAACAATATAAACCAAGGTCTGAGGAGGGGAGTTAGTTAATAGAGATGGTATATATATTTTGAGGCCTTTACCTTTAGATAAGCTGGTTGCAGTAAGAAGTGCTTAATTATGGCACAGATTTTGCCCTGTTTGATTGAGGGTCTTCTTGAAAATGAGGATCATAGACTTGAGAAATGGTCCTGGTTTGGTTGGTGGTAGTGGTAGTAATTTTGTAACAGCTGTAATTAAGGCTGCTACTCCTAAGGCTATAAGAGTCTCTGATAGTGGTCTCATTTAGCTTAAATTATATCCTGAATTAGGCTGCTAGGAGCCAGGGGTTTGGGTAGCCAGTATGGCTGAGAATTTTACTATACCAGGGATATAAAGAGGGACTATAAGTAGGAGTATCTTATGGTGTTTCTGGATCCCAATAAGGAAAAAAAAGGTTTTCTCCAGGTACCAGCCTAGGGTTTAGGTGACACTTATGAAAAGACAGAATAAGAACTGTTAAAAAAATGAAAGTGGAGACAACATGGTGGCGGAATAGACGGACGTGTCCTGAGCCTTGTCCCAGAGCAGATAGAATGAGCAACTAAGTCAAATAACATCCACCTCAAATTGGTGAAGTAGACACAGCTGGTGAGAAAATTCACAGCTGGGAAGGGCAGAGGATGCCTGAACAACGCCCAGGGCACTGTGACCACGCAGGCAGTAGCCACGTGAGGAGCCCATCCCCCTCTGAGGAGCAGCAACCCTGCGAGTGGCCGCCCATGTCCAAGGAGAGGAAACCCCACACAGCCCGCCCTGTTCAAAGAGCAGCAGTCATATGCAGCCCGCACCCATCCGAGGAGCACCAGCCCCACGAGCAGACCACCACTGTTGGAGGAGCAGCAGCGGCATGAGCTGCCCACCCACATCAGAGGAGCAGCAGCCTCCTGAACAGTCCACCCACTTTAGAGGAGCAAAAGCTGTGCAAGCAGCACACTCCCATTGGAGGAGCAGCAGCCATGTGAGCAGCCCACCCCTGTCCAAGAAGCAGAAGTTGCATGAGCATGCCACTATTCGAGGAGCAGCAGCTGCATGAGCAGCCTGCCCCTCGCCAGCCAGGGGAGCCACCACTGCTGTGAGCAGCACCCACCAGAGGAGCCGATGCTGAGGAGCAGCCGCTGCAGCAGCAACATGAGGAGCAGCTGCCGTCTGAGGAGCCACTGCCACCTGAGGAGCAGCCCCCACACAACTTGACACCCAGATCCTTTGGTGAAAGCAAAAATGTGTAGACAAAGAAACCCCCAAAGGAAAAAAAGGAGGACTCACCAGAAAGCCAGCTAAGTGAAATAGAGGCATGCAATATGTCAGAAAAAGAATTCAGAATAAGGGTCATATAGTTCATAAACCAGATAGATGAAAAAAATCAAGAACTTATGTAAGATTCAAGAATAAAGAGTGATATAGCTGCAATAAAAAACACCATGGAAAGTTTCAACAGTAGACTAGGAGAAGCGGCGGACTGAATTAGCGAATTAGTAGACAGAGAAGCAAAACACACCCAAACTGAACTGCAATTGGAGAAAAAAAATTAAAAGACAGGAAGAGAGCATAAGGGAGCTTTGGGACAACCTGAAAAGAAGCAACATACGAATAACAGGAGTGCCAGAATGACAGGAAGAGGAACAAGAGTCAGAAAACCTATTTGAAGAAATAATGTCAGAAAACTTCCCAGATGTGGGGAAGAAAATAGTCACACAAGCACAGAGAGTCCCAAACAAGATGAACCCGAAAAGACTGACACGAAGACACATGATAATTACGATGGCAAATGTTCAGGACAAACAGAGAATCTTAAAGGCTGCAGGAGAGAGATAGAAAGTTACTTGGAAAGGATATCCCATTAAATTATTAAATGATTTCTCAACAGTAACACATCAGGCCAGAAAAGAATGGAAGGAAATTTACAAAGTGATGCAAAGCAAGGGACTGAATCCAAGCATACTCTATCATACTCCAGCAAGGGTATCATTCAAAATTGAAAGGGAAATAAGGAGTTTCACAGACAAAAAAAAGGTTAAGGGAGTTTATTACTACCAAACAAGCAATGCAAGAAATGCTGAAGGGACTAGTGTAAAAAGAAGAAATAAAAAGGGAAGAAGGAACACAGGCAAAAAAATAAATAAATAAAATAAAATAAAAATGACTACAAACAAGTACCTAGCAATAATAACTTTAACCATAAATGGAATAAATGCTCCAATGAAAGGACATCTAGTGGCTGAAAGGATAAAGAAAATGACCCATATATATGCTGTCTACAAGAGACCCACCTCAGGAAAAGGGACTCACACAGACTGAAAGTGAAGGTTTGGAAAAATATCTTCTAGGCAAATGGAAATGAAAAAAAAAAAGCTGGGGTAGCAATACTTATATCTGACAAAAATAGACCTCAAAGTGAAGGCCCTAACAAGTGATACAACAAGAGGATATAACCCCAGTAAACATATATGCACCCAATGCAGGAGCACCCAAGTACATAAAAAAATTCCTGGAAGATATCAAAGGAGAGAATGGCCACATTACAATCATAGGAGGGGACTTTAATACCCAAATGACAACACTGGATAAATACTCTAGACAAAATATCAGCAAAGAAACAGCAATCCTAAATGACTTACTAGATTAGATGGACTTAATTGACATCTAAAGAACATTTCACCTCACAGTTACAGAATATACGTTCTTCTCAAGTGCACACGGAACATTTTCAAAGATAGAACACATACTGGGTCACAGGCAAAGTCTCTCCAGATTCAAGAAGATTGAAATCATATCAAGCATCTTCTCAGACCAGAATGGCACAATATAGAAATAAACTACAATCAAAACAATCAAAAAATTTCAAACACTTGGAAGCTGAATAGCATGCTATTATACAATGATTGTGTTACCAAAGAGACCAAAGAAGAGATTTAAAAAATCCTGGAAACGAATGACAATGAAAGCACAACAATCCAAAATCTATGGGACACAGTGAAAGCAGTCCTGAGAGGGAAGTTTATAGCCCTACAGGCCTACCTCAAAAAAAGAAAAAAGTTGTAATAATTAATATAACCCTACAACTTAAAGAATTAGAAAGAGAGCAACAAGAAAAGCCCAGCGTGAGCAGAAGGAAGGAGATAATAAAGATCAGAGCAGAAATGAATGACATAAAGACCAAAAAATAAAATAAAATACAAAAGTTCAAGGAAACCAAGACTTGGTTCTTTGAAAGGATAAACAGGATTGATGAACCTCCAGCCATGCTCAGCAAGAAGCAAAGAGAGGGGACCCAAATAAACAAAATCAGAAATGAAAGAGGTGGAATAACAACAGACCCCACAGAAATACAAAAGATTGTTAAAAAAAATTCCTATGAACAATTCTATTCCAACAAATTAGGCCACTTGGAGGAAATGAACACATTCTTAGAAAAATACAACTTTCCAAAACTCAATCAGGAAGAATCTAAACATCTCAACAGACTGTAACTATGGATGATATTGAAGCAGTCATCAAAAAGCTTCCATCAAACAAAAGCCCAGGACCAGACGGCTTCACAAAGGAGTTTTTCCAAACATTCAAGGAAGAACTAAAACCTATCCTCCTCAGACTATTACAAAAAAAATTCAAGAGGAAGGAACACTTCCAAGCTCATTCTATGAAGCCAGCATTTCCCTAATACCAAAACCAGATAAAGACAACACAATGAAAGAGAATTACAGGCCAATATCCCTCATGAACATAGATGCTAAAATCCTCAACAAAATCTTAGCAAATCGGATCCAGCAGTACATCAGAAAGATCATACACCATGACCAAGTAAGATTTAACTCAGTGATGCAAGGATGGTATAATATTCACAAATCAATACACATGATACATCACATAAACAAATTGAGAGATAAAAATCACATAGTCACATCAATTGATGCCGAAAAAGCTTTTGACAAAATCAAACAAACTTTCTTGATTAAAAAACTCTCAGTAAAGTGGGAATAGAAGGATCATACATCAACAAAATAAAAGCCTTATATGACAAACCTACAGCCAACATCATACTTAACGGGCAAAACCTAAAAACATTTCACCTAAGAACAGGATAAGACAGGGTTGACCACTTTCACCACTCCTGTTTGACATCATACTGGAAGTGTTAGCCATAGCAATTAGACAAGAAGAAGAAATAAAAGGTATCCAAATAGGAAAAGGTGATGTAAAACTGTCATTATTCCCAGATAACATGATACTATACATAGAAAACCCTGAAGACTCCATCAAAAAATTATTAGACTTAATAAATAAATGAATTTGGCAATGTAGCTGAGTACAAAATTAACAATAAGAAATCTATGGCATTTCTATACACCAATAGTGAATTTACAGAAACAAAGACTAGATTCAATGCACTCCCCATACAATGGAGTCAAGACAGTTTCTTCAATACTTGGTGTTGGGAAATTTGGACAGATACATGCAAAAAAATAAAACTAGACCACCAACCTACATCATACATATAAACAAACTCAAAATGGATAAAGGACTTAAACATAAGATGGGAAACCATAAAAATATTAGAGGAATCCACAGGCAGCAAAAGCTCAGACATAGGACAAAGCAATTTCTTCACTGATACAACTCCTAGGGCAATGGAAATTAAAGGGAAAAACAAAACAAAACAAATGGGACTACTTCAAAATAAAAAGCTTTTGCACAGCAAAAGAAACCATCAACAAAACAACAAGAAAGCCTACTGCATGGAGAACATATTTGCCAATGTTATCACCAATAAAGGGTTTAATCTCCAATGTTTACAGGAAACTCATACTACTTTACAAAAGGAAGATAAACAACACAATCAAAAAATGGGCAACGGACCCCTGAGGGGTCCCAGATTGGGGAGGGTGCAGGCTGGGCTGAGGGGAACCCTCTCATGCATGAACTTTGTGCACCGGGCCTCTAGTGTTAAAATAAGCAACATTCAAACCTATAAGGCATTTTTGTCAGTTTATTTGAGCCAAACTGTTGACAATTGCTGGGAAACAGAATCTCAACAAATTAAGATAATGTTCCACAGAATGGTGGTTTTTCACCTATTTTTATAAATTACCATCAAAAGTGGAGATGTAAGGGGGTTATATGAAATCCATTGGTGATACATTAGGAAGGTGAGGGGAAGATAAGTGAGGGAAACCTCTGTGATTGAATAAAAAGTAAAATGATAGACACATGTTTCTTTTACATAGGTGAGTACAGGATAATTAACAGTACAAAAGTAACCATGATAGCAATAACAATGAGGGAATTTGTGGTTTCTGCCCTGTTGCCCTGGAGCCCTGGTCCATTGGTTGTGCACTAGGGAGATCCGGAAAAAGTGAAGTTACAAGTTAGCCTGGCATTATTTTATCTTAGATGCAAAAAGACAATAGGCTCAGTAAAGATAATAAATTTATCTTTTCCGGGAAGATAATGACCTAGGACATGACTATCCACTATAAACTGCTTTCTAATTGAAAGGTTTTAATTTCAGACCATCCTTTGTGGTTACTTTAGGTTATGAGTTTGCAAGCCCGCTATCATGAAGGCCTTCCCAGGTTAGCTTGTGGCCCCTTTTTGTCCACAATACTCATTAGAACATGAAAACCAATCTGGCTTGCTCACATTTGACTCCGGTATTATGATCTTATGGAAAAGGTTCAGCTTTCCTCTGTTTCAGTCAGGAGTCAGCTGCATCATCCACACAGGAACAGACTTTACATAAATGACTGACTGCAGAAATTTTTCTTTGTTTACAAAATATCTTACTGCCTCTGTGTTCTCTGTCTGTAACTTCTCTTCTTCCCTTTGTCATCATCCATAGCAGGATTCTATCACTCATTGGAGGAATTCACTAAATCAATTACAAGCCTCTACCTACACAGGTATGCTCAGAGTCCCCTGTGTCCATTATCTTCTACAATACCAGAAATAAAGAAGGCAAACAAATGCTGTACTTTATCACAACTGGTTTATTTTCAGGGTCCAAAATGGATTCTCTTGTAGTATTTGGAACAGTTGTGGAGTGTTAGTTACTCTGCATGAAAGCTTCTTCCCTGAACATCCTTAACCCACCTATGCACCTACAAGCCCTGAAGATTTGGATAGGTTTGGTCTCCACCTTTAAGGTCCTGCTTTGTCCTCTAACACCCTTAAAGTGGGAAATTTACAAGTGTCACTGTCACAATTCCAGCTGTATCCTCTCCATATTGGGGTGATGCTTCCCCCAAGGCAGCAGGAGTGTGGCCTCTATGATACTGCTCATTCACTTATGTTTTTATTAGTTGGTAATCTTTATCTTCCATATAAATTATTAACAACTGGATATGAGGTTATAAGTGAGGTGAGAAAAGTTTGTTTTTATTGTGCTAAGAATAAAGCAAATTTCCTTTATTTTGCCAAAATTTACAGGGATATAACACTTTATATACTAATTAGAGGCCTGGTGCATGAAAATTCATGCACTCGAGGGGAGGGTCCCTCAGCCCGGCCTGTGCCCTCTTGCAGTCCGGGAGCCTTTGGGGATGTCCACCTGCCAGTGTAGGCCTGGTCCTGGGGGGATTGGGCCTAATCTTGCAGCCAGACATCCCTCTGGCAGCCCGGGAACCTTCAGGTGGACATCCTTAGTGCTGCTGAGGAGGCAGGAGAGGATCCTGCCATTGCTGCTGCACTGGCAGCAGTCAGCCCGGCTTATGACTAAGGGAAGCTCCCCCTGTGGGAGCACACTGACACCAGGGGGCAGCTCCTGCTTTAAGCATCTTCCCCCCTAGTGGTCAGAGCACGTCATAGCAACTGGTTGTTCCCAGGTCATATGCTGTTAGGGTCAATTTGCATATTACCCTTTTATTATATAGGATATGGGCACTTTATCCATGTTTGGTATTTTGATCAACAAAATACCAAACATCTGGATAAGAGTAAAAATTTAGTCAAAAACAGATATTTCCTCATAGCTGCATTTTTGGCATAAAATAGGTCAAATAGAGAATTTATTCTTTGACTATCTTTTTCAGACTTAAATTGCATGCTTTGTCCTAACTTATTAAATCTGACTGTCTGAAAAGTAAAGATGTGGCTCTGAAACCCAGCAGGAGTGGCTATAAGTGATGTGAGAGCAGCCTGGAGACCCTCCCCACCCACTTTGGAGGCTGGGAAAATAAAGCATGCAGGAGCTATAATAGGCTTACCAGATTTACAGATATCTGACAGGTGCAGGATTGCTTTTCCCAGTTCATTGATAGGAACTCATAAAATAACCTGAATTTATCTCATTTAATCAACTAGAAAAAAGCACCTACAAAGGGAGCCTAAATATATGTGCAGAGGCTCAGGGGAAACAAAAGGTTTTTGTTGTCTTTGATGTCTTTGTTCTTTGTCATATGTATTAATTAATACTGAGGAAAAAGGCAGCACTACATTTGTCAAAATGATTTATTATAAACAATACAGCTGCTATGGTGAGTAATATACAGTGGATATAAATGCACTGTGCATGGCCTATGACTAATATTTAGGGCATGGTGTCTGATCAGATCATAAAATTATATTACATGGTTATTAAATTTATAGAAACTAAAACAGACATTTGACCTGACTTGTAAACAGATTTAAAAAATTTAAAAGAACTCATTTATTCAGATAGTGTTTGATCAAGAAGCACATATTTTATTGTCATCAAATTGAAATTTAAAGAAGGGTCATTTGATATTTTGCTTGCTTAACTACATATTTTATTTCTTGTTCATTTTAGGAGATGGATCAAAGCATACATGATAGCTAATATACTTTTCAAATACGTTTTTAAATACAGGCATAGACCTCAAAGATATTGTACAATAAAGTAAGTCTGAGCCTTTAGCAAGTGCTGCTATTTTTGCTGGTGAAGGGTCTTGTCTTGATTTTGAAAATGCACTAACTGCAAAGCACAGTAAGATGAACTTATGATAGATAATAATATATTTAATCTTCCCATTTTTTTAAATTGAATAGTGGGGAAGCAAAAAAGATGTGATAAAACTTTTTCTAATTTTGCTACTTTATTGTTTTACAGCTACCAAATTCAATATGAGCAACATTATAGTGGTAGACAATATACTTTTGTTAAAAAAAAAGTGGGTTTCTAAAAAATTTTAGATAAGCATCTGTATGAAATATGATTATTTATATGCTCTATTTGCCCAAATGAACCATCTGAATATTTTGTCTTTGGGATTTTATTGGCATCCTGGAAGCCCTAGCCCTTCTCTTCCTAAGTTGGGTTTACAGAAAGGTCATTTTTGGGCACTCACAGTGTGACATGGAGACATAGTTAACTGGAGAGATTGACAGTCATAAGACTCCTCCAGCACTTCTAGTACAGGACCTCAGATGATTCTCACCATTCACCATAGAGCAAATAGGGAGACACGTTAGTCCCTAGTGACCCTGATAATGTCCTATTTGTTCCTGAAAAGAAACTTATGATGACCAGGGAAGCCATCTTAACCTCCAAAATGCTGCCAATGACTTGGGGACACTCAGAAGAGCCTCAGCCTATGCTTTCATCTGTTCCTAATATACACTATCCACTCATTTATAATGTGCTATCTATTTACTGAGATATACCAGTCCGATGCCTCCTTGGACCTCATGACTCTGGCTGCTTTGAGGAAGAGTGGCCACAGACACTCTATACCTTATGGTGTCCCATCTAACTGACAAATCAGGGTTGAAGGAGAGGATGTTGGTGCTGATTATCCTTGCCCAGGCATAGAAGTCCCTCTTTCTTTATGTGTGGGAAGGAGCAGGAGATGAGTTTGCCAGCCTTTCCACAGAGGATGCGTTGCTTCAGTCTGTCACTAAATGATATTGGATTAATTCACTTTGTTCTGGGGTGAAGCTGAGCACAACTTCTGTGTTTCACTTAGGCATCATTTTTTGACAGACTTATTTTCTTTCACCAATTCTTATGTTTTACTAGAATCCCAGTTATATATACTTGGAGATGGTATTTGAATGTTACATGCTATAGATATGAATTTCATCAGTTTCACATAAAAGGCCCACAGTGAAATGTGGCATTTCAAATCTAAGGATAAAGCAAAGTTCACAAAAATGTGCATGTAAAAAAATGTATGGTTAGGCCTATTATAAGACATAATACATTTCAACATAAAACTCTCAGAGGAGGTATGGTGGATTAAACGTGGTGTACTATGCATGTCCAGGGACCAATCAAAGTAAAGATGGATTATAAGGGAGAAAAATGCAATTGAACTATAATAATCCACACTAATAAAAGAGAAACATGGTAATTGGCATACGACCGCTACCCTTTTCATTGGCTAATCAGCGAGATATGCAAATTAACTCTCAGCCAAGATGGCGGCCAGAAGCCAGGCAGCTTGAAACTAACATAGGCTTGCTTGCTTCAGTGATGGAGGAAACCAACGTTCCCCGCCTGCGGCTACAGGCCTCTGAGTCGGCAGTTTCAGAAACTCTGTAACAAATACCACCGGACTTCAGCCAGCAGATTTGCAACATTGTAAGCAAAGGCCAGAAACCTACTTTCAGCCACAGAGGCCTAAGAGCTGGAGCCAAGCCTCAGAGCTAAAGCTGGCCCAGAATAAAAAAAAAAAGAAAAGAAAAAAAGGAGTAGTTGGGAGTT
>NW_006294591.1:15073-15749 GCF_000327345.1 Myotis davidii | reverse complement strand
GGCCCTACCCTGAGCATGACTGAGGGTGGCATCACAACCTCCCGATCTGCCCTGCTCTGTGCATGACAGGGGGTGGCGCCCCAACTCCCCAATCGGCCCTGCTCTGAGCCCAACCAGGGGCTGCACCTAGGAATTTGGGCCTGCCTTATGCCACTGGGGAGCAGGCCTAAGCCAGCAGGCCGTTATCCCCTGAGGGGTCCCAGAGTGCGAGAGGGCACAGGCCGGGCTGAGGGACCCCTCCTTCTGCCACCGAGTGCACAAATTTTTGTGCACTGGGCCTCTAGTAGAAAATAATAGTCAAAAGAAGATGATCTTATTGGCAAACTAAATGGCCTTTTGTTTCAAAAATTTCCTTTGTCCTCTGGCCTCCCAAAAGTGTTGCTGGTTGGAAAAACAAAATCACACAGGGAACCAAATATTCTATTAGCTGAGCTCCAGAAAGGCAAATGACAGTCTATAATAATAAAAGCGTAATATGCTAATTAACTGGACAGCCAAATGACCTTCCAGATGTCCTTCCAGATGTCTTTCCAGACGACCCTCTGGACAACCATGCTATGACACCCACTGGCGCTTGGACAGCCAAGGCGGGTGCCATGTGCTTGGTCAGGGTCCTGGCCATTGCCCCATTATTGCCCTGCAGAGGGAGGCCCAGGCCACTGGCCGGCTGGGTTAT
>NW_006294591.1:14491-15016 GCF_000327345.1 Myotis davidii | reverse complement strand
CTACTAGCCCTAGGCCAGCCAAGGCAGGTGTGATGCAATTGCTCGGGGGCCTGGCCATTGCCCCATTATTGCCTTTCAGAGGGAGGCCCAGGCCACCAGCTGGTGGGGTGATTGATCAGTCAGGGGCTCCATGATCACTCAAAGAGGGAGGCCCAGGCCACCAGCCAGCGAGGTGATCAATCAGGGGGTTCCATGATCACCCAAAGAGGGAGGCCCAGGCCACTGACCGGCGAGGCTTCCCTCTGTGGGGTGCAATCAATTGCCCCAAAGAAGGAGGTTCAGGCTACCCTGCAGGCGGTGCTGCAGTGGATGGGCAGGGCCTGCCCGTGTGAGGGTGAACCATCGTGGAGCCCCGGCTAGTGGGTGGGGCCTACCTCTTTGGAGGGATCAATTGTGGGGCTCCCGGACTGTGAGAGGGCACAGGCCAAGCTGAGGGGCCCCTACCCCAAGTGCATGAATTTTGTGCACTGGGCCTCTAGTTTGTTAAATAAAACACTTTCCTGCTCTATGTGAGTATGTATAGAA
>NW_006294591.1:7607-14472 GCF_000327345.1 Myotis davidii | reverse complement strand
GAAAAGCTAACCACCTTTCCTTGGAAGTGTCTTTTGGAATCGACTTAACTTTTATTAATCTGGGCTCAGGCTCAGGTTGAGGCAGTTAAAAGCAGATGTTATTCTCAATGCTTTTCTGCATTAAGCTCTAGTGAAATAAAACTATGCACAAGTTAATTAAAACAACTGCAAACACACTTAATGCAGGTTGTTTATACACAGACTTCATGGCTTTGCAATCAGCTCAGTGGACCTTCATTCATGTTGCAGAGATACCTTTTAGTTACGCTATAGCTAGAAGAATCCTGCAGATGAAAAACACCAGTGCATGTGGGAATCTGAAGACCACCTTCTTTGTTGGCTGTGGCTGATGCAGCAATTAACTATAATCACTCTTCAGTGCCTAAAGGTTTTATATAAGCAAACTCAAGCCATAAGCCTTAAAGGTGGGGTTGCTTTTTCAGCCTTTTTGCCAGCCATCATGGACCACATATTATTACGCTTTTCAGCCTAATTTTCACAGGTCTTGGAATTTTGGTCTTTGCAGTTCACCAACTGGCAATATGGAAATGCCCTTTGCCTTTTATTGTGGTGTCTGTTGATTATGATTTTGGCAGCAAGGTAGAAAATGAACATGTATTAACAAATAATAAAACCACATCTCTCAAATTCATTTACAACTTGAAGCTGAGATTATGAAACTCTTAAGTGAATGGCAATGCACTGTGATACCTGGACCTCATCCAACAGTACCTGTAGCAGCTGTCATCCAATTAAGCCAGATGTGCCTTCCACATAAACAAACCTCCCAAGAGAAATAATAACAGATTTCAGGTTCTAACAAAGGACAAAATGTGGAAGTAAAGATGGATATAAAAGAGGCAGGGCTAACATCTAAAAATGTGTCTGAGGTCAATGTCATTCTTATGTGGCAGATTCTTAGCTCATTAGACTTACCTTGACTGAAACAGTCCTATAGGTAGGTGAGAAAAGTGACTTATTTTAAGTAAATTCTGAGTTATTTTCATATTTGATAAAATGATGGTATCTGCTAAACTCTTTCATCTTCCACACACACTCACATATACACACTCACATAGACACACATGCACACACACATACAGGCACATGCATGCACACATATGCACACAACATCAGTGTGACTTTATAACTTCAGGTTATTTAAAAATTATATTTAAGTCATGCCAACTTTGATCGCCCTTCAAGTAAGTATGCAAAGCATGAGCCAAGTAAAGGACATCAACAAATCCCTGCTCTCCATGGATTATTTGATTCGCAGAATGGGATGCAAACTTCTTGACTACATAAAACAAACATTCTGTAAACTATAAAATGTAAGATACAATAGTAATGTAAGTGTTACGTAAAACATAGAAAAAGCACTATAGCTTTCAGGCAACTATTTCTATATAAGCTATAAAATATCATCTTGAAAACAGAAGTGTCTGAGAGGCAGACCTTTAAGCTTAGTCAGGAAAATGTTCCTTAAAAATATTTCCTTCATGTTGCTGAATTTAGTAACTATATTGATGAAACAAGTTCTAAGTAGCTACATATAGAAGAAAATTATGAGAAACACTGAGCAGTTTGGATACTTGATGGCTCTTTAATAATTTATTTACAGGAAAACATCATTTAATTTATTGACATGAAACACTATTTATCTAACATATATACAGTATCAACTCTGTCCCAGACACAGTTTTAAGCACTTTATAAAAATAACTTATAGCAATTCTTTGATATATGTACCATTATTAACCCTATTTTACAAATAAAGAAACAGAGGCACAGAAAGTTTAAGTGACTTACAAGGTCAAACAGCTATATTCCAAATATACAGAAATGTTGATGGTCTAATAGGATCCTCTCTTGTGAGAGGACCTGGAATAAAGATATGATAAAAATCGTGCAAGGGTAATATAAGTTTAACCACAGATGCAAACTTCCATTTCAATAGATGGCACAAACTTATTTGGAGACAAAGAAGTGAGATTAAAAGGAGACCCTGGTGAAATGGGAAACACTAAGTGGCTAAACAGGTGGCTTGAAAATAAAGGCTGAATCTTAAATCATGCTCAAATAAGGTGGCATTATCTATATATATAAAAGCCTAAGCAACCATCTGACTGTTCGACCATCCGACCGGTAGCTATGACACACAATGACCACCAGGGGGCAGACACTCAATGCAGGAGCTTCCAAGTGACAACAACTTTGCAGAGTGTTCTCTCACACTCTGGAACCCCTCGGGGGATGTCAGACTGCCGGTTTCAGCCCGATCCCCAGAGGCCAGGAGAAAGGACCCCACCTGCTGGAGGGACCCTGCTCACTCTGCAGATGCCCTTCAAGCCCTGGCACCACCCCAGGTGCGGCCGGCAGGAGAGGGACCATGAGAGGTTGACTCCAGGGTGTGTCTGGCCTGTCTCACCTGGTCCCGCCCCGCCAGTCATCTTCTAATTAATTTCCTTCCAGTGTGCATGAATCTGTACACAGGGCCTCTAGTTTGATATATTCATCTAAACTCTGAGACTTGAATTGGTTCCATTTGACAGAGTTAGTGATTGAAGACATTCACTTATTAGTTCATTCCTTTTAAGTACCTGGCATGCTGTTAGCTTCTGGAGCTCTAAACAATGGTCAGACACACTACAGCCCCCAAAGAATACAGACCTATGTAGTGAGTGAATAGTTTTCTACCCAAATTTATGTCTACTGGAAAGCTTAGCATGTGGCCTTATTTAGAAATGGGACATTTGCAGATATAACTACTTAAGTTAAGATGAGGTCGGAATGAATTAGGTGGTCCCTAAATTCAATGACTGGTGTCCTTGTGGAAGGGATATACACACAGACAAAGACACAGGGAAGAAGCCCACGTGGCAATGGAGGCAGAAATGGCAGTGATGCAGCTACAAGGCAAGAAACGTGGTAGAACAGGTACATTTGCAACCCAAGAACACGGAACAGATTCTCCCTGAGAGCTTCCAGAGGGAAGAAGGCTGTCAACATCTGGTTTTCAGACTTCTGGCCTCCTGTACTGTGAGAGAATACATTTCTGTTGTCTTAAGCCACCTAGTTTGTGATACTTACTAACAACATCTCAAGAAACTAGGACAGATTTTGGTACCAGGAAGTGAGATACTGCTGTAACAACTGAAAATGTGGAAGTGGTTTTGGGGTTGAGTAAGGGGTAGAGGCTGGAAGTGTTTTGAGGTGCATGATGGAGAAAAACCTAGATTGCCTTAAAGAGATGATTGTTAGAAATAAAAACCTTAAAGGCAAGTTTGGTGTGTGCTCAGATGGATGTGAGGAGCAGGAACAGAAAGCTTCTAATATCTTAGGTAAGTCATCTATGGTCATAAACAGATGTTAATAAAAATATGAATTATAAACATACTTCTGGTGAGGTTCCCAAAGGAAAAGATGAAGGAAACATTAGAAAATGTTCCTTGTTTTAAGAGGGCAGAAAAAAAGGTTACATTTAAAGTCTTTTTCATGAATCCTGTCTCCTTTTCTTTTATTAAAAAAAAAAATCCTTACCTGAGGATATTTTTTCCATTGATTTTTAGAGAGAATGGAAGAGAGAGAGAGAGAGAGAGAGAGAGAGAGAGAGAGAGAGAGAGAAATATCAATGTGAAACAGATGGATTAATTGCTTCCTTTGGTCCTAAGGCTGATGCTCCAACCATTGAGCAAAACCAGCCAGGGCTTGCCTCATTTACTATTGCTAATTACAAGGATGACAATATAGCAGAAAATTTGAGCTAAACACAGTAACATGATGAAATTTTGTACAGAGCATTCATTATTTTTAAGTCTTTTCCAAAAATTGCAAAAGATAGAAAAAGCAATGTTTGATGTTCTATATAAGTAAATTTTAAGTTATTAAATGAGAATTAAAAGCAGAGATATGACTTTACATAACACTGCTGGATCTTAGAGTTTTAGGTTGCAATAAATATTAGGAATCACCTACATTATCCCTGGAGAGTGTGTTTAACCTCTTGATGCCATCCCTAAGAAATCAGGGGCATTTTCAGTGTTTTATGCATTTTTATTTTCTACATTAATTTACCCATGGCAATTTAGCTACAATTATTAAAAAGTTATTGGTTATTGTTCATGTAAGTCTCAAATCAAGCCTATTCACACTTTGAACCATTGAGATTCTGAACTTCATAAAAACCAAGAATGTTTCCTAAGCTCCCATGTTAGAGATTTCCAAATATTGGGAAACTTGTCTCTTGACAAGTCCTGTCATCTCTTCAGACCTTTGAATTTTCTACACAACATGGTTAAGAGTCTTTCACTGTCTTAGTTACACTCTATATATCTATACTAATAAAAGCCTAGGTGATCCTTGTGCCCTTGCGTGCGGCATCATCACAAGATGGCTGCCACAAGATGGTCGCCACAAGATGGCTGCCACAAGATGGCCACACACACAGCGGGAGCTGGTCCCAGCATCTCCACTGCCTCACGCAGAGGAGACAGGTCCTGGCACAGGAGGCAGGTTGCAGCAGAGGAGGGCAGTTGGGGGTGATTGGGCCAGCAGGGTAGGACAGTTGGGGGCCTTCAGGCCAGCAGGGGAGGGAAGTTGGGGGCCATTGGGCCAGCAGAGGAGGGGTGCTGGGGGTGATCAGGATGGCAGGGGAGCAGTTAGGCATCAATCAGGCTGTCAGTGGAGCAGCTAGGGGGCAATCAGGCAGGCAGGCGAGTGATTAGGAGCCAGTGGTCCCGGATTGTGAGAGGGATGTCCAACTGCCAGTTTAGGCCTGATCCCTGTGGTTCATCCCCTGAGGAGTCCCAGATTAGAGATGGTGCAGGCCAGGCTGAGGGACACCCCACCCATGCATGAATTTCATGCACCAGGTCTCTAGTAATCTTATAAATATGCTTCCCTTAGTGTATGAGGTCTAAACAGAACACCAAAATCAAGGTGAGTCCTGACCACAAAACAGAATAAAGCAAGATCAGCATTTCTATTTATTCTTACTAAAGACATGTTTTACTAAGCCAGCCATATTGCACAGTTGCATAATATTATATTAGAGTTTAGCACATGAATTCATCTATTAATATTTATATTAATTCTCAAAATGATAAGAATAGCTGTACCAATATAAAGTATTTAATCCTATGTAATAAAAGGCTAATATGCAAACTGACCAAATGGCAGAATGATTGGTTGCTATGACGTGCACTGACCAGCAAGGGGCAGACACTCAACTCAGAAACTACACCTTGGTGGTCAGTGCACTCCCACAGGGGGAGTGCTGCTTAGCCAGAAGCCCTGAGCTGGGCCCATGGCTGGTGAGCACAGTGGCAGTGGTGGAGGCCTCTCCCATCTCCACAGGAGCACTAAGGATGTCTGACTGATGGCTTAGGGCTGCTCCATTTGGACATCTCCTGAGGGCTCCCACACTGCAAGAGGGTGCAGACCAGACTGAGGGACCACCCCCCTGAAAGTGCAGGAATTTTGTGCACTGGGCCTCTAATATTATAAAAACACTAGTGGCCTGGTGCATGAAATTCGTGCACATTAAAAGGGGATTAATTAAAGGAAATATTTTAATAAATCTTATTTTCCCTTTTTCTATAATAGAAGTGTCAGAGATGAAAGAAAATTAGTAAAATGTATATGAAAATCTTCCTCCAGTCAGAGTCTGGGGCGCACCACGGGACCCAGAGTCAAGTCCCCACCCACCCAAAATTGAGAAAGACCCAGAACCGGCCGTCTGCTTCCCATTGGGCTAGATCCAGACCGGGCAGTCCCACCCTTGTCAAGCCCCACCAGGCGGGGAGTGCAGCCTTAGGTCCCCCGTCAAGCCCTCCACCAGGTGGGGGGCATGGCCTGAGATTTCTCAGACTGGCACCAAGGCGGGGCGTGCACCTTGAAGACCCTGTCAAGCCCTGCCAGGTGGGCAGCATGGCCTCAGGTCCCCTGGCCCGGTGCCAGAATGGGGGGCATGGCCTGAGGTCCCCCGTCCTGGCGCTGGGGTGGGGGGGTGCAGCCTGAGGTCTCTCGACAAGCTGTGCTGGGCGAGGGGCATGGCCTGAGGTCCCTTGTCAATCCCTGCTAGGTGGGGGTCTCAGTCTGAGGTCCCCCGGCCTGGGACCAGGGTGGGGGGGGCGTGACCTGAGATCCCCTGTCAAACCCTATGGGGGTGGGGCCGCAGCATCAGGTCCCTGCTGATTGCTCGTTAAGGCTCGCTATGGGAATTCAGCATCTGCTGCAGGTGCAGCCATCTCGTGTTACGGAAACCCCGGCCTCTGCTGTGAGCACCGCCATCTTTGTGGTGGAGTTATGGTTAATTTGCATATTCTGTCTTTATTATATAGGATGATTGGTAAAATATGGCATGGAAAATATTTTCCCATTTATATATTTTAATAGAGGCCCGATGCATGAAATTCATGCAAGGGGCTTGCCCCTTGCAGGTGTGGTGGCTTGCCTCGGCTCTCTCAGCCCCTGCTTTGTCCAGAAGGGCATTCGCCTGTCCAGTCTAATTAGAATATTATACTTTTATTATTATAGACTAGAGGCCCAGTGCACAAAAATTTGTGCACTCGGGGGGAAGGGGGGTCCCTCAGCCCGGCCTGTGCCCTCTCGCAGTCTGGGACCCTCGGGAGATGACCACCTACTGGTTTAGGACTGCTCCCGGGGGATTGGGCCTAAGCCGGCAATCAGACATCCCTCTGGCAGCCTGGCAGCCCTCAGGGGATGTCCACTTGCCAGCAGGGAGTAGACCTAAGCTGCAGTCGGACATCCTTAGCATTGCTGAGGAGGCGGGAGAGGCTCCCACCACCACCACTGTACTGGCAGCCATCAGCCTGGCTTGTGGGAGGGGAGAGATCCCCCT
>NW_006294591.1:0-6981 GCF_000327345.1 Myotis davidii | reverse complement strand
AAGCAAGCCTCATGTTCGCTTCAAGCTGCCTGGCTGCCAGCCGCCATCTTGGCTGGCAGTTAATTTGCATATCGCCCTGATTAGCCAATGGGAAGGGTAGCAGATGTACGGCTAATTACCATGTTTCTCTTTTATTAGATAGGATGTGTTATGTGATTAAATAGATCTATTTAATATGTTATGTGATTAAATAGATTTATTTATGCCTTTTAGTACATAAAATAAAGGGCAAGTAGTTTCTGCCATATGTCTGCACAAAATATAAACTTTTAAATATAGATACATTAAATTGGGGAAGTGGGGAATGAGTATAAGTTCACTGAAAACTACATATTTCATACTGATAAAAAAGGCATAAATGTATTTAGTATATGAACAGATTACACATCTAACTTTTATAGATTGTCCAAAATTTACTACATGAAGAAACAAACAAAAAAATGAATTCTTTAGTTTCTACAGCAATTCTGGTGATTGGTAATGAGGCAATCACTGTATTTTATTCCATATGAGATATTCTGTACTCTCTACTAAAAGTTAGCATCTAACCTCACATATTACAACATCTATAAATGATGAGGAGCTTTTCTTCTGGTTGACACTCTAACTAACACTTTAGGATGATTTATTGAATAGTCCATTTACTACTAATTCTTTTTTTAAAATTTAAATTCTTTATTGTTTGAAGTATTACATATGTCTCCTTTTCCTCACATTGACCTCTCCCTAGCTGTTCTCCCCTAACCCCCACCAGCACATGTCCTCACAGTCTGTGTCCATGGATTATGCTTAAATGATGCAAACAAGTCCTTTGGTTGATCTCTTACTTTGCCACCCCCTGCCTTCCCTCTGTTCCATGCTTCTGTGTCTCCAGATCTATTTTTGTTCATCAGTTTATGTTGTTCATTATATTCCACAAATGAGTGAGTTCATGTGATAGTTATCTGTCTCTGACTGGCTTATTTCACTTAGCATGATGCTCTCCAGTTCCATGCATGCTGTTGCAAATGTTAAGAGTTCTTTCTTTTTTAAAGCAGATAGCCATTCTGACAGGTGTGAGATGGTATTGCATTGTCTTTTTGAATTACATCTCTCGGATGATTAGTGACTTTGAGCATGTTTTCATATGTCTCTTGGCCTTCTTGTATGTCCACTTTCCAAAAGTGTCTATTTAAGTACTTTGCCCATGTTTTTTATTGGATTGCTTATCTTCCTTTTGTTAAGATGTATGAGTTCCCTATAGATTTTGGAGATTAGGCCCTTATTGAATAGAACACTGCCAAATATGACCTCCCATGCAGTGGGCTTTCTTATTGTGGTGTTGATGGTTTCTCTTTTTTTTATTTTTTATTTTGATGTAGTCCTATTTGTTTATTTTCCCCTTAGTTTACATTGCCCTGACTGTGGTCAGCAAACTGCGGCTCGCCAGCCATATGCGGCTCTTTGGCCCCTTGAGTGTGGCTCTTCCTAAGCCTTAGGAGTACCCTAATTAAGTGAATAACAATGTACCTATCTATTTCAGTCATTGTACTGTTGATATTTGGCTCTGTTGACTAATGACTTTGCCGACCATTGCCCTAGGAGGTGTATTGGTAAAGATATTACTAGGACATATGCCTGATATTTTGCTGCCGATGGATTCTTCTAAGTTTTTTTATGGATTCCTGTCATACATTTAGGTCCTTTATCCATTTTGAGTTTATTTTTTTGTATGGTGTAAGTTGGTTGATTAGTTTCTTTTTTTTTTTTTTTTTGCATCTATCTGTCCAATTTTCCCAACATCATTTATTGAAGAGAGTGTCTTGACTCCATTGTATGCTCTTGCCTCCTTTGTCGAATATTAATTGAACATAATGTCTTGGGTCCATTTTTGGGTTCTCTGTTCCATTCCATTGGTCTATATGTCTGTTCTTGTGCCAGTACCAGGTAGTTTTGAGAACCGTGGCTTGGTAATATAGCTTGATATCTGGTATTGTGACCCCTCCAACTTTGTTCTTCTTTCTCAGAATTGCTGCTGCTATTTGGGTCTTTTTTTATTCCTTATACATTTTTGGAGAGTTTGTTCTATGTCTTTGAAATATGCTGTTGATATTTTAATGGAGAGTGCATTGAATCTATAGATTGCTTTGTGTAGTATGGACATTTTAATGATGTTGATTCTATCAATTCATGAACATGATATATTTCCAATTGTTTATGTCTTCCTCTATCTCTTTTTTCAATGTCCTATAGTTTTCTGAGTACAGGTCTTTTATGTCCTTGGTTAAGTTTATTCCTAGGTATTTTAATTTTTTTTGTGACACATTAACTGGGATATATTTTTGTTTGTTTCTCTTTCTGTGAGTTCATTATTGGTGCATAAAAAAGCCATAGATTTCTGGGTGTTAATTTTGTATCATGGTACATTGCCTAATTCATTTATTAAATATAATAGGTTTTTTTTTAATGGAAATGTTAGGGTTTCCTATGTACAATATCATGATATCTGCGAGTAATGACCATTTTACTTCTTTTCCAATTTGGTTGCCTTTTATTTCTTCTTGTCTTATCCCCATGGCTAGCACTTCCAGTACAATGTCGAACAGGAGTGGTGAGAATGGGCATCCCTGTCTTGTTCCTGTTCTTAGGGAAAATGGATTTAGTTTCTGTCCATTGAGTATGATGTTGGCTGTAGGTTTGTTATATAAGGCTTTTATTATGTTGAGATATGATCCCTCTATTCCTACTTTTCTGAGAGTTTTTATCAAGAAAAGGTGTTGGATTTTGTCAAATGCTTTTTCTGCATCAATTGATATGATTATGTGATTTTTGTCTCTTAATTTCTTTATTGATTTGCAGATATTTTACCCTCCTTGCATCCTTGGAAGAAATCCCACTTAGTCATGGTGTATGATTTTTCTAATGGAGTGCTGGATCCGTGTGCTAGAATTTTGTTGATGATTTTAGCATCTATGTTCATCAGAGATATTGGCCTGTAATTCTCTTTCTTTGTAATGTCTTTATCTGGTGTCAGAATTAGGGTAATATTGGCTTCATAGAAGTGTGCCTTCCTCGTGAATTTTTTGGAATAGCCTGAGGAGGATAGGTTTTAGTCCTTCTTTGAATGTTTGTTAAAACTGCCCTGTGAAGCCATCTGGCCTTGGGGTTTTGTTTGCTGAAGGTTTTTTTAAATTATTATTATTGCTTCAATTTCATCAGTAATTATTGGCCCATTCAGGTTTTTTGATCCTTCCTGATTGAGTTTTGGAAGGTTGTGTTTTTCTAAGAATATGTCCATTTCTTCTAGGTTGACCAGTTTGTTGGAATAGAGTTATTCATAGCATTTAAAGAAAAATCCCTTGTATTTTTGTGGGGACTTTTGTTATTTTCTTCTTTCATTTCTGACTTTTTTTTTTTAAATTTAGGTCCTCTCTATTTCTTGGAGAGTCTTGCTAGAAGTCATCAATCTTGTTTATCCTTTCAAAAAACCAGCTCTTGGTTTCATTGATCTTTGGTATCTTTTATTTTCTATGTAAATTATTTCTACTCTGATCTTTATTAATGCCTTCTGTCTGTTCACTCTGGACTTTTCTTTTTGCTCTCTTTGTTTTGTTTTTTGAGGTAGGCTTGTAGTGCTGTGAACTCCCTTCTCAGGACTGCTTCCACTGTATCCCATAGATTTTGGAATGTTGTGTTTTCATTGTCATTTGTTTCCAGGATGTTTTGTATTTCTTCTTTGATTTCTTTGGTAAGCAAATCATTGTTTAATAGCATGCTATTTACTCTCTGAATGCTTGATTTTTTGATTGTTTTTTACTGTAGCTGTTTTCTACTTTTATGTCATTGTGATCTGAAAAAATGCTTTATATGATTTCAATCTTCTTGAATTTGAAGAGACTTTGCCTGTGACCCAATATGTGGTCTATCTTTGAAAATGTCCCATGTGCACTTGAGAAGAATGTATATTCTGTGGCTTTGGATTGAAATGTTCTGAAGATGTAGATTAAGTTCAACTGATCTAGTGAGTCAATTAGGAGTACTGTTTCTCTGCTGGTTTTTTTTTTCTAGAGGATTTATCCAGTGATGTCAGTGGGGCATTGAAGTCCTGTACTATGATTGTATTGTTGTCGATCTCTCTCTTTATATCTTCCAGAAGTTTTTTAAAAATGTATTTGGGTGCTTCTGCATTGGGTGCATATATGTTTACTGGAGTTATATCCTTTTGTTGTATCGATCCCTGTAATATTATGAAGTGGCCTTCCTTATCTCTTGTTATGGCCTTCACTTTGAGGTCTATTTTGTCACATATAAATACTGCTACCCCTTGCCCTAACTGGTTTGGCTCAGTAGATAGAGCATCAGCCTGCGGACTGAAGGGTCCCAGATTCGATTCCTGTCAATGGCATGTACCTTGGTTGTGGGCACATCCCCAGTAGGAGGTGTGTGGGAGGCAGCTGATAGATGTTTCTAACTCTCGATCTTTCTCTCTTCCTCTCTGTAAAAAAATAAATAAAATATGGTTTTTTTAAATAATAAATAAATACTCCTACCCCAGCTTTTATTTTTTTTTTCATTTCCATTTGCCTGGAAAATATTTCCCTTGTTGCTTTGTTGATGGTTTCTTTTGCTGTGCAGATCTTTTTATTTTCATGTAGTCCCATTTGTTTATTTCCCCCTAAGTTTCCTTTTCTTTAGGAGATACATTGTTAAATATATTGTTATAAACATATGTCTGATATTTTGTTGCCTGTGGAATCTTCTAAGATTTTTATGGTTTCCCATCCTGCATTTAAGTCCTTTATCCATTTTTAGTTTATTTTTGTGTATGGTGTAAGTTGGTGGTCTAGTTTCATTTTTTTTTTGCATGTATCTGCCCAATTTCCCCACATTATTTATTGAAGAGAGTGTCTTGACTCCATTGTATTCTCTTGCCTCCTTTGTCAAATATTAATTGAGCATAATGACTTGGGTTTATTTCTGGGTTTTCGGTTCTGTTCCATTGGTCTATATGTCTGTTCTTGTGCTAGTACCAGGCCGTTTTGAGAACAGTGGCTTGGTAATATAGGTTGACATCTGGTATTGTGATCCCTCCAACTTTGTTCTTCTTTCTCGGGATTGCTGGGGCTTTTTGGAGTCTTTTTAAAATTCCAGATGAATATTTGGAGAGTTTGTTCTAGGTCTGTGAAATATGCCATTGATTTTTTAATGAGAATAGCATTGAATCTATATATTGCTTTAGGTAGTATGGATATTTTAATGATGTTGATTCTACCAATCCATGAACATGGTATATTCTTCCACTTGTTTACGTCTTCCTTTATCTCTTTTTTTTAAAGTGCCCTGTAGTTTTCTGAGTACAGGTCTTTTACCTCCTTAGTTAATTTTATTCCTAGGTATCTTAATTTTTTTGTTACAGTGGTGAATGAGATTGTTTTTTAGTTTCTCTTTCTGTGAGTTCATTATTGGTATATTAAAAAAAGCCATAGGTTTCTGGGTGTTAATTTTGTATCCCGCTACATTGCTGAATTCACTTATTAAGTCTAGTAGTTTTTTGGAGGAGTCTTTAGGGTTTTCTATGTACTATATCATGTCATCTGCAAATAATGACTGTTTTGCTTTTTTTCCAATTTGGATGCCTTTTATTTCTTCTTGTCTTATCCCTATGGCTAGCACTTCCAATATCATGTCGAACAGGAATGGTGAGAGTGGGCATCCCTGTCTTGTTCCTATTCTTAGGGGAAATGATTTTAGGTTTTGCTCATTGAGTATGATACTGGCTGTAGGTTTGTTATATAATGGTTTTATTGTATTGAGATATGATATCTATATTCCCACTTTGCTGAGAATTTTTATCAAGAAAGGGTGTTGGATTTTGTCAAATGTTTTTTATGCATCATTTGGTATGTTTATGTGGTTTTTTTCTCTCAGTTTGTTTATGTAATGTATCACGTTTATTGACTTACAGATATTGTACCAGCTTTGCAACCCTGGAATAAATTCCACTTGGTAATGTTTTATGATCTTTCTCATGTAATGCTGGATTCAATTTTCTAGGAATTTGTTGATGATTTTAGCACCTACATTCACCAGAGATATTGGCCTGTAATTCTCTTTATTTGTAGTGTCTTTATCTTGTTTTGGGATTAGTGTAATGCTGGCTTCATAGAAAGATTTTAGAAGTGTGCCCTCCTCTTGAATTTTTTAGAATAGTCTGAGGAGGATAAGCTTTACTTTTTCTTTGAATGTTTGGAAAAACTCCCCCGTGAAGCCATCTGGTCCAGGGCTTTTGTTTGCTGAAGTTTTTTTTTATTTTAAAATTACTGCTTCAATTTCATCAGTAGTTATCAGCCCATTCAGGTTTTTTATTCTTCCTGATTGAGTTTTGGAAGATTGTGTTTTTCTAGGAATATGTCAATTTCATCTAGGTTGTCCAATTTGTTGGAGAAGAGTTGTTGGTAGTATTTTTTAATAATCCTTTGAATGTCTGTGGGGTCAGTTGTTACTTCACTCTTACATTTCTGATTTTGGGTCCTCTCTCTTTGTTTCTTGGTGAGCCTGGCTAGGGGTTCATCAATCTTGTTTATCCTTACAAAGAACCAGCTGTTGGAGTTATTCTTTTGTTTTGATTTTTTGGTCTCTATGTTGTTTATTTCTTACCTGATCTTTATTATTTCCTTCCTTCTGCTTACTCTGGGCTTTTCTTGTTGCTGTCTTTCTGATTCCTTAAGTTTTATGGTTAAATATTTTTTTAAAATTTTTTATTGATTAAGTTATTACATATGTGTCCTTATCCCCATGTTACTCCCTCTCCTCCCCCCCCCCCACTCATGTCCTCACACCCCTGTTGTCCGTGTCCATTTGTTAGGCTTATATGCTTGCATATAAGTCATTTGGTTGATCTCTCCCCCTTACTCTGACCCTCCCCTACCTTCCCTCAGAAGCCCAACGGTCTGATCGATCCCTATCTGTCTCTGGATCTGTCCTTGTTCATTAGTTTATGTT
>NW_006294590.1:2706795-2707246 GCF_000327345.1 Myotis davidii | reverse complement strand
CTCACTAATGGCGGCCGCCACCGTACGGAATAGAGCACTCAAAGCGCACCACAGGCCACACGGACGGCGTCCTACAGCCAACTCGCTGCCTCAGTATATGCCGCTGCAACCTGCCGGCCGCCTCAGTAAACGCCAGCTGCCCCGTATGGGCCGCCTCGGTCCCGGAGGATCCGCTGTACGGAAAGACTCAGTAATGGCGGACTCCGACTTACGTAGCGGCGCACTCTCGCGAGGTCTCCTAGTCTCGCGGAACTTTACACCCTAGCTGTACGGACTTCCTGACTCACTAATGGCGGCCGCCACCGTACGGAATAGAGCACTCAAAGCGCACCACAGGCCACACGGACGGCGGCCTACAGCCAACTCGCTGCCTCAGTATATGCCGCTGCAGCCTGCCGGCCGCCTCAGTGAACGCCAGCTGCCCCGTACGGGCCGCCTCCGTCCCGGAGGC
>NW_006294590.1:2694936-2703880 GCF_000327345.1 Myotis davidii | reverse complement strand
AGATAGATAGTTAGAAACATCGATGAGAGAGAACCATCAATCAGCTGCCTCCTGCACATCTCCTACTGGGGATGTGCCTGCACCCCAGGTAAATGCCCTTGACCGGAATCGAACCTGGGACCCTCGAGTCCACAGGCCGACGCTCTATCCACTGAGCCAAACCGGTTTTGGCAGCACTCAGTCTTAATAACCTAATGTCACTACAGTAACTTAAAAAACTATGAGCCAATACTGGAATTGACTAGGATCTTGCAAAGGCAACTCATTTTGATGCTGCTGAAATACATTCAGGCAAATTCTCTGTTTCCAAAGAAAATTCACCTTTTCCACCTCTGACCCTGGCCATGACCCCGACCTTGCCCCCTAAAACTCATCCTCACCCGAAAACCCTGACCGCAACCCCAGCCCCAGCCTCAGCACCCCCAGCCTTGACCTCTGACCCTTGACCCACACTCCGATTTAGATTTTTAAAAGTGAATAGAATAAGTCGCTGGTGTTGCTCACTGGTTAGAGCATCGGCTTGGCAAACATACACTCACTACTCTCTAGCTAAAAGAGGAATCAGGAACATATTAGGCAGGGTGGTGGGTCACCTTAAAGGGAACCTCAATGCAGCAGTCTCCAGGACCTCCCTTTGCAAAGTAGGGGTGGGAAGAGGTGAAGACTAACCCCATTCCGTGACTTAGGTCCATCCAGGGACGGCATGATTGCCGCCATGGACAGCCTCGATGATTTTGTGGGTTTTTCTTTTCTTTTCTTTTTTTGGAGGGGTAGAATTTTGGGTTGTGTTCACAGGGCCTTAGCTGGAATATCAGCACCATGGTCAGAGGAACAATGTGTTATTCCTCGAATGGCCACAGGAGGGCAGCAGAGGATTATTTTTGCGCAGGAATTGACTGACAGCAGGAAGCTTGGTCTTAGCACATTTCTAGTTTATTTTATCTTTCGTTCTGAAAGAGACCGACACAGGAAACAAGCAGAGCCCTTTGAGTTACAAGAACACGTTTTGAAACCACTGTGTTTCCACACCAAACTATTAACTAGAATCTTATGTTCAGGAAAAAAATGTGTTTACAACTAATGCACTAGGAGAAAAAAGGACTTAGTAATAACCTAATGTCACACAAGTAACTTGAAAAACTATGAAGCAATACTGGAATTTACTAAGATCCTGGAAGGGGTGACTCATTTTCATGCTGCTGAAATTCAACCAGACAAAATTCACCTTTTGGAAAGCAACATCATCTTGTCTTGGTTAAGGATAGGACAAGCCTCTTAGTCGTAGAGAAGCTGTAAGCCGGGCGTGAGTGGATCCGAGCCCATGAGGTGAGTCAGAGTGAAAATGGGAGGTGCCTCCTCACTCCCTGCATCCTATTACGAAAGCTCTGCCTGCCTGCAGCTCTGTGAGGGCCAGTGAGAGATGAGAGGAAGTCAACCCGGGACCCACATGGGTGAAGAGTGGCGACCATCGATGGCCAGTGTGCCAACCATCTGGGCACAAAAGGAGTCAGATGCCTCAAAGGGGGAAGCGCTGACCCTTCGGTATTCACAGAGGGTGACTCGAACCCACGCACAATGATGTTGGTTTGTTCTCTTTAATGCTCAGGAGCCCAGGTAGAGGGGACAGTTAGGTTCAGGGCCTCAGGTCTGCTAGGATTAAGCTACACAACCTTGACTTATGGCATACAATAGGAAAACCTCCTCCTGGTTTTGCCTTATAGCTTCACAGTGGAGCAATGCCATAGGAACCATAGAATACAAATGACAAACTAGCCCTGATCATGGAACACAGACACTAACCTTTACAATAGAATGTACAAACATAGACAATAAATAAGATTAAAATCAGCAGAGCTAAATATAAATGACATTTTTAACCAAGGTCAGATAAGGACTGTACACACAAAACAAGAAACTGTAAAAGGTAAAAGGAGGACCCAAGACACACCATGACGTAACTATAGACACAGGCTTATAGAATCAAATAGTATGAACACAGTTGCAACACGGCAATAAAGACAGAACCTGATGATGCTGATCAGCTGAACGCTGTCAGCTGAACGTGGCCTTCATTCTTCGCCCATGCCATCCACACCTTGGGGGAACCCTGGACCACTGAGGTTGGACCCCGGCACAACTCTACTTCTAGGCTTCTCCTATTGCTTCATAACATAGAATGAAGGGAAAATTATGCAAGCTGTCTCGACAAGGGGGACACTAATTTAGCTAGCAAATATTCGGCTGGGTCACAACACATGATCCCCAACAGTTCATTGGGCAGCGATACACTCATACTTATCTCCTACTGGGGATGTGCCCGCAACCCAGATACATGCCCTTGACCTTCATCGGGCAGCGATACTTTCAGTCCGCAGGCCGACGCTCTATCCTGCCAAGTAAAACATCCACACTTACAAAGTTTTTAACATGCTCATTTAATTACACTTACAAAGGCAGCTTTGTATGAGAAATGTCATTTTCAAAAATAAAATCTATGTATATTACATCAAACAGATAACTTCTTGGTTATGATTTATTCTTCAAATAATAACTACATAAAACAAGTTGGACATCACTTTCCAAACAAACAACTGTTGTGTACATGGATGTCCAAACAGGTCTTCTGTCTTGGACAGAGTCACCATCAAGTAGGGGCTGTGTGGGGAAATGAAATACACGGTTTTGGAGTCAAAAAACACTGACAAGGTACCTCCGGGAGGAAATGAGGAACCAGCACAGTGGACATACGTTCCTGGATGTCTTCGCTCCTGGCCACTGCAGACTCCATGGTGTGTCTGGCCCTTGGTCAGTGTGTCCCTCGGTCACCGACACCAGCTGAGTCTGCTCACATCTTCACAGGGCGGGTGACTCTGGGAGCAGCGACACAACGCAGTAGACGGGAGCACCTGCACGACCCTCCTCTGTCCATTTCCCACCTCCTTCACACCTCACTTTCCCCTGATCCTCCCGGCCTCTCCCCCAAGAGCCTCGCCCCTGACATGGTGGCTTGGGAGACCCTGCAAGGACCCTGCTAGAGTGGCCACGTCCTGTTCTGTCAGGACCTTGGCACCTGAGGGAGGGACACTCGAACACTTTATTTTTATCTTCACATTGCGTGGAAAAACATCAGCATAGCTGAATGCTCTGCTCATCATTGTGCCTTTCTTTGAGGATATGGTGCTTTTACACACCCTCCAAATCTTTTCCTGCTTTCTACTTTTTTCGTGTGTATGTTTTGCTTGATTCTTTACAGAGGAGATGTTTTCACCATTCATTTTTTTTAGAGACTGTAGAAGGAGGGAGGGGGAAGAGAGAAAACATACAAGCAAACATGAGTATGCAACAGACACATGCATCTTTGGCTCCCACAGGAGCCCGGACTGGGGCAGGCGATGAAACAGGTATCCCAGGTATGTGCTGTGGACCAGGAATACCGCCAGCGACCCTTCCCTGGGCATCCAAACTTCTAACCGCCGAGCAACACTGGCCAGGGACTATTCCTTCCGCTTAGCAGGTGACAACACGTGTCACTCTTTCTTCTTGCACAATGAAGGCAGCGAATCGACCATGATCACTCATCATTCATGCTTCTCTCTTCCTTTCTGAAATAGGACCAATAAACATTTCTAAACAACATACTGTAGCCCTGACCGCTGTCGCTCAGTGGGTAGAGCGATGGCCTAAGAAATGAAAGGTCCCTGGTTCGATTCCCAATCTGGTCACATGCCCTGCTTGTGAGATCGATCCCCAGTGGGGATGGGGGACAGGAGACAGCTGATCCATGATTCTCTCTCATAATTAATGTTTCCATTTCTCTCCCTCCCTCCCTCCCTCCCTCTGCGTTCATCTCTGAAATCAATAAAAAATAGTTTTAAAAAACTCACTATGTTTCTACAAAAACCTTTACATTGAATTTTTTTCTAGTGGTAATAACACATTCCCATGAAAACCCTGCATCTGGAAGTGCCCTCAACAATCACAGCCTCCCTGCTACTGGTGGCATCAGTAATAGCAGCCTACAGGTGAGGGACTGCCTCTGGAATGCCCTCCTCTAGGCTACTCATTGCATCAATAATTTCAGACTCCAGGGTACAGCATCCAGGCCTCAGTAAAGGAGGCCTCTCCAGGGGCCGCTGAGTCTAATGGGAAAAAGACCTTCTCCCAATACCCCTGCACCTCGCTGTACAGAATGGCTGCCTCCATAATGGTGTCATCCAAGGGACTGGCTGTCGCAATCACAAGGGCCTCCAGCTGACTGGATGCCTCAGTAAAGGTGACCTGTCCGATACTGGCTGCCTTGTGAACGGTGGCCTCCCCAGACCTGACTGCTTCAATAATGGCAGCCTCTAGGTTACGGACTGAATTAGTGAACGCACAGCTTCCCCATGTCACTGGAGCAGACAAGGCCTCCCTTTCCAGGGATAGGACTGGAAGGGGTGCAAAATCCAGACCCCTGACTTCAGTCCATCCAGGGGGAAAAACAATTGCACCCTGGACAGCCTCGATGATTTTCTAGGGGTTTTCTGTGGTCTTTGTTTGTTAGTTTCTTCTTTGTTTTTGCTTTAAAATATTTTTATTGAGGGGGTCCCAGGTTTGATTCCGGTCAGGGTATTGTGCCTGGGTTGCGGGCACATACCCGGGGGGAGATGTGGAGGAGGCAGCTCATAGATGTTTCTCTCTCATCGATGTTTCTAACTATCTCTCTCCCTTCCTCTCTGTAAAAAATCAATAAAATATATTTTAAAAAGAATTCACATGACATTAGCTAACATTTCAGCACCACGGACAGAAGATGGAGATGTTATTCTTTAAAAGGGCCACAAGAGGGCAGCAGAGGATACTTTTTCCAAAGGAATTGGCTGACAGCTTTTTGAAAGGTTTGTGTCATAAGTATACACGTGCATACATGCAATACTTCACCTAAACAACTGGGAAACAGTCAACTGGAAACGGGTAACCAGGAACATATGAACCAATAACTATTAGCCTAGTAAATACTATCAAGCAACCTAGTAGCTCATAACTAGAAAATTAGTACCTAGTAACCTAGTAACTGGAAACTAGGAACCTTTTGAACTTAGTGACCTGGCAACCAGTACCTACTAATTAGTGATCTAGAAACTAGTAAGTGGTCATCCTTAACCTAGGGTACTGGTTACCAGTACACCGGTAACTAGTAACTAGTAACCAGTAACTAGTAGCTAGTAATCAGTGACCTCAGTAAAGGCGACCTGTCCCATCCTCGCTGCATCGTTCACGGAGGACAGGCAGTACAAGCGGCCTCGAGAACAATGAATGCCGCCAGGACGGCGACCACCCCCGAGTCGCCTGCACTTCTGAGACTTTATGACTGCGCTGTACAAACTTCCTGCCCCAGTAATGGCGAACTCCAGCGTACGCAACGCCTAAGTAACGGCGCACTCTCGCGAAGTAGATTGGTCTCCGGGTACTTTACACCCTCGCTGTATGGACTTCCTGCCTCACTAATGGCAGCCGCCACCGTTCGGAATACCGCACTCATAGCGGACTACAGGTCTCACAGACGGCGGCCTACAGCCAACTCGCTGCCTAACTATAAGCCGCTGCAGCCTGCCGGCCGCCTCAGTAAAGGCCACCTGCACTTACGGGCTGCCTCGGTCCCGGAGGCACCGCTGTACCGAATGCCTCAGTAACGGCGCACTATCGCAAGATCGCTGGGTCTCACGATACTTCACACCTCACTGTACGGACTGCCTGCCTCAGGAATGGCGGCCTCCAGGGTACGGAATGCCGGAATCATAGCGGACTCTAGGTTACTGGCTGTAGCAAAGTCGGGGCCTCCAAGGTAATGGGTGCCTCAATAACGGCAGCTTTAGGTTTCGGACTGACAGCGTGAAGGCACAAGTTCACCATGTCAGTGCAGCAGCCAAGGCCTCCCTTTCCGGGGCTGGGACGGGAAGAGGTGCCAAAGCCAGACCCGTGACTTCAGTCCATCCAGGGACGGAATGACTGCAGCCCTGTACAGGCTCTATGATTTTACTTCCTGGAAGGAGAAATAAAACCGTTTATCCTATAAAACCAGAGTATAAGTCTGCTCTAGGATTACATTCTCATAAATCGCAAAATAAGGAAAGGAATCCTTGCTCTTTGCACATTGCTACAGGACTATTTCATCTTTCATTCTGAAAGAGACAGGCATAGGTGTGGAACAGAACCCTTTGACTTACAAGAACACGTTTCAGAGCCGCTGTGCTAAGCCACCAAACTATTTAGATTCTTTTATTCAGAAAAAATGTCTTTACAACTAATTCACTAAGTAAAGAAAATAGTCATAATAATAACCTCATGTCACTGAAGTAACCTGAAAAAATTTGAAGCAATATTGGAATTTACTAGCATCCTGGAAAGGACGACTCGTTTGCATGCTTCTGAAATACTATCAGATAAATTCACATTTTGTAACCAAAATTAATCTTTTGCAAACAAATTCACCATTTCAAAAAAAAATTCACCTTTTGCAGAGAAAATTCCCCTTTTACAAAGCAAATTCAACTTCGGCAAAGCAAATCCTCCATTGCCTCTTCAAATTCACCTTTTACACTTCTGACCATGACCTGACCATGAACCCTCACCCTAAAACCCTAACACCGAACCCAGCCCAAGCACCAGCCATAGCTTTGAACTCTAACCCTTGACTAAGCTCAAATTTATATTTGTAAAAGTGAACAGAATCTGTAGCTGGTGTTGCTCACTAGTTAGAGCATAGGCTTGCCAGACATACACTCTCCATTCCATAGTTTTTTAAAAAGGCACCAATGAACATATCAGCCAGGGTGGACCAGTCACCTTAAGAGGAACCTCAGTGCAACAGTCTCCTGGGCCTCCCTTTGCACGGCTGGGGCAGGAAGACGTGCAGAACCCAGCGCCGTGACTTTGGTCCATCTAGGATGGAATGATTGCCTCCCTCGTCAGCCTCGCTGATTTTCTGACGTGTTCACAGGGCTCTAGCCGGCATTTCAGCTCAAGGGACAGAGGCACAGTGTGTTATTCCTTGAATGGCCACAGGAGGGCAGCAGCGGATACTTTTCTGCATGACGGCTTCCTTTGGAGGTCTAGTATAGTAAGCATATGGTTCCACAGACAGACGTGTACAGTATAATCAGTAACTTCCTTGAAAGGAAATGAAAGCGTTTACCTTTAAAACCAGTGTATAACTCTGTTCTATGAGTACATTCTGATAAATCACAAAATACAGAAATTTTTTAATCAGAAAAAAACCGTGCTCACAACTAATTTACTAGGGGGGGCGGTGCTCAGCAATAATAACCTTAATGTCACAGAAGTAACTTGCAAAAATATGGAGCAATATTGGAATTTACTAGGATCCTGGAAAGGGCGACTCATTTCGATGCTTCTCAAATACAGACTAATTCACATTTTGCAAAGCAAGTTCACCTTTTACACTTCAAATTCTTTAGCCAAGCAAAGTCATCTTTTGCAAAGAAAATTCTCTCTTTCCAATTAAAATTCACCTTCTGACCCTGACCCCAACCACTCACCCTGAAACCCTAACACCAACTCCAGTCCTAGCCCCAATCCCAACCTTGGCCTCTGACCCTTGACTGCCCCTCACGTTTATATTTTCAAAATTGAGTAGAGGGAGCGTGAGGGGAAGGGAATAGAGTCTGCCCAGCAGATCTTGCCGAGAGACTGGCCTGGTTGCACGCCCTATGGTGTCGGCCCGCTGTGCAGCGTTCTACAGGTAGCAAGGGCTGTTCCTGGGTTCCTGCATGCCATCCAGCCCACAAGCTGCCGTCATTATGGCCCTCAAGATGGTCAAGGGCACATCAACCGTATGTTTGAAAAAGAACCTGCAGGACCTGGTGACTGGTATCTGAAACCACGGAAAGGACGAGCCCACAATGACACTGGAGCCACCCCCAAGAAATGCCTCTCCTTTGGCCTCCCTCCATAGTCACAGCCAACAGCACAGTACACAGTCTCATCTATCTCTGATTCTGACCCTATTGCCTCCCCCTTATAAAGGCCGCTGTGATCACACTGGGACCTGTGGGGAATCCAGGGTCCTCCCCATTAATAGAGATAGAAAAGGCTGCGATGTTCTCCCTGGAGCTTCTGGAAGGACCTACCTGTCTTGTTACAGCAGCTGCAGGAGAACTTTGAATCTCAGCTCCTCCCCCCCCCCAAGTCAGCTCCAAACAGCCACTGCTCCTTTAGCCTGAGCGCCTTTAGTGTTGCAGTCACACACACACTGCTTCACGACACAACCCCTCATCCATCCCAAAACACAGTAGCTTCCAGCTGCTCTTCTGCCACCTTCTTCCTCACTATCCACCTTGAACAACACCAGCCCGGTTTTGTCCCCACTGGGGCTGGAAAAGTCATTCACACCGTTTATGAAATAAGTCATGGAGATGGAACCGCAGCATAGGCAATAGAGTCAGATGGGAACTACACTGATGGGGTGGTCACTTTGTAAGTTATGTCAATGTTGAATCACTATGTTGTGCACCTGAAAGTAATGTATTATTGCAAGTCAATTAGAGTTAAAAATAAAATCAGAATAAGAACAACAAAGTGCATACAATCCGTACCGGGTGTTTCTCACTGGTTAGAGCATTTGCTTGACAAGCATACACTCACCACTCTAGTTAAAAACGGCACCAATGAACATATGAGGCAGGGTGGGTGGGTCACATCAGGGGAACCTCAGTGCAGCTGTCTACAGGGGCCTCGCTTTGAAGACCTTGGGCGGGAGGAGGTGAAGAACACAGGGCCGTGACTACAGAATGATTGCCGCCCTGGACAGCTTCGGTGATTTGGTGGGTGTGTGTTTTTTCTGAGTAGAATTTTTGGTCGTGTTCACAGGGCTTTGCCTGGAATTGCAGCACCATGGACAGAGGCACAAGTTGTTATTCCTTGAATGGCCACAGGAGGGCACAAG
>NW_006294590.1:2691969-2693826 GCF_000327345.1 Myotis davidii | reverse complement strand
AAAAACAAAAAAAAAATATTTAAAAAAAAAAAAAAAAAAAAAAAACCGGCACCAACGACCCTATGAGGTAGGGTGGGTGGGTCACCATAAGGGGAACCTTGGTAGAGCAGTCTGCAGGGGCCTCGCTTTGAAGACCTTGGGCGGGAGGGGGTGGGAACACAGGGCCGTGACTACAGAATGATTGCTGGCATGGACAGCTTTGATGATTTTGTGCTGGTGTTGTTTATGGGTAGAATTTTTGGTCGTGTTCACAGTGCTTTTCCTGGATGGCAGCACCATGGACACAGGCACAAGTTGTTATTCCTTGAATGGCCACAGGAGGGCAGGAGAGGATCACTTCTGAGCAGGAATTGGCAGGCTGGGCATGAAAGCCAGGAAGGACCCTTTGGGGTACGGGCACTGTTCTAACCACTGAGAAACAGCTGCCAGGCCGAACTCTGGCGCCAGGAGGTGCACCGCACGCAGGGCGCCATGGTCAGTGTGCTTGTGTCTGGCCACTGCCACCCCCAGGGCAGCTCTTGTTCCCACAACATCACCATCAGCTCAGGGCAGATGGCGGGGATGTTCCCCGTGACCCTGCGTGTAACACAAGACACGAGGGACAGTATCTGTGATGCTTGGGTCCCCGCACTCGTGCTGTGCGATGCTGGTCGGAGACCGACAGCCACAGCGACAGGCAGTGCTCAGGGTGCAGCTAGGTGAGTAAACACAAGGTGTCCAGAGCATGACACTTTAATGTAATTGAACAGAACATGTGGCAAACATAACGGATTACAACCTTGGACTGAAAGGCACCCATCACCCTGCTGGGACACCTCACGCCACTTGGAGAGGCACACAGGAACAGAATTGACAGCACGCTTCCACACCCCACTCACCACATTAGCTGGGGGGAATCTGGCCTGGCGCAGGGCGGGCAGGAGGGTGGCCGGCAGGGTAACAGTCTCCTGCCCACAAGTGCTCAGGGGTGGCCCTAACGTCTGCCGTGGCCTGAGTGGAACACACCCCTTCGGATTGGGATCCATAAACATTTCTCAAACGCTTCCTCCAACATCGGGAGCTGCCCAACAACTGCATAAACAGGGCGTGGACCAGGGACACACACACCTCCCACCACAGCCCCCAGGGAACGCGGGAAGCTCCTCTTTTCATCAGGATGAGGCTCTGTAACTTGTACTGAACGGTCGAATGTCCACACCTGTCTTCCCTGGGATGCTGGCCTGGCTCCTAGGGGCAGCTCAGCCAAGGTTGCCCCCCGAAAGCTCAAGGAGCATCCTGGCCACCCAGAAGGCATCGCTAGAGGCCTGGCTGTCAGACCACGGCACCTGGAAAGACAACACAGCATCACACACGCAGGCGCCCTCTGCCCGGCTCCCCCAAGCTCATCTTTGGCCGACTTGTTCACTCCGAAGGCAGGAGTGAATCCAGGAGTGAGGAAGGAACCCACTGCCTCCTAGGACAGCCTCACCTGGTTGGACGGCAAGGCCTCGCTCAGGTCCCCAGCAGGCACAGGTCCCGGAAAGGTCGACAGGGCAGGAGCCTGCTCCGGGAGGCTGTAGAAGGGGCCACATCAGAACAGGGCTGATCTCCAGTGGGCACCAAGCAACACCTTCCACCCCGTGGGGAACATGCCTGAGAGTGTCTGCGCACCAGGAGCTCCCCGCGTGCCAGACCTCAGACCCATCTCCTCCCTGAGGGAGGGACCTCAGGGCACAGCGACCAAAGGGGCCCATGGGACACGACAAGCACATGGCTAGGGGGTTGGGGGATAGTGCACCAGGGCGGCTCAGGGAGGACACGTGCAGCGAGAAGGTCATGCAGAAGGCCGGGCTCGGGAGGTGAAGGAGACAGAGAACC
>NW_006294590.1:2689065-2690913 GCF_000327345.1 Myotis davidii | reverse complement strand
CCATAGGTGGATGCTCAAACACACAGCCCTGCCGGCCCGGCAGAAAATCGGTCACGCTTAAAGACAAGCCCCTGGGGCCCTGGCTGGTGTGGCTCAGCGGACAGAGTGTCAGACTGTGGACTGAAAGGTCCAGGGTTTGATTCCGGTCAAGGGCACATGCCCAGGTTGCGGTCTCAGAAGCTCGTCCCTGTGCTGTAGCACAGGAACTGGCAGGTAAGCAAGTGCACAGAGTGGAGAGTGGAGGCCTGGCAGCTGCTTCGTCTCCTTTTTGCTCTTTCCTCGCATCTTATTTTGTTTCACGTGCATGTTTTATTTTGACAAATGAAACAAATAAGAACTATAACCTGGGATGTTTGTCGCAAGAGCCTCTTTGAGGCTCACTGGTTCTGGGTCTAATCACGCAGAGGGTTCAGGCGGAAGCCCTGACCCTTCCCATACCTCCCTGGCCCCCAGAGATGCCCGTAGCTGCAGCCTCTGGTGCAGAAACTCATGGTCCCAGTGGAGTGGACTCACCTGTGGAGCTGGGCTCGGCGACTGTGGAAATGGACACCGGCATAGAAGTGTCCGAGGGAGGGATCTGGAAGCGCGGCCCCTGACTGTGCACCAGCTGTCCAGTCCGAATGAAAAGGACCCCGGAGGACGCCGACGTGAGGGACACCAGCCAGGGCTCGGGCGCAGCTGAAGGGTCCAGCAAGTCGCTGCGGGCAGCCAGCCCAGTGAAGCCAGGGTCAGGGTAGTCGGCGGGGAGACTGGATGGGTCACAGCCAGGCTCCTCCGGATACATCTCACCGCCCTGCAGAGAGCTGGGAAGCCCCACAAACACCGTCCCTTGGTGGATGGAGGCTCGCTCCGGCCAGGACAGTCACTGACGGCATGGGGCCCACCATTCCCCAGTCCTGCTGCCGTCAATGCTCTCCTGTGCCTGCAAACGCTCTACAGACACTTACAAGAAAGTATGATAACTGGAAACCCAAGATACACTCGCAGTTCCTTCAGAGGCCTCAGGGAAGCACTCGCCACGCACTGAGAGCTGGACGTGCCTAGGAAGGGCCTAGCAGGCGACTGAATAGACGATGGTTGGTCGCAAAGGAACACGAGGCAGCAGTGGATAATAATGAGAGAGAAAATAATCCACAAATGCTCACGGTGTCTCAGATGGTGCTCCGGGCCTCTGTCAACAACCCTCACCCCAGGAACCATGGCAACAACCACAGGAAGGTCCTGCAAGTCCCCACTTCACAGGTGAAAAAAGCGAGGCGGGGAGGACACAGCACCCGCCTAGAGACACACCGCCGGTGCTGTCACCGGACATCAGGTGCCAGCCCAGCCACTGCCCTGTACAGCAGGAACCCGGCAGTGCTGGCCTGATCAACCCAATGAAACAAACCACACCAAACACCAGAAGCAAACAAACCACGACAGCTGGGTGTGCCTGCGGGCGATAGGTTTGCGTATTTTTCCTTGTGCGTCTGTTTCCCCTTCTCCATCACGCGCAGGACGCCAGGCTGTGAGTCAGTCTCGGGAACAAGGGCAGGGTCCCCGACCGGGGCGTTCCCGGCAAGGGCGCCCCGCACTCCTGTGGCCACAGCCCTCACAGACCTGGTCCCAGCGGGCCCAGCTCGCCCATGCCCATTCCCCCCTGGTATCCTGCTGACGGTGGGGCAGCTGAACAAGGAGAACAGACCGTGGGGATGACAGTACCTGAGAGTCAGTGATTCGGGCATTGTCCCGTCTCCAGAAACGTCCAGGGCCAGGGCCGGAGGCTGCCGAAACCCTGGAGCGGTCACCGGGGTTCGAGCCGGCGCGCTCTCCTCACCTCCTGCAGAAAGCCAGTCGGACGGGAGGGAG
>NW_006294590.1:2687886-2688330 GCF_000327345.1 Myotis davidii | reverse complement strand
CACGGTGCCCTGCACGCCCTCCGCTCACAGGCCACTCCTCCCAGTTCCTATGCTGCCAGGTCCCAGGGGCTGGTCTCCTGAGGAGTGAGGGCTCCCCGGCCCCACTTGCGGGTTGCACCAGGGCTTCCAGGACATGCAGCGAGATGCCAGGGCTGACAAATGCCAAGAACTGGGGAGGCTACCTGATGAGGATGCTGAGATTGGTTGTGCTTGATCGCTGTGAAAATCTGAGTGACTTTAAAAGAGAACAGTGGCATCTGAACAAACAGCCCCTGTCTACACCGAACTTAAAGTCCACACACCACCTGAACAAACACCCTGGATGTCACACCTTGCCATTTGAAGCCCTGAATTAACAGTTTGCTTAACCCATTCAACCCTTCTGGCTGATATCTTTAAATTAGTATCTCTTACCCAGATATCTCTTGCCAGCCACCTATTTCT
>NW_006294590.1:2669057-2682229 GCF_000327345.1 Myotis davidii | reverse complement strand
ACACCCACCCCCACGCCAGGGCTCTCGCTGGCCCTGGTCACAGCGGTGGGCACCACGGAATGCCAAGGCCCCGCTGGGCAGGGTCCTTGGTGCCGTGACAACGGCAGAGCCGTGGGGCCCAGCGCGCCGGACGGCGGTCTGGACAGGAGCGAGCAAAGGGCGGTCGGTGTTCCTGGAAGGAAGGTTCTCTGAAGCGAAAAATCTGGAAGCAGTCCAGGCAGCTGAAATGTTTCCAAGTTACGGACAAGTGTGTCCAACTAACACCAGAGGGCAATTCTTTCACCTCTACTTTTTCGTGATTTTTAAGCGTTAGTGTTAAGTGCAGGCAGAGTTAGGATTTATTTTTGGTGAAATAGTACTTTTAAAATTAGGGCTCTAGTCCTGACAACTTCCTTTGCCCTGGGTATTTCCAGAAAAGGGCACATATTTTCAAATGTCAGGCGTTACATTAGGAGACTGGGTGAGACAGAATCAGTCTGACCTGTATTTAAGCTGCGTGGACTTTGTTGCAGTTTTAGGATAGATGTAGTTCGCTCCTTTCAACTATTCCGAGGGAGGGTGTTTTCCTCAGCGCGGCCTGGGACCTGAGCCTGCACGTGTTTGCGATCCGCCTGTGCTCACAGGGAAGCCAACAGCTTTCGGGAAACGTGAGCTCCACGCCCTGCCTCACAGCCCGAGTGCCTTTCTGGGATCTGAGATCCCTTTGCTTCCCAGTGCTGGCCTCGGAGCTCCCAGCCCTCTGTGAAGGCCTCTCTCCTGAGCCTTCCCCCATGTTTTGTAGTGCAAAGCCCTACGTGCATTGGGGTGGTTTTCATATACCTGAGGGGGTGGGGCAGCAACAGGCAAGGGATGGTGTGCTCTCTGGGTCCTTCACCCGTCTCTCAGCCTAAAAGTACAGATCGCCTCGAATGGGTTTCCTTCAACTATTGCACTGTCCACCTTCCTGCCCTCAGACAGCGTCTGCCTTGCACTTAGAAGTCAGCCCAATCTGTCATTTTTCGCTTTCTCTGCCAACCTCGTACGTGTCATACTATCCCCAAGGGTCCATGATGACCCAGGGGAAGAGTGGCTGGAAAGGCCTCGTGGTGGGGTTCTCTGGGTTTCCAAGCCCACACGCCAGCCAAGGCGACTGGTCTACACAGGACCTCACCTCTGCCTGCCCTTGCACCCAGGGTGAGAGCAGCAACTCCCTGCTGACAAAAGATGTTCCTTCGTTTCCAGTGCTTTGTTCCTTTGGGTTTCTTTGTTTTGTTGTTTTTGAAGCTTACCCAGTTGGTTTAGCCAGAACATGACTGATTTGTACAAATTGGAAATTTTCTGTTTCTGACATAACCAACAATTCCTTATAACTTTCTGTTTTCACACCTTGGCTAGAATTTCCATTACGTTGTTCAAGAAATGTGATGAGCATCCTGGTAATCTTCTACATTTAAGGGTGCATGTCTATTGTTGAACCATTAAGTATGACATACTTCTTGAAGGGGTTAAAGAAGTTCATTTCTTATTTCATATTTTAAAATATGTATGATTATTACATTCCATCAATTGAATTATCTGCACATGTTGAGATAATCATAGGGCTTATCTTTTATCTGGAAGTGTGGTTATTTTCACGAAATGATTTTCTGATATTGTCTTCCAAACATCCTAATGTGTTTCAATTAGGACCACATTCAGCTGCATATAAGAGAACCAATTCTCCCCCCATCCCCAAAACACAGTTTTCTCTTTTGTGTAAAACATACCCAGATGTAGGTAGTCTAGAGTGCCTATAGCAGCTCCACCGTTATCAGATGGGCAGTCACTCTCCATTGCATTCTGGAGGTAGCGTCCATCCTCAGGATGAATTCCGGTGCTAGGATGGCTACGGAAACCCAAACCAGGATGTGCTGCTCATTGAAGAGGGAAGATGAAAAGACCCTAGGGGGCCTTTCCCAGGTGTTTGTTTTCCTTCTGAAAAACCTTCCCGTTAGACCCGCTCAGCGACTTGTACTGCCATATCATCACTCAGAGTTCAGCAGCATGGTTACATTTAATTACCAAGAAAATGGAGAAATGGAGCTTTTCAGCAACCGACACTGCCATTAGGAAAACCAGTGATTCTGGTGGCAGTGGGCACTACCAATGGTCTGCTACATTTCACAGGGACGTGGTTTTTTAAAAATGTACATGATCACATGCATTTTGTTATTCCATCTGGGACTCTTAAATCTATGTTCATATGACTTGCAAGTCATTCTCTCCTTCCCCCAACGTCTATTTACTGGGAAATATTGTTAAATGTTGGAATTAACTTTCCTTGAACTTTTTTGAAAATTATCAACTATTACAGGCTAGGTTGGAAGGACTAGATAGATTCCCACACCAGAGATTAGATTTTTTAACAGAAATTCAATTTTGTTTAATGGTTGTACATAGAATCATCCTGTTAAGTTTCATTTGTCTGGTAAGTTTTCCATTGCTTTTAAGCTTCAAATAACACCCAGCACTACTCTTGCCCACACTATTGGATTACCATCTTCTTGGTTGCATGTGGATTTGCATCACACAATACAGTAACTTTTAAATTCTAAGTGACCCTGGGTAATAGTAAATTGAATGTGGACTTTTCCTTAGGTGCTTATTCTTACCGTGTGTGTATCTTCAGTGGAACATCAATGACAAAATACAGTCATGGTATTTCTAAGGATTTACGGGGCATCGTTTAGCAAATATCTGAAATTCTTTCTTTATCCAAGTTTTCCTTTCCCTTCTGTGAATCATCATGCTTCATCCTAGGTATCCATGCTGAAATGTTTTGGCTCAGTGGGTAGAGCATCGGCCTGCGGACTGAAGGGTCCCGGGTTCGATTCCGGTCAAGGGCATGTATCTTGGTTGTGGGCACATCCCCACTGTGGGGCATGCAGGAGGCAGCTGATCAATCTCCCTCATCGATGTTTCTAACTCTCTATCCCTCTCCCTTCTTTTCTGTAAAAAATCAATAAAATATATATATTTTTTAAAAGTGTCTGTACCTCAAGCTATACTGGGTAATTGAAATAAAAAGAACTAATTAACAATTGGAAGATGCTGCCAGGAAAAAAACCAAGAAAACTGAACTTGCCGAAACCGGTTTGGCTCAGTGGATAGAGCGTTGGCCTATGGACTGAAGGGTCCCGGGTTCGATTCCGGTCAAGGGCATGTACCTGGGTTGCGGGCATATCCCCAGTAGGAGATGTGCAGGAGGCAGCTGATTGATGTTTCTCTCTCATCGATGTTTCTAACTCTCTATCTCTCTCCCTCTCTGTAACAAATCAATAAAATATATTTTTAAAAAATTAAATTAAAAACAAACAAACAAAAAAACAACTCAACTTGCTTTTCTGTAGGTGTCCATTAAAAACTCGAAGTCCCAAGTACTTCTGCCTACTTAGGTGAGAAGTCAATTTCTTGCCATTGCACCTTGAATGAGGATCCCATCATGACTGCACATATGGTCTGGAATTAGGAATCCTAAAGACATCAGGATAATCTAACCAGTTAGAAATATACACCAGTCTGGCCAGTGTGGCTCAGTGGTGGAGCACTGACCTATGAACTAGGAAGTCAGGCTCAATCCCCACTTGGGGGCATGCAGGAGGAAGCCAATCAACAATTCTCCCTCATCATTGATATTTCTCTCTCTCCCTCTCCCTTCTTCTAGGAACCAATATACATATATTTTAAAAATAAATGTACACCATGGTGATGTATATAACAAAAGAGGTAGCTGCCGGGCCCACTTATAAAGGAAACAAATAACATATATGTGGTTTCTATTACTAAAAGGTATTTTAATGAGTCATTTTATTCCAGCAAAAGGTTGCATTTAAGAATTTTGCAATGAAGAGAATTTTTCTATCATTAATAAATGTTCCTGTTCAATAAGTTATGAATTTCAAATGAGTGTAATTGATGTTCATTTATGAAATTTCCTCAGAGAAGTTTATCATATCTAAAAACCAACTGTCCCACATTCATTTCATTCATATGGTTCCACAACATTATAGGAAGGTATGACCTACAACTGAAAATATTTGTAGGGTTCAGCAAACTCATGGAGGTCCCGTGTGTAAGCACCGATGTTTTCAGATGTAAAAGCAGCTTTCTGTGCGTGCCCTTCCACACGCTGTGCCTTCGTAAGGTTTCCATTCAGCGTAAGCTTTGCAGTGCATGGGATGATTTCATTTACACTTTCTCTTCGATCTGAATTTACTTTTGAAAGTTTATCACTTTTAATTCATCAATTTCTCTCTCTCACCTGCATGAGTTCTCTAATGCATAATCAGTTGTGACTTCCAACAAAAGGCTTTCCCACATTCAGTGCATTTACAGGGTTTCTCTCCTCTATGAGCCCTCTATTGTGCACTGAGAGTTGATTTCTGAGAGAAAGTTTTTCCACAATCATTACATCCATAGGGTTTCCCTCCTGACTGAGTTCTGTGATGTACAATGAGCTGGGATTTCCTAACAAATGCCTTTTCACATTCACTGCATTCATAGGGCTTCTCTTTTGCATGCATTCTCTGATGTACAATGAGTCGTAACTTTCCACTGAAGGATTTCTCACACTGACTGCATTTACAAAGATCTTCCCCTACATGGGTTCATTCGTGCCCAATGAGTAGTGACTTCCGAATGAAGGCTTTTCCACATTTAGTACATTGATATGGTTTTTCTACCAAATGAGTTCTCATGTGTATAATGACGTATGACTTGCTGTCTTCCCACATTCACTGCATTCATACGGATTTTCTCCTGTGTGAATTCTCTGATGTACAATGAGTTGTGAATTGAAACTGAAGGATTTCCCACATTCATTGCATTCATGTAGCTTCTCTCCTGTATGAGTCCTCATGTGTATAATGAGGTATGACTTACTCCTGAAGGCTTTCCCACAGTCACTGCATCCTTGGGTTTCACATCTGTGTGACTCCTCTGGTGCACAATGAGTTGTGACTTCAAACTAAAGGCTTTCCCACACTGGCTACATCCATATGGTTTTACCCCAGTGTGTGTTCCCTGATGTACGGTAAGTTGTGACTTGAAAGTAAAGGTTTCCCACGTTCACTACAACCATAGAGCGTCTAGCCTGCATGGGTTCTCTTATGTACAATAAGGTTTGACTTTGTATTAAAGGCTTTCAGACATTCACTGCATTCAAAGGGTTTCTCTCCTGTATGAATTCTTTGATGTATAATGAGCTGTGACTTCAAACCAAAAGTTTTCCCACAGACACTGCATTCATAAGGCTTCTCCCCTGCATGAATTCTATGGTGTGGAATGAGCTGATATTTACGATTAAAGGCTTTCCCACATTTGTGGCATTCATACAGGCTCTCTCCTGTGTGAATCCTCTGATGTATAATGAGTTATGAATGGAAACTGAAGGATTTCCCACATTCACTGCATTCGTGACGTTTCTCTCCTGTATGAGGTCTCGTATGTATAATGAGGTATGACTTGCTCCTAAAAGCTTTGTGACATTCACTGCACACATAAGGTTTAATTCCTGTGTGACTTCTCTGATGTACAATAAGCTGTAACTTCAAACTGAAAGCTTTCCCACCCTGAATGCACCCATGGGGCTTTACTCCTGTGTGAAGCCCCTGATGGACAACGAGCTGTGATTTGAAAGTAAAGGCTTTCCCACACTCACTACAACCATAAGGTTTCTCCCCTGTATAGGTTCTCTGATGTACCGGAAGGTTTGACTTTGTATGAAAGGCTTTCTGACATTCAATGCATTCATAGGGTTTCTCTCCTGCATGAATTCTTTGGTGTATAATGAGCTGTGATTTCAACCCAAAAGCTTTCCCACAGTCATTACAACCATAAGGTTTCTGTGCTGAATGAGTTCTCTGGTGTGAAACAAGCTGGTCTTTCCTACTGAAGACGTTTCCACATGCACAGCATTCATGATGATTCTCACCTGTGTGAACTCTCTGATGTATAGCAAATTGTGAATTGAACTGGAAAATTTTCCCACATTCATTACATTCACGTGATTTCTCTCCTGTATGATTTCGCTGATATTCAATGAGATAGCACTTGCTGCTGAAGTCTTTCTCACATCCATCACCCTTGTAAGGCCTCTCCTCTGCATGAGTTTGCTGATGCCCTACAAGGTATGACTTGCTACTGAAGACCTTCCATCAGTAACTGCATTCAAAGGGTTTACCTTCCACATAGATTTGTGGGCACATGAGTTGTGACTTCTTGTTGACAAATATTCCAGGTTCATTACTTTCACAGTATTTTATTCAAAAAAGAGTTTGTTCATGTTCCGAATGAAGGGTTGATTCCCTTTGTGCATAAAACCCATTAGGATTCTTTCCACCATAATTAATACTGAAGTCTATATTATATTTCAAACTCTTCCCATGTGTGCCAAATTTATAAAGATTTTGTCTTAAAAAAACCACAATTTGTAGTAAGAAGACATAGTTTCCCAAAGGCAGCACAGTCATAGTATTTTGTCGTATTTCCCAGCTTGCGTTGATTTTCCTGATACCATTCCGTGTGATAATCAAACTCCCATACTTTGTCTAGAAATAAAAATATGTTACAAATAAAAACATGACCATGGTATCCCATAAAATTGCCTTAAAGTGCCATGCCATCAGGTTGTTGTTTTAGTTTCAGATATTGCAACAGAAAATAAGTAAAATATGAGGTGTAAATATCCCCAAACTCCTGGGCACTGGGGAAAACAAAGGAAAACTAAAAATAAAGACAGGAATAGGCAACTGAAAATAATTAAAGATTGTTTTCAGTTTAAAAGGTTTGCGCAATGGGTAAACAAGCCAAAAAAGGCAAAAAGAAAAATGAGTACAACATACAGAGAATAGATGAAAGCTCTAAGCATTAGAATAATCAATAATAATAAAAACTTAATATGCTAATTAGACCAGACATCCTTCTGGACAACCTTCTAGACGACTTTCTGGATGAAGCCGGGGCTGTGAGGGAAGCCTGGGTCCCGGGTGCCAGAGGGAAGCCAGTGCCGGCAGCCGGGGGAAGGAAAGCCTACGCTTGCATGAATTTCGGCTTCGGGCCTCTAGTTTAATAAACAATAGTTGCATACTTACAACACTAGAAAGCTCAGGAGAAAAAGCAGAAAACATTGCAAACTATTACAGTCTTCTTGGGACTAAAGTTCCACTAACTATGCAAATTCAAGAAAATAAACGCACAAGAAGCATCACCATGAGGTTGCAGAACACCAGGCACAGGAAAAAGCTAGTACAAGCTCCCATCCCAGAAAAACAAACAAAAAAAAGCTGCGGCCAGTGTGACTTGGTTGAATGGAGTGTCATCCTTATATGCTAAAAGGTCTCAGGTTGGATTCCGGGTCAGAGCACATACCCAGATTGCAGGTTCTATCCCCAGTCAGGCACATGTGAGAGGTGACTGGTTGATATATCATTCTCATATTGATGTTTCTCTGTCTCTATTTCTCTTCCTCTTTCTCTAAAACCATTTAAAGCATGTCCTGCCCTAACCGGTTTGGCTCAGTGGATAGAGCGTCAGCCTGCGGACTGAAGGGTAACAGGTTCAATTCCGGTCAAGGGCATGTACCTTGGTTGAGGGCACATCCCCAGTATGGGGCATGCAGGAGGCAGCTGATCAATGTTTCTAACTCTCTATCACTCTCCCTTCTTCTCTGTAAAAAATCAATAAAATATATTTAAAAAAACACACAAAAAACATGTCCTCACCCTGCTGGTGTGGCTCAGTGTTTGAACTTTGACCTATGAGCCAGGAGATCATGGTCTGATTCCCAGTAAGGGCACATGTCCAGGTTTCAGGTTCAATCCCCAGTGTGGGATGTTGTGTGAACCCTGTCCAGAGTATGCCAGATGTTCAAGGCTAATCTGAGCCTGGAAATCCTAATTGGAGTGCTCAAAGATAAGTTGCTATATGCAGGTGCAAGAGCAAGGACACAATAATGTGACTATGTACACTGAGCAGGCATGCCCTTCTATAACCCAAAATAGTGGTGTCAATATTTAGAAAGAAGCCTCTTTTGTCCAACTTATTCTAAAGTACGTTACTGACCAGACAGTGTACAGCCCCTGGGGGCGGCTGTTGCTCTAATAATGGCTGCTGTGTGAGGCTCCCGTATGGCTCCTATGTTGGAGGCTGCTGCTGCTGCGTGGGAAAGACGTACTGTGACCCAGCCGGTGTGCAGCTACTGTATGGGACTTTGCTTTGAAGAACTGTTTTGTCTAATGGCTCCTACAGTAGCAATGCTACTTAGGCTACAATACAGACTCCCTTATACCCACACTTCTCATGGCTTCTCTGTCAAATGCCTGGCGTCTGAAGAGGTCCAGTCCCTTGAAGAGGCGCAGTCGGAAGGATAAAGGACCTGTGCACCCAACAGTGCAGCCAATCGGTGATTCTCTCTCCCTCTCCCTTCCTCTCTCAAATCAATAAAAAAAATTTTTTTAAAAAAAGAAAAAAAAAGTACGGGTGAGGATTAACAACAACAAAAAAAGAATTCACATAGCCCTGGCTAGTGTGCTCAGTGGTTAGAATTTTAGCCCATGCACTGAAGGGTCGCTGGTTCGATTCTCAGTCAAGGACACATACCTGGGTTGCAGGTTAGATCTCTAACCCAGTTGGGGCACTTGCATGAGGCAACCGACCAATGTGTGTGTGTCTCTATCACCCCTCTCCCTCCATTCCACTCTAAAAATCATCAATGGAAAAAATATCTTGGGGTGGAGATTAACAAACAAACAAAAAACGAACATAAAAAGGATAATTGAATAAACTTGACTAATCAGTAAAAAACTGTAAGAAATGAAACAATGTTGGCCTTGTGGGTGGAAAGTGAAAACATGGCTGACTTCTTCTTTAAAGGACCAAAGTACAAAGAGGCCTAGTAAAACCAGTGAGGAGAACTGCACGTGAAGGAGGAAGCGGACTCCCCAGCACCAGGAAGAGCCAGAAGCGTAGCGGAAAGTACCAGCAACACGTGGGAGACGAGGGATGTGGCTACGGGCAGTGGGAGAGACAATTCTAGTTTCTGAAAACAAGATAAGGAAGTGACACTGGCAGGAGGATGCCCTGTGGACCAAGCACACCCAGTACCAAAGGGCAGATGAAAGAGGGATGAACTGTCATCACCAAAAGAGAATAAAGAGCTTAAGTCTTTAGAACAGAAGTCTTTTTAAAGTTACACTATGTGAGGAAAGTGATGAATCTAAAAAAAATACCCCTTTGGACTCGGAGGGAACAGCAAGAGAAGTCCATGAAGTATGAGGAGAGTCATTCCATCACTGTGCATTGTGACAGTGGGTGCAGAGGGTGCGGGGGGCACGGCTGCAGGGGGGAAAACAGACACCATCAACTGATGCAGAAATGCACTTGACAAGGGATCAGCATGGAGAAGCATGGAGGGGTGGTGCAGGGAGAAGGAAGTTGGGACTGCTGTGGAAGATAAGCGTAAGGGATTTTAAAATACATTTTAAAAAAAGAAAGGAAGGAGAAGGGATGTGAAAATTACATCAAGTGATATCAAGGAGAAGCTGCTTAGAACAGGGGTGGGCAAACTTTCTGACTCGAGGGCCACAATGGGTTCTTAAACTGGACCGGAGGCCGGAACAAAAGCATGGATGGAGTGTTTGTGTGAACTAATATAAATTCAAAGTAAACATCATTACATAAAAGGGTACGGTCTTTTTTTTTTTTAGTTTTATTCATTTCAAACGGGCCGTAGTTTGCCCATGGCTGGCTTAGATGCATAATGAAGTGTGTCTGCTAGATGGGAAAGCAGGAAGACTGAGAAAGACAGAGAGGAGAGTAAGTAGGAGAGGATGGGCACAGCTGAGACAAGAAGCACAAACATGAGGAGCACATCACTTCAGAATTCACACCAATTCCAGATAAAAATGTAAAAATCTAAATGTCCTGATCACTCACCTGGATGGCCGTGACTTAGAATTCGGCCCTGCATCGTGCGCAGCTCTTCTTGTTCCAGCTGGAGGATGATGTCAGGTTTGGAGTGTTGATACCCTGTGAACGGAGAATCAGACAATTTAGACCGAAGCCACCCAGGACCCAGCGATGCTGAAGGAGGGGCACGATTCAGTTAAGAGGCAGCATGGTGAAGCTGCCCTTTTGTACTTTGACTAAATAAAGACATTCAACTAGTATCATCTGATGACATCAGAAAACCTGGCCTCTGACTAGAAGTTTAAAATCACTAAGGGTTTACAGAAGCCCCACTCCCCACTTCCCAGCTTTCAGCGACCAAGACATTCCGCTCAGGGCGGCAGCACTTACCAGGCGGCAGCACAGACACCAGGTTGCTGTAGTTCTCCAACATCACGCTCTTGTACAGGTGCTTCTGAGCGGGGCCCAGCAGCTGCATCTCCTCCCAGGTGAAGTGCACACACACGTCCGTGAACGACAGCGGCCTCTGCAAGACCAGGTTCCCTACAATCTCAGAGGATCTGACTGAGTCTGTGGGAAACAACAGACTGCTTACCTAGAGACTTCATTAATTACATTTCACTTTGTGACAAGAGTAAAAAACTATTGAAAACCTCCTCATCAATATGCACTCTATTGGTCAGCCTTTCACTCAAGACATGACAATATCAGGTGCCAGGTCCTTACCGAGCTGCAGGTGATGTCACAGTGTGGAAACAGAGTCCTGCCCACAAGTGCTCGGCAATGCATAGGAAATCAAAGGTGAATGTGTATAAATGCAACTGGGAGTCAAAGAGGCTGAAACAAACATGGATGGTTGGTCACCCTGCTTCTGCAACAGTTCCTGGCCTGTAGGTGCTGCTATTCAACTAGGTGCCTTTGATATACAGTCCTGCTGGCAAGAAGCATTCAGCAGTGCAGAGTTAAATACATACAAATAAAACAGGGCGTAAATAAAATAGAGGGTACAAGATGGGCACAGAGGAAGAGGAGAGCAATGCTGCTTATAAATGTCTGGGGGAGTCACGGGAAGGGTTCTACAGAAGTGACCACTGCGAGAGAAGATACGTTAATAACTCAGGGGAATAAAAATGGCAACAGCTCGAACTAGTGGCCGGTTTGTGGGGCAAAAGATCTGAAGAGTAAACACATGAATGGGAAATAAGCATATAAAAATGCTCAACATCATATTACCATTAGGAAATTGCACGTTAAAACAACGAGATACCATTACACACCTATTAGAATGGCTAAAATTAAAAAGAAAAAACACCTGACAATGCCAAAGGACTCCAAAGACTACAAAACCCATGGAGACATATTATCATCACACTTTCTAAAGACAAGGTCAGTGCTGCTGGGTGTGTGAGGCACGTGGACACACCAACCCTGCTGCCAGCAGCCGAGGGGATGAATGCAGGTGCCTCATGAACAAGCGCTCGCTGAAAAATACAAGCATCGCAGCAAGATATGCATGCACACGCCAACGTGAAATGGAGAGACATTCACAGCAATAATAATGCACATGTTATAAACACATCAACTAAAGAATGTCAATTAAAAATAATGTTAGGGGGTGAAAAAGATGGAAACTGAACATGGAGAAATCAGGAAATCTGTAAATAAAGGTAGATAGGAACTGGAATGATAAGCAGGCCATGAACTGAGGAGTGATTAACTTAACCCTTGAAGTTAAAAATCACATCCCTCTCCCCAGCGAAAAAGTAAATAAATGAATGCAATAAAGAAGTGGGAATCTATGAACAAGAAACTCACCAGGAACTCTGTGGTTTCCTGCTGTTCCTGGGAAATAAACCGCCCCTCGAGGGCCTGCTCTGTCCTGTGGCGCTTGTGCCTCTGCTGGGGTCCTCCAGGGAGAGGGCTCTGGTCAGGGGTCCCCAGGCCCACAAGGGGTGCCTGACCTTTGCGCTTTCGGATCCTATTGCCTGAACTGTCGCCTTCCTGCAGGGGTGGGACCTGTGGATTCAAGAGCAAACCACTTTAGGGAGCACGTATCCTATGGGCCCCAACAAAACATGTTTGCAGGTCAGGCTGGGTGCTCTGCAGACTGCGGTCAGGGCTGCTGAGGGGCAGAAGCCAGAGAAATTAAAACGGGAAACCCAACACAATCATGACAGTCCCCCCACCCCAGACTCTGCAAAGGCCCCAGGAACCCCACAAGCACGATGAGCACCTGAGATTTCAACCCCTTCGGGCAGCCACTTACGTAAGAACTGACGCCAGGTGCTCAAAAGAGCACCCTGTTGAGGCAGCTGTACCCCAGCTGTAGATTTTGACTGAAGATTCGGTTTCAGTTAGAGCTCCTTCTCTCACTATTTCTATGTCCACGAACAAATTCACTGAATCTCTCCACTGATTGTTCCTTGTTGTTAAGCCACTGAGAGTAGGGTGAGGTCAGTAGCAGTGGGGTTATTTAATCTCCCCAAAACTCCCAATAGAAATAAGAGACCTACCAGGACAGTAAAAGCAAAAGCCCAGACATCTATCACACACAAAACCTAGGTGGCAGGTCTCACAAACCTGGGAGACAGGCAGAGGTGACCCAAATGCAGAGGGCAGCTCCCCGCAGAGGAAATGTGGGAAATGAGGGAAGATTCCTGATGGGCCACACCCTGCAGATCCCCAACGTCACCAGTATCTGTTCGTCCCCAACTGGGAGCGCCTCCCTGAAGCGGAGTCTGAGCCCCGATCCCCAGGCTCCGAGCTGCAGGTGACGAGCCATGTTCCTAAAGTCACCTAGTGACCCACCAGCGCTGTGGGCCTGTGAGAACAAGAGCATCTAAGGAATCATCGGAGACGGTGAGGGGACGGGAGCAGGTAAAACAGAAAGTGTGCAGAAGAAGCTTATTCCAAAAAATTTCTTAAAAGCAAAATCCAAGATGTCCATGTGAGACAAGGCATGTTGAACTCCAGGAAATGGCTCAAGGCAGGAAAAAGGCTTCCTGACAAAGCTTGGCAATGAGTCAGGCCAGGTGTGTGTGTCTGTCTGCTTATCATCCCGGAAGAATCACTGAAAGGGCGAACTAGAAACTATGGAACTGGTTCCCTCCAGGAGAGAAATATGGCGAAGGGATGAAAACAGGCTTCTCTGAAACGCCCGTCACACCCGCACGGGCTTCCGAGCGCCATGAGATCCTGTGCGCCCCGCCCCACCCCCCCCGCCCACCTGCGCCCAGGACCCGCCCCCG
>NW_006294590.1:2653404-2668364 GCF_000327345.1 Myotis davidii | reverse complement strand
ACCCTGAAGGGCAGAGGGAGGGTCTGGGGGAGGCTGGCTGCCTCCACCCCCCGGGTCTGCAGCCAGAAAACTGCGTCCTCGCGCTAGACTTTGAGGCGCCCCTCCGGGCGCTGGCGCGGCGGCTCCCGGGGAGAGGAGCCCACTCCAGTCGGTCACCGCACCGGGTAACGGCTGCCAGGCGCCCGCTGCGGAACGAAGCTCCGCGGGCCTGGCGGAGCCGCTGACGGCCCAGGAACGAACTACAACTCCCAGAAGCCTCCGCGGGAGTTCCGGCGCACGGGGCGGGGGGAGCCGAGGGCCGGGAGGGGCCGTGCTGCAGCCGGAAGCTCTGGCTATCCTGCCCCGCCTGGGAGCGGGCCCTGTCCGCTTTAATTAATACCAGGAATTAAAGTAATTGACAGTAACAGAACAAACACGGCAGTAGCATAAGTGTACTAAGGTCCATGCTTTCTGGTAAAAGTTCTAACTTACAATTTCACAACTCAAAACTGTATTACATATTAATGTAACATTTTAATAAATTTAGTCCCACCCCCCAAAATTAGCGAGTGGCACTTTCAAACATTCTTTTTGGTCTGTGTGGGGGGAATCTTTTAAATGTGTCAATCTTTTGAAAAGTATTTTCTATATTACAATAGCTAATTTTATAAAACCTTCTACTCGGTCAAACATTATTTTATTGAGATCTGCCACACACTTGCTAGTTATTTCTCAAATGAAGCTCCACTATTTACTGTCAATTTGCCCTAACTATAGAAGGTATATTACTATTTTCTTCAAAGTTATAGAAATAATCTAATGCATTAAAGGGCTTAGCAGATTGGCTACATCATATCAAGCAGTCTATAGTTTCTTTCTATTGGTATTAGTGTTCATTTGGAGCTGCAGCTTTTGTTTCCCAAAAGTCCATGGTTTTCTGAATTCCAAATTCAAATAAAAACCTTGAGGTATAATTTACACACAACATACAGCTTCACTCCATATGAAAGGCGTTTATGGTCCTGCCTGCACTGTTACTCTGCCAACCCCAGCCACAGGCAGCTACTGATGTATCTGTTGTCATTATAGACTAGGGGCCTGGTGCATGAAATTTGAGCACACGTAGGGTCCCTAGGCTGGCCGGCAATCAGGGCCAATCAGGGCCTTCCTTTCCCCGGCTGCCAGCCTGGTACATCATTCTGTGCCACCCGTGGTGGTCAGCGCACGTCATATTCTGAAAAATTTTATACATGGATCATATAGTATATACTCTTCTATGTCTGACTTACTTAGAATGTTTTTTGAGATTTAACCATGATGTTGTTTTTGTTACATTTTATTACTGAGTGCTAAAACAAAATTTGTCCATTCACATGCTGTGAATTACTACACATGGCATCTTTTTACATGGTCATTTTTTTAAATTCAAGGAATGGAATTGATGGTTCATATGATAACAGTTCTAATTTACACTTTAATAACTCAAAAAATTTGAAGACATGTACAACACTGAATTGCCATCTTAACATTGTTTTCCCATTCTGGACTAGTATTACTCCACTTACCACGTTTTATGTATTCTTTATTACATCTTCTGGAATTTCCACAATGTACAATTCTTACTATACAGACCTTGCTTGTTTCATTATCTCTTCCACATTTTTGTGTCATTGTAAATGAGATTTTCTGAATTCATTTCTAAATTGTTCACTGTTAGTACATAGAACTGAAAGTTTATTGCATATTAATCTTATATCCTGTGACCTTCTCAATCTCCCTTACAGTTCTAGCTTATTTGTACATAAGAAGTTTGGAAAACATCCCATCACTGACAAGATTATTTTCCTGATCCTAAATGTAATATGTATTCTTAGAAGAGATGGAAGAACAGAAAAGTTGAAAGAAAAAAAAGAGTAAATGCCAGCCCTGACCGGTTTGGCTCAGTGGATAGAGCGTCGGCCTGCAGACTGAAAGGTCCCGGGTTCGATTCCGGTCAAGGACATGTACCTTGGTTGTGGGCACATCTCCAGTAGGGAGTGTGCAGCTGATCAATGTTTCTATCGCTCTCCCTTCCTCTAAAAAAAAATATATATATACTTAAAAAAAAGTAAATGCCAAATTCACCAATGTGTAGACTACTATTAATCTGACCATTTAAGAGTTTTGAGCAACATTCATTTCATTTTTTACAGTTCACTTATTTTTTTGCATATTTGATTTTATCCCTATGTACTTTTTAAAAATATATATTTTAATGGTTTTTTTTTAACAGAGGAAAGGAGATGGATAGTGAGAAACAGCTAGGAGAGAGAAACATCAATCTGTTGCCTCCTGCACACCCAATACTGGGGATGCGTCCGCAACCAAGGTACATGCCTGTGATTGGAATCAAACCTGGGGCCCCTTCAGTCCGCAGGACGAAGCTTTACCCACTGAGCAAAACCAGCCAGGGCAATCCCTATGTACTTTTATCATGCTCTTTTCATACCACATGACAGCTTCAACATTGTTCCTGTTACTGAACTTTTCATAATTTTAATGTCAGCATATTACATGGATACACTATAAATAAGCATTTCATTATACACTTTTATATTGCAAATTGCACCATCATGATATTTCAGTGATCATCCATAGACACATCTCTTCCCACATTCCTTAGGATGTTAAAAATAGTAATATTGCTAATGTTACTATTCAACACAGATAGCACTATTTGCCAGGCACTGTTTTAAATACATTATATACGCTATCAAACGAATTCACACAACTCTCTGAGGTAGACACTGGTAGTACCTCCATTATACAGTTGAGAAAAATTGGGCCATAAGTTATCAGAAAGTCTAAGGGGCTTCTCTTCCATTCACACAAAGAACCACTGCTTACAATGAAAACCGGTTCTGATAGGAATGTTACACACATGTAAGCACCGAGGAGAGCAGCAGTAATGGAGGGGCCTGTGAATCCGACCCTGGCTGGTGTGGCTTAGCTGATCGAGCATCATCCTGTGCACCAAAAGGTTGCCAATTTTATGCCTGATCAGGGCACATAACCAGGTTGCCAGTTCCATCCAGTCAGGGTGCCTGTGGGAGGCAACCGATCAATGTTTTCTCTCACATTGATGTCTCTCACTTGTTCAAAAATCAATAAAAACAGACCTTTTTGAAAATATGAGCCCTGAGCCAATTCACAGGGTCTCAACAATACAAGAGCATGAGTTAAACAGAATCATTTTCCTTCTAGTTCTGAAAGCTCGTCGATTCTCACAATCATTTCTAGATTTTTTTTCCCCTGGGAAAGATATAAACATTTTACTATTGAACATTTAACATATATATTGTTTGCTAGAGAATGACAAATAATGGTCAGTCCCTATACACAGGAGAGCCATTTATACAGAGTTAAAACAGATTCTCTTCCTAAACTTTTTTAGGGTCATGGACAGAAACTAAAGATTTAGGATCCTCTCCAAGAAGAGAAAACCTTTGTATGGAAACAATTATTTTTCATAAAATGTGAAAATTTGTTAATTGACCCTCAGAAGTGAATTCATACACACACTATGGGTTAGTGACGTCCTCAGTACAAGACTGAAAGCCTTTCCACATGGATTACAGCTGTACAGCTTCTCTCCAGAGCAGCGGTTCTCAACCTGCGGGTCACAGACAATGAATATACATCCTGCGTATCAGATATTTACATGACGAGTCTTAACAGTAGCAAAATTACAGCTATGAAGTAGCAACCAAAGTAATTTTTTGGTTGGGGGTCACCATAACATGAGGAACTGTATTAAAGGGTCGCAGCATTAGGAAGGTTGAGAACCACTGCTCCAGAGAGTTCTACAAAGCTAAGTAAAGTTACTGTTCTTTGTGAAAAGTTCTTCATATTCATTATATTAATATGTACTTTCTCTAATATCACTTGTCTGGTGTCTCATAAGGTTAGGGCTATTAACAAGTGCTGTCCCACACCGACTGCAGGTTAGGAACTGCTCTCCAGTGTGAGCTATCTGACGTACTATAAATGGAGAGTTGAGGACAAATGTAATTTTGCAACGGTTACATTTATAAGTCCCTTCTCCAATATGGATCCTCTGATGCTTAATGAGGTCATTCTTCCGAATGAAGGCTTTCCCACACTGACAACATTCATATGGTTTCTCTCCAGTATGAATTCTCTGATGCACAATGAGGGCAGAACTCTGGCTGAAGGATTTTCCACAATCATGACATTCGTATGGTTTCTCTCCAGTGTGGGTTCTTTGGTGTGAGAAAAGGTGAGAACTTCGACTGAAGCATTTTCCACAATCTTTACACTCAAAGGGTTTCAGTCCAGTGTGAGTTCTATGATGTACAACGAGATGAGATCTCTGGCTATAAGACTTCCCACATTCATTACATTCATAGGGCCTCACTCGAACATGAGTTCTCTGATGCAAAATGAGATGTGTGCTCTGTCTGAAAGATTTCCCACATTCAGAACATTCATAAGGTTTCTCCCCAGTATGAGTTCTCTGGTGCCTAATAAGCCTGGAGCTATGAACAAAAGACTTCCCACACTGATTACATGTGTAGAGTTTGTCTCCTGTATGAGTTCTCTGATGGGTAACAAGGTGGGAGAACCAGCTGAAGGATTTTCCACATTCTTTACATTCATAGGGTTCCTCACCAGTGTGAGTCTTTTGATGTCCAATGAGGTGAGAACTACGGCTGAAAGATTTTCCACATTCTTTACATTCATAGGGTTTTTCTCCGGTGTGAATAAGCCGGTGCCTGGTAAGATTAGAACGCCAGCTAAAGAATTTTCCACATTCCTTACATTCATATGGTTTCTCTCTATGTATACCCTTGGATATACCAGGGGATGGGCCATGCCTATGAGAGTTATCATTCTCTGGGCATTTATAGGATTTATCTCGTGTTTGAGTTTTTGCAAATTGAATACGGTGAATGTTCCGACAGAAGGTTTGGCCACATTCACTACTATTACTTACAGAGCTTTCCTGATGACAGCTAATAACTAAATCACCTTGTGAACTTTTAGTACATGAGTCTTGTTTGTGGAAATACTCTCTCTGTAATAGCTGACCAGGAAGAAGACAGTTTTCCCTGAATTTACCATGTTCATTGACTCTTTCTGGAGAAAATACTTTCTTCTGGGTAAATGCCACTTGCCTCAAACGTTTGTCCTGGTTTTTCTGACACCTGTCCAACTGATCTTCACATTTCCAGACTTCTTCTAAGGACAGATACCACAGATCACTCTTTACCATTCCTTCCTTTTTAATGTCATAGGATTGTTTATCTTTAGAAATACTCTTATTGGAAATTGCTTTAATTTCAACTGCAGTATCCCAATCTGAAATAAATGAAAAAGGTTTGCATAACTAAAAAAAAAATTAACATTAGAATGTTGGGATGTATGTGGAGAGAAAAATATAAGACATACAGAGTTGCTTTCAGACATGGTTCTGAAACCTTGATAGAGATGAACACAGCAGTACACGGAAATGTGCTAGGTAACAGTACACAGAAGGAGCAGAGAGTAAGGAGAAACCACAGGACTGGAATCAGGGTATTCGGTGAAGTGGGAGTGGGGGGGCAATAAAACCAATCCCACAGAAAGGGTGGCACTCCCATTATCGAATCCTACTATTAATGATGTAAGACCCAATCTGCCTATTTGTCCCAGGTCCTCCCCGTGACAGGCATTCTTCACACTGCAGCCGATACAATGTTCCTAGACCACGAATGCAGTCATGCCAGGCAATGCCTCTGGTCTGCATCACCAAAGCCCTACAGCCCGAGTGCAGGGACACACCTGACAGACTTAGACGTTGGGTGTCAGACAGAAATGAATACAGGCGGCACGTGGCCTAGGAAGCTGTGCCTGTACTGACCCCACGGGTCACGGGTAAGTGCCCTGGCTATTCGGCTCGGGTGAGGTTGGGTGTTTGCAGCATGACTCAGACAAGCAACACCAAAGAGGGCTCAGGGGGTAAACGTCTGAGTTTTGAGCTCAGAAAGGAAAATCTGTGAAAAGATCACTTACAGAGAACAAAGGAAGAGGAAAACCAAAGAGTACTTTCTGTCTCTTAGCCTAGAAGGCTGGTTTTCTATACAGGGAAGTAGGGAATAGAAGTGATGTTTGGAATTCAGATAACAATTTGCATTTTACATATGAAGATGAAAATAAAATAGGTATAAATTGAAAAGACATTAAATAAAGAGCAAGAGTGTGGCGAGAGCACAGGTGCTTGAGAGCAGTAGCTCCGGGGAAGAGGAAACGGGCAGTGGGAACGGATGAGCTCTGCTTGCAGTGTCCTAACTGGCAGAGGGAACTCAGGACAGTGGCGGGTGCTGGGGTCCCCAGCCCACACACAGAGGCTGTGGGAGGGACTACGTGAAAGGTAAAAGACAGGCAAAGATAGAAAGATGATTCTGTAAAAATGAGAGAACGGCGATCTAAGAGTTGGTCACTAGTGCTTATTTCTGAGGAAATAAGAGCTAGTGATCACTATCTCCAGGGACGCTAGACCAATGGGTAATCTAGGCTACGCCCGGCAGTGCACTTGTCTGACCCTCACCTGGATGGGCATCTTGGCGAGTCCCTCTCTCCACCAGCCATGGCTCTTCCCCTTTTTCCAACTGGAGGATCACATCAGGCTTGGGAAGGCGATGTCCTGTTCACAGTGAAAGATACGGAATTGGGCAAGGGTTGCAGAACTCTGAGCTGGACCCAGAGGGGCCTCCCAGATTCAACACCAGCCCCAGACCACGGGGACTTCTGAAGAGCAGATAAGGTAAGGCTACAGAGGCAGCAAAATGTGCATTTTATAAATTCAACAAATCAAAACTAATTCCCCCACGAAAGGAGGAGTAAAAAAACCCCTATTCTATGCCCCAAAGATATTAGGTCCCTGAACCCAAGCTCATACTCTGATACATGCTTCAGGGTCTCCATACCTTTTGGTCAAAGAAGAACCAAAACCATCACAGGCAGGGCATCTCCAAAAACAGAGGTTCGTCTTACCCAAGGAAACCAGGTTCCTATAGTTCTCCAGCATCACATCTCGGTACATGACCTGCTGCGCGGCGTCCAGGAGCCTCCACTCCTCCCTGGTGAAGTTCACAAGCACATCCTTGAAGGTCACCAGTGCCTAAACACGAACAAGTTTGCATTGAGCCAGATCGTCTCTCTCCCTTTCCTGAATCCTGACAGAGTTTCGGCAGAGAGCACTGGGGGAGGGAAAGAAGGTGAACATGAGTTTATTTAGGAGTCGGTACTATTTGTGTTGGATTCTGGTCAAGTCCTAAAAGGTACTTATTGTCCCAAAACCAGTTCTGCTAAGCTTTAGGTATAGAAACTATAAGAAGCACTTTTATTTAAAAGTGCAGACAAAAAGTGCTTCATTCCTCAGTATTACCTCACTTGACTATTACTTGGCCACATTACTCATAAACTTGAGGTTTTTTTTATGTGAAAGGAAATAAAACCATTCCTACCAATAAAACAAATAAATGGTGCTAGTCTCCTGGAGAAGATTGTCTGAGATACAATTTCTGAAGTTCTGGGCAAAGGAACTTCAGAACTTAAGGAAGAAGAGATTCTAAGCTGGAGAACAAAGAAGGCAGCTCAGCTTACGGGGAACCGGGCAGGGAGTGACTGGGCTTCCATGCCCTCTGTGTGCTTGTTGATACTTTCTTGAGGAATGAGAGATCCAAGAAGGCAAAGCTGGAGAAAAGAAAGAAACATGAGGAAAGTTAGCTGTGCCTGGGACGCTTCATAAATCCTCAGCCTAAACTCCCTCTTCCCAGCAGGATAGAACTCAAAAACCACCGCAGAGGAACAGCAGAGATAGTCCACAAGTGCCCAGGGGTAGGAAGAAAAGAGGTACGTACATTGCCTTTCCCCCCTTAACCTCCAAGGTTCAATGCTAAATTTCATTTGGAATCAAATTATTTTACTACCACAAATTCTTTCTTAGGAAATCTAACGAAAAACAAAACAAAAACTGACCTGATCTAACATCCTCACTTTACAGATAAGAAATATGATATCTCCAGCTAATCGCAGAAGGGAAGCCAAAGATCTGAAGCACAACAAACATGTGAGCATTACTGGCCTGAAGGTAGAAGGTGCCATGTGGCAAGCAGTGTGGGTGATCTAGGGGAGCCGACAGCCACTACAGAAACAGGGACCTCAGCCTTGTAGCCTTGTAGGAACAGAATCCCGCCAGGAATTAGCGTGAGCTTGGAAGTGCATCCCCCACCCCCCACCCGACACACCCTCCAGCTGAGAACTCACACCAGCCAACACCTGCTATCAGCTGTTAGGTATCAGAGCAGAAAACATAGCCACACTTCAATAGATTTAGACCCACAGAACTGTGAGCTAGTGAGTGCTGTTTGAAGCTGCTGCATTTGTGGAAATTTGTTACACAGCTATAGAAAACTAATGCTCAGCCAGCTATCTTTTAAAGATACTTAAATATTAATAAATATACTTTTATTTGTGTACTTGGCAGTGCCTGTCATTCTTTCTTATAGAGCAGTGGTTCTCAACCTTCTGGCCCTTTAAATACTGTTCCTCATGTTGTGACCCAACCATAAAATTATTCTCACTGCTACTTCATAACTGTAATGTTGCTACTGTTATGAATCGTAATGTAAATATCTGATATGCAGGATGGTCTTAGGCGACCCCTGTGAAAGGGTTGTTCGACCGCCAAAAGGGTCGTGACCCACAAGTTCCGAACCGCTGTTGTAGAGATTGATTCCCATTTGGTTTCATTTCCTTAACCCTGAAGGACATCTTTTAACATTCTGGTAACGTGTTCTGCTAATAACAAATTGTTTTGGCTTCTGTAAGTCAGACAAAATAAATGTCTTTATTTTGCCTTTGTACATTTCTAAAACAGCTTTATTGAGATATAACTCACATATCATACAATTTACCTATTCAAGGCATACAAATTAAATGGTTTTCAGTATATTACATTACTAGTCTTTATAATTATGGTGAAATATACACAAAATTTTCTGCTAAGTGTACAATTCAGCAGCATTGATTATATCCACAATGTTGTGCAGCCATCACTACTAATCCCAAAACTTTTCCTCAAACAGAAACTCCTAAACATTCAGCAATATTCCTTCCTCCCCTCAGCCCCAATAACCTCTAGTCTACTTTGTTTCTATGAATTTGCCTATTCTGGAAATATCATCTAAGTAAAACATACAATATTTGTATTTTTGTGTCCAGCTTATTTTACTTTGCATATTTTCCAGATTTATCCATGATGTAGCAAGAACTTCATTCCTTTCCATGGCTGAGTAATATGCCATTGTAAAGACTGACCACCTTTTGTTTATCCATTTATCTGCGTTTTGGCTTTTGTGAATAATGCTGCAATGAATACTGGCATACAAGAATCTGCAGGAGTCCCTGTTTTCAATTACTTTGGCATATACCTAGGAGTGGAACTGCTATGTCATATGGTAATTTTAAAGTTTGTCTTTTTGAGGACACACAAAACTTTTCTATTGCAGCTGCATGATTTTACATTCACACCAGCAATTCACAAGAGTTCCAGTTTTCCCACAAACTTGCCAACATATGTGATTCCATTTGAAATAGTTATTATAGTCAGCCTAGTAGTTGTTAAGTGGCATTTCCTTGTGGCTTTAGTGTGCATTATTGTCACGTGCTTTGGCCACTTGTATGACCTTCTTTGGAGAAATGTCTGTTCAAGTTCTCTGCCCATTTTAAACTTGGGTTGTTTGACTTCTGTTGTTAAGTTCTATTTCTGTAAATGTTCGGGATATGAAGCCAGTATCAGATATACATGATTTCTAAATATTTTCTCCCACCCCACTGGTATGGCTCCGTGGCTGAGCATCGACCCAGGAACAAGGAGGTTGCCGCTTCAATTCCTGGTCAGGGCACATGCCAGGGATGCAGGCTCGATCCCTCGTGGGGGCGTGCAGGAGGCAATCGACTGATGATGTTCCTCTCTCATCAATGTTTCTATCATTCTATCCCTCTCCCTTCCTCTCTCTCTAAAAATCAATGCAGCCGAAACCGGTTTGGCTCAGTGCTTAGAGCATCGGCCTGCGGACTGAAAGGTCCCAGGTTCGATTCCGGTTAAGGGCATGTACCTGGGTTGCAGGCACATTCCCCATGGGGGGTGTGCAGGAGGCAGCTAATCGGTGTTTCTCTCTCATCGATGTTTCTAACTCTCTATCTCTCTCCCTTCCTCTCTGTAAAAAATCAATAAAATACATTTAAAAAAAAATAAAATAAAAATCAATGCAAACATATAAAAAATATTTTCTCCCATTCTATACATTGCCTTACCTTTGTTGTAGAAATATATTTTTGCTTACTATTTGAGGTTGACAGTTTTCCCTTCACTGCGCTCTAGATGCTGCTCATGCCCACTGGAGTCTGCTGGGCTGCACTGCAGTTTCACCTTCCTCTGCTGTGACCTGGAAGCCCTCTCCAGGCAATACCGTGGGGCGACCAGAGGGCTTACCTCGTTGGTTTTCCATCTCCCAGAGATGACTGTCCTGCATTGTCTGACATCCAGTGTCTTCAAACAATTGTTTCATGTACTTTGCCTTTTTGCTGTTGTTTGGGCAGGAAGATAAATCACTCCCTGTTACTCCATCTTGGTCAGAAGCAGAAGTCTACAAACATTGCATTTTTAACTTGTTTTAAATTTAGACTATATTTTAAATTTCAATCTCTTAACTACTGTGTTGAAACATTTTTATTTCGTCTACATTTATACTTCTTTTGTATTTTATTCTCTTTAATATGATGTGCCCCCTTTCTCTTCTGGAGATATTAACAATTTCCACTGCAATTTTATACACATTTATATAAGCAAAAGCGCTATGGCTTCTGCCCCCACACAATGAACGAGTCTCACCAATGACACCTACCAGAGAGGGCACTGCTGGCCTCTCAACTGTTCTTGAAGCTCATTATTTACTTTGCTTCCTTCTCCTAGTTTTCATCTGTGGTACCTCCCAGTCTCTCTACTGCTTTCAAACATTATGATTAGCTTAACCATTGCATCCTCAGTCTTTTCCAGTCTCTATTTCCAATGAGGCTCGGGGTATCTTCAAGACACAACACACGTACTTGCTTTGTCCCCACTGTCTACCCCATCGTGGGGCGCACAGTGGGACCAATGTCTACAATGAAAAGACCACTATGTCTTCTATCCTTGTCCCGGACTCAGGTGCATAGTTACAACTATGGCCAACAGCATGGGTTCTGCAGCCAGACCCCGGGTTCCAAACCCGCTGCGTTGCTTCCTGGTGACGTCGGGGCCTTTCCACATCCCGGTCTCTCCATCTGCGCGATGGGGATGAAATATGCCTACTTCACAGGGTCCCTACGATAACTACACGAGTCACTATTTGTAAAGCACATAGAACACCACCAGACACAGGGTAAGAATTCTCAGTTAATGAAGCAAACACCTGGAGCTTCCGGTTGGTGACCATGTGCCGCGGCAGGGAAGGCCCTTCCCACACGCCTTGTCCTGCGCAGCACTTCCACCCGGCCATTCCTGAGGTATGTCCTATACAATAAGCCATGGATCTAGAGAGAGATGACTGGCATTTCGTAATTTTCCACACGAATGGAGGAAATAAAATGATTTTGCTTTTTTATTTCAAGTTCTGAAAGATGTTAATCCCTTAAATTAATAAACGATGCCAAGTAAGACATCAGCTAAACAAGCAGAGATTACTGAAGCGGAGAACTATGAGATGTCAAAAGAAAGGCGGCCTGCTCAGATCCCACTATGGGAAGAGCCAGCTTTACCTTGCGTGGCGCGTGCACACACCTGCCCAAAGAACAAAAGTGCTGTCTGAAACTTGCCGTGAAAATAGCCGGTTCCAACAACGTGCAAAAGGCTAAGGACTGACTCCACCTTGTCAGCTACAAACCCTTCAAGCCACTCTGAAACCTGAGCATCACCAACCTCGCCCCTTCCTGGAGTAATTCCTTCCCATTCTGGAATACCATCCCTTGAAAACACATTCCTTCTAAAAAAATAAATTAACAACAAAGTGTGACATCTACAGACCCAGCAATGGTGGTGTCTCTCTCAACATGCCATCAGTTACCACATCCTGTAAAACCCCTCCCCTGAACACCCTGCTCTAGGTTCCTGCTCCTATGCCCTGGTTCAAGCCTCATATTCTCGACTTGGACACCCCGCTTGGCTTTCTGCCCCTGGTCTCTCCCACACCAGTGAGTGTCTACATCAGCATCATTTCTGTAAAACACAAACTTCACTCCTTGATTCTCTGTTGGTCTCCCAGAACTTACAGGAAAATGGACCTAGTCCTTAGCATGCACTTCGTATCTTTTAGGTTGGGCCCTTCTCTACCTCACTGGCCCTAAAAAGGTCCATCACACTACCTGTGGCAAGCCCGCTGGGCATGGCATACTCAGCCCCACGCTGGGTGCCTTATGTGCCGCGCCAGCTCAGCCAGAAGTCTGGTCCCTTCCTCAGCTTCTTCATTCACTGCTGCATGGAAACGAGCAGCCCTCGGTCCTGCAGAGCTGGAGACCTCCAACTCTGGGTCTGGAGCTATCAGGTCGTACAAGCAGAAATAACCAATGCCCAGAAACAATGCAACTGCCGCAAGAGCTTACAATGTAGGTCACTTCTGTGCCAGAAATAAGTTACTTCCTCAAACATCAACCACAGCCATTGCTTGCTTTACAGTAGCTTAAAAAAACCGAAGAGATTTCTACCTTATTTTCCACCTTTTATTTTCTATCTCCTATTTCTTATCTTCTATCTTATAACTTCTCTTATTTTCAATCTTATTTTCTATCTTCTATTTCTTATCTTATTTTCTTTTCTCTACCGCTTATTTCCTACCTTCCTATTTTCTACTGCTTATTTTCTCCTTAAAAACTGAACAATGCTTCACTAAGCATTGTTTTTAGGGATCCCCTTCCTGTGATCATGAATGTCCCAAGTTTTACACCCAGTAATTACTGAACCTTGCTCCCTACCCTACTTTCACTTTCTGCACACATGCCTTAATGGAGCCTCCTTTCACCCCACAATCACAATGTCCCCGCACTCAGGCCCCACATTGGGAGCCTTATGTGCCAGCTCAGCCAGGTTCGTGAGCCTGAGAGGGGGCGGTGAAGGATGGAGAAAAGACAGACAAGAGAAAAAAGCTGGGTCTGGGTGGGACACTGTCCTCTCTGATGAAGAGCTAGCAACAGCACCACAGACTACAAGCCATGTCTTTATTTTATAGCTAGGCTAGTGGCCCTGCCACCCCTGCCGGCCTGCTTGCCCCCAACTACCCTCCTCTCCTGGCCTGATCACCCTGAACCACCTCTGCCTCGGCCCGCCACCATGGTATCCTTTGTCCGGAAGGTATCCCACAGACTACAAGCCATGTCTTTATTTTATAGCTAGGCTAGTGGCCCAGTGCCCGAAATTCACACACAGAAGGGGGTGTCCCTCAGCCCGGCCTACAATCTGGGATCGTGCGGGCCACAGACTACAAGCCAAGTCTTTATTTTATAGCCATATTCCACGAGGCAAAGTAAGGGCGTGGTCAAGATGTTTACAACATTCTCGTGGGTTTCGATCCTAATCAATTACGTGCACCTGAACTCTATCCACATCACTCAGACATGTGGGACCATGTGTTCGGATCATAGGTTCAAACTTACAACTATAGCCTTTAGCTATAAGTGTGCTGGGAGGGCTTTGCCCTCCAAGCTAGCACTTACACGTGGGCATGAAACGACTGTGCTCTCTCATTGGCCCGAAGCTTGAACCTATCCAAACGCTGAGGTGGCACTCCACAACTACCCACACTTTTTCCTATCACCATGGTAACACATACTATTCTTATGTCAGGAATGTTGTTTCCTTTCTTGCCTCTTGGCAAAAACCCAATACATCCTACAAGATCAAATGTCTTTCCTTTCTGTGTCATTCCCTACTTTATCGGGGAAAGTTTAGTGTTTCTTCCTCTTTATTCCCAGTCCCTAGTACAAGAAGCACCGTGGGCTGAACAAAGGTACAAAGAGACCCACAGCTGACCAAGGGGTCTCTTACACCAGGCACAGGGCCCTGTCCTTACTGGCAAGACCTAGTCAGGGGCAGTGCTTCTCTCAGGGATATGGAGCATTTGCTTTTTGTTTTTCTTTAATATGTTTTTATTTTCTTTCTAATATATTTTAAAAAAATGTTTTTATTGATTTCAGAGAGGAAGGGAGAGGGATAGAGAGATGGAAAGATCCATGACAGCAGACCATCCATTGGCTGCATCCTGCAGGTCCCAGCATGCGCCCTGATGGGAATCCAGCCCTGACCTCCTGGGTCCACGCTCAACCACTGAGCCACATGGGCCGGGCAACCACTTTAGCCACTTCTTGATAAAAGAGAACAGGAAAGATAATAATAACAAAGTAAACACATAAGAGAACAGGATCTGTTTATACTCTGAATAAGTTCATGAGTATTTGGCATCTGCAATGGGCAAGTGCTTGATCTTAAACACTAAAAATATTAGTAAGGCTGACATTTTCAATGAGTATTTTAGAGCAAACTGGCACCCAGGAAGCTGTCCAGCCTCGTCTGCCAGACTTAGGAAAAGTGGATGTAGGACTCCCACAGTGCCCCCAGCAGAACCCAGGGCTGCGCACAGGGTGCCGCCCCATGTGCACACGCACAGCTGGAGTTGCAGATCCGATTACACCTTGAGAACGCAATGCATTTCAGCAAACACTCCCTTTATAACGTGCACACACCGCCAGGACGCCCTGCACATTAACAAGCGACGGTAGCCACGCTGGGTCTCTTCTAGCGACACAACTTTCCTTTTAGAAAGTGCCCGACGCTCACGGAAAGGAGGCGGCCGCCTTCAGCGACGCCGGGGAGGCCGCGCGCGAACCGTGAGCCGCCTGGACCCGCG
>NW_006294590.1:2650124-2653338 GCF_000327345.1 Myotis davidii | reverse complement strand
AGCCGCCGTCGCTCCCCGAGAAGCCGGGGCCGTTTGCGTTCACGCTGCGGCGAGAATCAAGAACCAGGGGAAAAAGGGAAAAAGCAGCAGCAGAGGAAGAAGTCACTCACTCAGGGGGACTCCCGTAAGAACAGCTGCCCGCCAAACAAGTCACCCTCTGCCCGGCACCTCCGCGTCCACCGGTGGGGAGCCCGGGTGGCGCGACGGGAGCGACCCCGTCACCGCGCCGGCAGCCTCGGTTCCTCGCTGCGAGTCCGGCCTCGGTAGGCGGCGGGCAGAGCCGGCACGCGGACCGGACCTGCGGTCTCCCCGCTCTCTCCGCCCCGCCGCACGAGCCCTCCCGCCGGCCCGTCCCAAGCCCCCCGCACCTGGCGAGCCCCGCGCACTTCCCGTCCCGCGCAGCGGTCCCTCTGTCCAGAGCTGCGGCGGTGACGCGAGACCAGAATCCCTCCGCGAGGCGGCGCGGGGGCTCCTGGGAAACGTAGTCCGGCCCGAGAGCGCTCCGAGCCCCGCCCTCCTCCCGGCGGCTTCGGGATGCGGGGCGCCGCTCTCCGCACCCTTTTCGCGGAGGCCGGGTAGGGCGGGCGCTGAGCGCGACGGAGCCCGTAGACTCGGAGGGAAGGCTGCGAAGGAAAGGGAGGCGGGGAGCGGTCAGCCAAGTGCTGCTCGAGCCGGGAGGGCCCTGCCCCGAAAGCAGCCGGGGCGACGCGGGGCGTGAAGTCGGCGCGCGTGTGGGGTGGGACACGGTCCCAGGACAGCCTAGGTGAGGCCCTCGGAGGGCGGGAACAGGCGCCGGTGAACCGGGCGTCCCCGCCGCCGGGAGCTGCTAGTGTCTGCAGGAGGCTGGGCAGGTTCGGGGTTGGACTTGGATACACGTCTGCATCCAGGAGCCCTCCTTCATCCCTTTATGTTACTGGGCGGCATCGCAGGAATACTTATCAAAGGCAAACCTTAAGAGACTTAAATTGTATGAGCAATAAGGAAAAATTGTATGAACTTTATGTGGGCCATAAGCTGAAAAAACGTTTTAAAAGCATGATATAACACGTTTTAATACTGCCTATATACTCGATATTAAGGAATTGCTAATTAAATAGGTGTGATAATGTCCTGGTTACATTTTAAAGGTGCTTATTCAGAGATAATTTCTGAAATACTTACAAATAATGGCATTTCCAGGTCTGTCTCAAAATAGAGTGATGGGTAGAAGAGTGTTCATTATACTATTACATATAGTAATAATACTTTTTAAATTTTCAACCACTCTTGTATTCTTGGTTAATACCTGCTTGATGTGATATAGCACTACTTAAATACACTGCCATAGTCAATGTATTAATATTTTACTTAGGACTTTTTTGGTGTTCAGAATTATGGTGGAACTTCAGTCCTTCTTTGTACTATCTTTTGTATTGACCTGAAAATATTTTACAATATTTCTCAATAATTTAGGAAACACAACTTTTTTCTTCTGTTCTTTAAAATAGCCTACTCCTGTCCACCCCCCCTCAAAAAGTCTTCCTTAAAAGTTTTGGGGTGAACCCTAGCTAGTTTGGCTCCTCGAATTCGATTCTGGTTAGGGGCACCTGCCTGAGTTGCAGGCCTGATCCCCAGTAGGGGGTGTGCAGAAGGCAGCCGATCAATGATTTCCTCTCATCATTGATCTCTCTCTCTCCCTTCCTCTCTGAAGTAAATAAAAATATATATATTTTTAAAGTTTTGGGCTGAAAATCTTTTTTGGGGGGAGGCTGAAAATCTTTAAGAGAATTTTACTTCTGATCCAATTGTTTTTACAGTAATTAATTGATTTATGTTTTTTATTTCTTAGTCAATTTTGGACACAAGTTTTGCCAGAAATTATTCATCTTATCTGAAATTTTAAGCTTGCTTAAATTGCTCATGCTATTTTCATAGTAATTTTAGAAAACATTGCTTTTTAGTAATGTTTAAAAAGCACAGCTGTAATTATAGCCTTTTATATAGGCCATCTTTTTATTGATTCATCCTACAATCAAAGATGATTTGGGTCATATTTTGTGATTTATCTTTTTTTTTACTTTTTATGCACTGTCTAAAGTTTTACGTCTCCTTTTTCCACGCTTGACACTCCCCCCCCCCCATATCTTTTGATTTTGTATTATGTCTTTGTGTTTTGGTTTTCTGTTCTGTAATTTTTGCTGTCAGTTCTTAAATTTTACTTCATTGCCATTTTCTTAATTCTTGATTTGATTGCTTATTTCTCGGTAACTGTTAGCTTTCTGAGGAATGTGCACATACATGTTTAGGTCTAATATATTAAAAGGCTCATAATAAAAGCAGGAGGCCCGTTTCTTCCAGTGGAAGCCCATGTAACATGCCTTTCCAGCCGGGCTGGTGCTCAGTGGTTGGGCACTGACCCATCAGCCAGGAGGCCAACTGTTGGACTCCCCGTCACTGCACATGCCTGGTTTCCCGCTGATCCCCAGTAGGGGGCTGCAGGAGGAGCTGTTTCTCATTGATGTTTTTATCCTCCCTCTAACAAAATCAATAAAAGCATATTGAAAAGATACACTGTCTTTCCATTCCCTTTTTCTCAAGGTAGAAACCTGTCACACAACCCTATCACTTTTCTCTCTTCCTGAACACATTTCCCTAGGAGCCTTCCTTCCTCATACTGTCTAGACCAGCGATTGTCAACCTTTTCCATCTCATGGCACACATACGCTCGTTACTAAAACGGCAGCACATCGAAACATGTAAAAAACATGACAAAAAATAGGTATAATTTTGATTCATTCACATTGGATGATTATTGTTGTATTGGCTGTTCTCATTTTTTAATTTGACAATGGAAAGGAAAAGAGGTCATTGCCCCTGATTAGTCAGGTATTGCATGCTTTAAAAATTCTGGCAGCACACCATTCCCTGATCTAATCAGTTATTCCTTTTTTAAAACCCTCATGCAAAGATATGTCGTGTTTTTTTTTTAAATATATTTTATTGATTTTTCAGAGAGGAAGGGAGCGAGATAGAGAGCTAGAAACATCGATGAGAGAGAAACATCGATCAGCTGCCTCCTGCACATCTCCCACTGGGGATGTGCCTGCAACCCAGGTACATGCTCTTGACCGGAATCGAACCCGGGACCCTTCAGTCCGCAGGCCAACGCTCCATCCACTGAGCCAAACCGGTTTTGGCTGTCGTGTTTTTAAAAATATATTTTTATTTTTCAGAG
>NW_006294590.1:2646116-2650113 GCF_000327345.1 Myotis davidii | reverse complement strand
GAAAGATCAATGATGAGAGAGAGAAGCATTTATTGGCTGCCTCCTGTACACCCCCAACCTGGGCATGTGCTCTGAATGGGAATCGAACTTGGTTCACAGGTTGACGCTCAACCACTGAGCCACGCCAGCATGGCTGAAGACATGTTTTTATTGATTTTAGAGGGGAAGGGAAAAGGAGGGAGAGTGAGAGGGAGAGAGAGAACATCCATTGGTTGTTTCCAGTACACACCCCAACTAGGGATCAAACACGCAACTTAGTCTATGCCCTGACCAGGAATTAAACCCGTACCCTTTTTGGTGTATGGGATGATGCTCCCACCGAGATAGGGTGACCAGTTATTCTCTAAGCATGCGGCACACTGGCACACTGGGACTTCCCTTTACCCTCATCTCATCTCTGTTAGGTATCCTGTTTCCTGGAATCTTTTTTCCAGGATAATAATCCTTTATGTTCAGAAAAATGTATTTCTGTAAGATACACACTAAAGTAACAGCGACATGCTTTTCTGGTTTAAGGACATAGAACCTACCTGTCTACATTACAATGCCAATTCTATAATTTTGTCCATTAAAACTGAACTCTATCATCATATATAATAAAAGCCTAATATGCTAAGGTTCTGGTCATCCGGTCGTCCATTCAACCACACACACACTGGTTGAGCCCGACCATTCGTGACGCCTTTAGATGTGCACATACCATGGCATACAAGGACTCTCCCACGTGAATCAGCCAGGCAAGCCAGTACCCATCACGCAGGAGGGCGTGATCATGGTCCACCAAGTACTGAGTCAAGGGGTCCAAGGGCCCGAGGCTCTGACAAGGAATACTCTGAGGCCAGAAGACAATCCACGGGAAAGCCTGCATAGCCGGTCTCAGGGCCTGGAGCGCTGGCGGGAGGCGCAGGCCGACCAGTGCGCCTACGTCTAGTTCTAGGCTGGTCTCTCCCGCAGCTCCAGCTCCGAGAGCAGCAGCGCCCAATTGCGCCTGCTTGACCGCCTGCCCCTCCTGCAGGCGAGGGCGCTGCCTAAAACATATTTTTTAATTGATTTCAGAGAGGGAGAGGGAGAGATAGAAACATCAATGATGAGAATCATTGATCGGCTGCTGCCTGCACGCCCCCCACTGGGGATCAAGCCCACAACCTAGGCATGTGCCCTTGACCAGAATCAAACCTGGGACTCTTCAGGCCCCAGGCTGACGCTCTATCCACTGAGCCAAACCAGCTGCTAGGGCCAACTATGCCTTTTTGACTGGTTCTCTTTAGTCTTAAGTTTTTGTTTTGTTTTTTTAATAATGTATGCTCCTTCGACCCAGGGCTAAGTAGTAGTCTGCAGGTGAAGCCAGGATAAATAACAAACCTGCCCTAGCCAGTATGGTACAGTGGGTAGAGCATCGGCCTGCAGACTGAAGGGCCCCAGATTCAATTCCGGTCAAGGGCATGTACCTTGGTTGCTGCTTTCCCTGTCATGGGTGAGGTGCGTGCAGGAGGCAACCAATGAATGTTTCTGTCTCTCTCCCTTCCACTCTCCATAAAAATAAATGGAAAAATATCCTCAGGTAAGGATTAACAACAACAAAAATAATGATGACAAGGGATGACTATAATGCATGTTAGTACAATCCCAATGAAGATTTAAGCTGGTCAGAAATTGCTGAAAGTAGGGAGATGGGTATAATTGTTTTTTTTTATCTTGCCTCCAGTGGGGCCTTGTTTCCACCTTTCTTCTTTTAACTGAACCTGCCAATTTACTTACAGGGAAGATGCTCAGTGAAGTGCATCCCTGCCCTGATTGGATCAGAGAACAAGAAAAGAAATATCCTGATCTCTCTACCCTGTTATGCAGGCAGATGTTACTTTCAGACTCTCGAGATGACAGCTATTGACCTATCTCCTATGTGGGCTCTGACTGCACAGGAATCTGCCTGTTTCCATGTGAGAAATACTGAGGAGGAAAGAATGGTGGATGGATTTCCAGCCACCTACTTACAAGGACCAGTGACATTTAAAGATGTGGCCGTGGAGTTTACACAGGAGGAATGGATAATGCTGAACTCTGCTCGGAGACATATGTACAGAAATATGATGTTGGAAAACTACATAAATCTCACCTCAGTGGCATATCAATTATGCAGGCCTTCTGTGATCTCCTAGCTGGGTCAAGAAGAGATAAGAACTATGAAAAGAAGAATTCCCAAAGCCAATTACCTAGATTGGGATATTCTAACTAAAAACAATGAACCAACTCCTAAGCAGAATATTTTTGGGGAAAAGACACCCAATGGTAAGATGGTAAGATTCACAGTGGGTGGTTGGTCTTCCACATTAAGAGAAGACTGGAATGCCATAAGAACAGAAAACACAATATCCCACAGGGTAATTTAGAGCAAATGATATTTACCCCCAAGAAGACAGCCTATCAAGATTCTATGACTATCATGAATTATAGGAAAACTCTAAATTTAGATCAAAACTTTTTTCAAAGAGAGTTTTCACCAGCAAACAATGCCATAATTGTTACTTCTATATTGAGTGTTTAAAGCATAACTCCACCCTAAATAATTATGGGGGAAATTTTGTGAGTGAGAAGCTCTGTGAAAGTTATGAATATGCTAGAGCACTATGATATCTTCCAAGAATTCAAACAGCACAAGAATAGTATACATGCTCCAAACATGGAATACACTTCAAACCTAAGATGCTTCCTATACATAACAATTTCAAACGGCAGAAAATTCCTATGAATGTAATAAAAATAAAACTTGTCATCATTCATTCCTTAAGCAACAGGAGCAGTCTCCTATTGGAGAGAAACATTATGAATGTAATCAGTATGGAAAAGCCTTCAAAAAGATTTCTAATTTTATTTTGCACAAAAGAAGTCACATGGGCAAGAAGCAATATGAATGTAAAGAATGTGGGAAAGTCTTCAATGATTCCTCAATCCTAAGGAGACATGTAAGAACTCACACTGGTGAGAAACCCTACGAATGTCATCAATGTGGGAAAGCTTTTAGTCAAAAAACATCTCTTAAGGCTCATTTGTGAACTCACACCAGAGAGAAACCCTCTGAGTGTAGTCATTGTGGGAAGTCTTTTGGAACAAGTTCTTACCTTGTGATGCACAAGAGAATACACACTGGGGAGAAACTCTATGAATGCAGCGACTGTGGAAAAGCCTTCAACACAAGCTCTCACCTTAAAGTTCACACGAAAATACACACTGGAGAAGATCTTTATGAATGCAAGGACAGTGGAAAAGGTTTTAGTGGTCTCTCATCCCTTAAAGTGCATGTGAGAACTCACACTGGAGAGAAACCCTATCAATGTATTCAATGTGGAAAAGCCTTCAGTCAGAGTTCTTCACTTATTATACATAAACGAATTCATACTGGAAGATAATCCCTGTGTTTTGAATGTGAAAATGCCTTTTTTATTGTCTTAAGATGAATTGCAAGCTCATTATTTCATTCTTTGTTCTCTAATATAAGCATTTAAGGCGATAGATAGTCCTCTAAATACTCCTTTAGCTATATAACACATATTGGTCTATGTTATTTTGTTTTAATTCTAAGTGTTATACTTTTACTATGACTTTTAGATTCATGGCTATTTAGAATTATGTATTTATAATATGTGCAGTAAGGTTTTCACTTACCTTCTTATTGATTTCTAAGTTAACTGCATTATGTTTAGAATATCTGGACAGCCATAAAACTCACCAAATGTCCCATGGGAGAGAACCACCTGTACATCTGAGGCTCCTCACTTTCCTTATCTGCCAATCTCAACCTCAGGTGACCCCTAAAACTTTTGTTTTGTTTTGTTAATATATTTTATTGATTTTTTACAGAGAGGAAGGGAGAGGGATAGAGAGAAACATCAATGAGAGAGAAACATCGATCAGCTGCCTCCTGCACACCTCCTACTGGGTATGTGCCCGCAACCAAGGTACATGCCCTTGACTGGAATCGAACCCAGGACCCTTCAGTCCG
>NW_006294590.1:2644574-2645521 GCF_000327345.1 Myotis davidii | reverse complement strand
ATTTCTCCACTGTAACAGTACAATACAAATTTGGACTGAAATATTATAGTATACAAATAACTTGAAGTACATCATCATATACTTTTCTACTGCTGGCTGCTTTTTTTTTTTTAATCTTTATTGTTGAAATTATTACATAGGTCCTCCTTTCCCCCCATTAACCTCTTCCAGCCCGCTCCTATCCTCCTCTCCCCCACCACAGTCATCATTAATGTTTCTATCTCTCTCTGCCTCTCCCTCTGAATAAAAATACATTTTAAAAAATAAAGTGAGAAAAAGAATGATGGGAGGTTACTTTAGATTAGGCAACAAAGGCCTTGTTGGGGTCCAGCCCCAGCAAGTCCAGGGGTTCCCAAAGGTGTGGATGGAGTCAGTGAAGGAGGAATGACACGGAGGCAGCGTTCAGTTGATCATCACAGCCAGGTTCCCCTCTACTGCTGGTGCTTTTATATCTCAATGTGTCTGGCCACTGTTATTAAATTTCATCTTAAGAAAACAAGCTAATTTTATTGTCTTCTACCTCTGGAAAGCACCACAGCTTATAACAAACGTGTTAAATATGAAAAAAATGTAACAGATTTATGTGCTAAAATCGAGTGAAAGGAAGCAACAATGAACCTTGACAGCACCTTCTTGCAATGACAAATAAAACAAAAACATTCCAGTCTATTTTCTTTTTTCAGTGGCAAGAGTGTTTTGACATCTCTTTTACTTACACATATAGGAATTATCTGTATTTTAGTTTAAGTAAAAATCATAGTCCTTATTTTCTGAAATATCTTACCACAAATTAAGGAGAGGAATTTTGAAAGTTATGTTGTTTAGAATGGTGTTGCATGAAGGAAAAAGAAAGTTACTATTTTTGATAATATGACTCAGGTAATATATCTGTGAGCTGAACTACCTGTAAAGGCACTTCCTGCCTCATTGCCCTTCACTTACCTGAT
>NW_006294590.1:2644180-2644498 GCF_000327345.1 Myotis davidii | reverse complement strand
AAGGAGGTCACATTTGGTTTAGAAAGAAAAGTCCTGCTTACAAGAGAGAAAATAGATACTTCAAAATATTATAGTTTTACTCAGCTCCAGACCCAATCTCTTAGTAAAGGGAGGAAAAGCTATTAAAAGAACAAGAGCAGAAGGAAAATGCATCCACTTCCCTATTCTACCCATTTTTAATCATCTCAAGAACATGGAGCAGGAGTTCAGCCAGGCAATTTGGAGCCCAGCCCCTAATATTTCCTATGGAAACAGTAAAGATGCCTAAATTCAGATTCTGACGTTGAGGGAATGATACCCGCCCCCCAACCCCCCCCA
>NW_006294590.1:2634813-2644151 GCF_000327345.1 Myotis davidii | reverse complement strand
CACACTACATTCCCATATGAAATGAATTATTCTGGATGGGATCTAGTCAGCCCCACTCCTCCTGAGAAGTCTGTGGCCACATCACTCAATGTTATAAACCTCTGAAATGATAAATACATTCTTGTTCACCAGAACACGCCCCCCCCCCAACCTGACATGGTGCTGGGGAAAGTGACAATGCTGGCCACACTATGGGAAAGGGAGGGTTTGTACAACAGAATTGTTCTGGTCAAGTTTGAGGCGTTGGTCATTCTAGACAAGTAATTACTCAGCAACAACTATGTGTTCTGTTGTCACCCTGAATGGGAAAGAAAAATGCTAGCCTCCCGTTTTGTGAACGATTTACATACATGAAGCAACAAATGAGGCACTTATTCAAGTACTAAACTGCACATTACACACACTAGACGTGAGGAAAGTTCTTACAAGAGGCAGTCAGTTGCTTTAAAGATAGGACATTAAAAAATGGGCAAGGTGTACATAGAAAGTGAACATAATATGATTTATTTTCACAAGTATGGACTTACAAAATAAATGTTCTCACTGTAAATGCAACAAAAGAGGAAAACTGCCTTGGCATTTTCCTGTTCTATAACTTACATTTACTTCTGACTAAGACATGTCTAGTCAGATTCAAGGATAAACATGAGTTAGCATAACCTTAAATCCAAACACTATCTCAGTTAAAACCATAAGACACCTAAAGATGTTTCTACGATTGTGTATGTTTCCACAAAAACACATTCCTCTTGCTGATGTCAATATTGTGAGAGTTGCATTTTCAGAATCATATATGATATGGGGGGGAAACTCAGCAAATATCAGATTAACTATAAATCAAAAGATTTATTTATAGCTCTTTCGAATATGTTTTTTTTTTAAAAAAAAAAAAAAAGCAAAACAAAGATTCCCTCGGTAATTACATAAAAAAAAATTCCCACACTGGTATTTCCTCCAGGACTTCCCAGAACTCCAAGGTTTTCCTCTACCCATTATAATGATGCCCCCAGTATAAGTCTATACACTTTAAATTTTGCATAAAGTCAACCTATAATCAATCCATTTATAGGGTTGCTTTTTCTCCTTAAAAGAGTATTTTATAATTTAATAAAGATTGCATGGTACATGAAGGCATTCCCAAATCCCTGCTTGTATGTATGACTGCTGCATTATGAATTTTGTGATGTCCAGGAAAAAGCACGCCTTCACCCATGCATTCTGTCGTGCTGGAACTGACAAATGCAGGACGAGAGCTAATCTCTAACTAAAAGCTTTCTCATTTGCATTGGACTTTATCTATCCCTTTCCTGGAAGGAATTTATAAATGTAGAGTAAGGAAATCCTAGCAGAGAAAGAGTCTTCTACATATTGAGTGACTGCATTCTCTAACATTACAAAAAAGAAAAGAAAAGGAAGCTTTAATGGCTTTCCCACATATTCCTGGATTTTTTTCTCCAAGCATGGATCACGTCTTCATATGTCAACATATTCACATAAGGCTCTGAAATCAAAGTAAGGCATCAGCTGCTATATTTTTAAATGCAAACATCCTTAGGTTTTCTCACCAGGAGGAATTCCCTGGTGTTCAGTAAGGATCGAGTGGTAACTAAATGAATTTTCATATTCACAGGGATTTTCTAGACTGTGTGTTCTCTGATGTTTGGCAAGGTTTGAGCTCCAGCTGAAGGATTTAGTGCACACCTTACATACATAGGGCCTCTCCCCAGTATGAGTTATCTGATGTAGAATGAGGGAAAAGCTCCGATTAAAGGTTTTGTCACATCCAGTGCAGGCATAGGGCTTTTCTCCGGTATGAATTTTCATATGTTGTATGAGGGATGCATGCCAAGTGAAAACTTTGCCACATTCATCACATTCATAGAGCTTCTCTCCAGCGTGAATTCTCTGATGTTTAATAAGGAAGGAGTGGCAGCGGAAGGCTTTCCTACATTCAGTACACTCGTAGGGGGTTTTGGTAGTATGAATGCTCTGATGTCGGGTAAGGTGAGAAGAACGGCGAAACGCCTTCCCACATTCAATGCATTCATAAGGTTTCTCTCCAGTATGTGTAATCTGATGACGAATGAGTTCTGAACCACTGCTAAAGGCCTTCCCACATTTCCTACATAAATACTGTTTCTTTCCTATGTGAATTCGCTGATGTCGAGTGAGGTTTGAGGCACGGCTAAAGGCCTTCCCACATTCAGTACATTCATAGGGTTTCTCCCCAGTATGTGTTCTCTGGTGTTCAATGAGGAATGAAAGGTAACTGAATGTTTTACTACAGTCCTTACACTCATGGGGTTTCTTTCCAGTATGTATCATCTGATGTTTCACAAGGTTGGAGATCTGACTAAAGGTTTTGCCACATTCCTTACATACATATGGTTTCTCTCCTGTGTGAGTCCTCTGATGTAACACCAGGGAAAAGCGCCGACTGAAAGTTTTTCCACATTCATGGCACCCATAGGGCCTCTCCACAGGACTGACACTATGTTGAGTCAGGGCTTCTTGACGAGGGACTGTCACTTGCCTGATACATCCCCGATTACTTTGTAGCATCTCAGTAACATCGTTGTATTTCCAGCCTCCTTTACAACTGGAATGTTCAGGGCCTTGGCTCGGATTATTTTCCTTTATCAAATACTGGGATAAGTCATCTTCATATATGACAGTTTTTGGAGAAAACTTTCTGATCTCGCCATTTGACTCTGAAACTGAAAAACAAAGCAATGTTTCTTATTTTCTGTACTGAGTAAAATAAAAGCCATTTGTCCTTTTTTAATGAGGATTAAAATGAAAAAAACTTATTACTTCATTGCTTTCATATTTGTCATAAGTGACTTTGAAATCTAAGCATTCTGCCCAGAAATTCAGAAGACATCAAAGAGAGGAGAGATTTAGGTGAATAGGGAGAAAGATTAAATGTAAGTGAAGGAAAAATACAACTATGAAGAAGGTAAGTACTTGGGAAGGAGAGCTGTTAGTCCTCCTCACTTCCAGTTACTTGCTGCCAGAATGATGTGAGAACAAAAACGTTATAATGCTAATACGGCTGCAAGTGCTCCTCAAAGCCCACCAACACACCAGACTGTTCCCCCAGCGCCTTTGGAACATCTCACAGCAACTTACTCTAAATAAATGAAGCATTTCTCTGAAAACCATCTTCAATGATGCTCACTCTAAATCTTCTTTCCAAACTGATATCTGAAGCTTAAGTTTGGGATAACAGTCTTTCTATCAGATGGTTTTAATACACAAACTTAGTACCGATTTTCTCAAGGCTAATTTTTGTTTTGTTAATCCTCACCAGAGGATATTTTTTCCAATGACTTTTAGAGAGTGAAAGGGAAGGAGAGGGAGGAGAGAGAGGACCAAGGGGGGTCAAGGGAGCGAGAGAAACAAACATCGATGTGAGAGAGACACATTAATTAGTTGCCTCTCGCATGTGTCCCAACTGGGAACCGGGATCAAACCTGCAACCCAGATATGTGCTCTTGAATGGGAATCGAACCCAAGACCCTCTGGTGCATGGACCAACGCTCCAATCATGGAGCACACCGGCCAGGGCACAAGGCTAAATTTTAAAGAGACTTTAACACTTGGGGGGAAACCGAATTTTAAAATAATATGTATTTTAAATGTATATACTTTCTTATACCCTTATTAGAGGCCCAGTGCATGAAATTCATGCACTTGGGGGCGGGGGGTGTCCCTCAGCCTGGCCTGAGTCCTCTCACAGTCCAGGAGCCCTTGGGGGATGTCTGACTGATGGGGAGTGGGCCTAAGCCAGCAGTTGGACATCCTTAGCGCTGCCACGGAGGCTCCCACCACCACCGCTGCACTTGCCAGCCATGAGCCCAGCTTCTGGCTGAGCGGCGCTCCCCCTGTGGGAGCGCAATGTCCATCAGGGGCAGCTCCTGTGTTGAACGTCTGCCCCCTGATGGTCAGTGCACGTCATAGAAACTGGTCATTCTGCCGTTTGGTTGATTTGCATATTAGCCTTTTATTATATAGGATTCTTATGAACTATGTAGGGTTAAAAGTCAATGGTGTACACAACTTATGCTCAAATATCTCCAGAAAAAATATATACCAAATGATTTTAAAAATAGAACAAAATGTTTACAGTAGGTAAATGTAAATAAAAACATATGGGTATTCTCTCTATTAGCCTTACAACTTTTATGGAAGTTTACACATTAAAAAAATCATTTTTTACCCTAGTTAATTTGGCTCAGCGGGTAGAGCATCGGCTTGCGGACTGAAGGGTCTCAGGTTTGATTCTGGTCAAGGGCATGTACCTTGGTTTCAGGCTCCTCCATGGCCTGGGCCTTGGTTGGGGCATGTGCAGGACACAACCAATTGATGTGTTTCTCTCACAGACATTTCTGTCATTTCCTGTCTTCCACTCTCTAAAAAAAAATAGTGGAAAAATATCCTCAGATATGGATTAAAGAAAAAAAAATTCATTTTTCACCCAGCCAGCATGGTTCAGTGGTTGAGCATCAACCTATCAATCAGGAGGGCACGGTTCCATTCCAGGTGGAGGCGCTGTCTGGGTTGCAGGCTTGATCCCCCACTGTGGGGTGTGCAGGCGGCAGCCAATACATGGTTCTCTCTCATCATTGATGTTTCTCTCTCTCTCTTCCTTCCTCTCTGAAATCAATGGAAATATATTTAAAAAGAAAAAAAATTCATTTTTCTGTAACGTAACTTTGACATTTATTTTGTTTGGAGGGAATGCTGTCTTATTATCACCAACTGTAAGTTTCTGGGGATAAGTAAAAAGACCTTGTATTTCTTTACTATGCATTTAAGCAATGAACTTTTTCTGATCACAGATGACACCACTGTCTATATGCAATGAATCAGAAAAAAATGTACTAAAATTTTTTGGAACTAATAAATGATTACAGCAAGACTGCACAATACAAAGTTAATGTACAAAAGTAAAAACTTTTCTATATACCAGCAATAAACAAATGGCATTTAAAAACACATTACTATTTACCTTTAGCAACCCCAAAAATGAAATACTGAAGTTTTAATCTAACAAAACATATATAAGATTTATATAAGGAAAACTTATTAAAACGCTGATGAAAGGTCTCAGGGAAGAAAATTCAAATGGAGAGGCAGTCTATTCATAAATAGGAAAACTCAATATTATCAAAACGCCCGTTCTTCCCAACTTGATCTATATATTTAATGAAATCTAAGTAAAAATTATTTTATTCATCTCAACAAAATGATTCTAAAGTCTATATAGAGAAGCAAATGGCTATATTGATGAAGAACAAAGTCAGAAAACTGACACTACCTGACTTCAAGTCTTATTATAAAGCTACAATAATCAAGACAGTGTAGTACTGGTGAAAGAAAAGACAAACAGATCCATGGAACAGAGTAGAGAACTCAGAAACAGACCTGTGGAATTATAGTCAGCTGTTCTTTTACGGAGGAGCAAAGGCGACACAAAAGTGCAAAAATAACCTTCAATAAATAATACTAAAAAAACCCCTGCACATCCACATGCATATAAATGAATCTAGACCAGCCATGGGCAAACTACTGCCCACGGGCCAGATCCGGCCCGTTTGAAATGAATAAAACTATTGAAAAAAAAGACCGTACCCTTTTATGTAATGATGTTTACTTTGAATTTATATTAGTTCACACAAACACTCCATCCATGCTTTTGTTCCGGCCCTCCGGTCCAGTTTAAGAACCCATTGTGGCCCTCGAGTCAAAAAGTTTGCCCACCCCTGATCTAGACACAAACCTTACACACTTCACTAAACTTGGAGCTCACAGACTATATGCAATGCCCACCTAAAGGTGATACCCGTTTTTTTCTTTTTCTACCTTTTTGTTCATGGGCTACAGAGACAGACACACAGGAATTGCACAGCAGAGGGACACTAACGCACTCACCGGAAAAGAAATCTGTTCTCACATCTCCTTTCCCCAGCCAGGGCTCTTTCCATTGCTCCAGTAAGGAAACCACATCTGGCTTGGAAATGTTAAGACCTGCTTGCAGGAATAAAATAAATTCACAATTAGTTCTTGACTCCTCAGAAAAGAGGGACCATTAAAAGAAATGTCAAATGTAAGTATGAAAGGTGTCTGAAAAATTAGGTGGTGTCACAATGCCCATCTTAAAAACGAGTCATAACCCCTAGACACGGACTACAGTGAGGTGATGACCTGAGGAAGGGGGGGCTGGGGGCTGGGTGCAGGAGGGGAAAGGGGGGAAATTGGAGACATCAGTAATAGTGTCAATAATAAAAATAAAGCTTAAAAAATTAAAACCCCCACAACCTAATTTTAAAAAATAGCATACCTCCCTTGGGACTATTCAGCCAGTTAGTGAAGATTCCCACCACCACCCACGGTCACGCTCTAACTGAAGGGAGGTGAGGAACACTCACCCAGGGAGACCAGGTGGCCGTAGTTCTCCAGCATGACGTGCCGGTAGAGGTCTCGCTGAGCAGGCTGAAGCCAGGCCCACTCCTCCTGGGAGAAGTCTATGGCCACGTCTCTGAATGTCACTGGACCCTGAAAGGACAGACAGGTTCTAACAAGGGCAGCAAGGCTCCGCCAGGCCCTGACCAAGGAGGGAAGTGACTGGCAGCGAGGAGGGTGGGCAGTGTATGTAGGAGCAGCAATGGGACTTTGCAGAATTCTCGGTGGTCACTGAGAGTGTAGCTAAGAGTAGAGCTGGTTTGCTTTGCTGTATAATGGAGAAAACGAGAAAAAAACACACCATCTGATATGTCCTGACATATTTTACAATTTTGTGAAAGGTAAAGGATTATACATGCGAACAACATGAATTTCCGGCTTTGGTTGTAAAAACTCGTCATGAATGAATAGTGAAGACGATTCCTTTGTGTTTAGTAGTCAATGGATAGTGTCCTAATACCAGCCTCTTTTGACACGATTTGGCAAGAATTTCCTTCTTATAACAACTGGCTATGGCAGGCGGCGACGGCGCCCGGGGAGTGAGGCGGGGCCTCTCCGGCTTACACACGCCTCCCTCTCCCGAAGAAATCGCCGTGAAACTCAGAGAGCAGGAGGATTAGCCCCAACGCATCCGGGCATCCGGGCCTCCCCAGGCGGGACGGCCAGGCCTCCCGGCACGGACGGTGCCTTTGCCCTCAGGGTTGGGGGGAAGAAGAAGGCCCTGGTTCTGCACCACCTGGGTGGCCCATGGGCCCGTTAGGCATGAAAAGGGCTGTTAAAAGGTCCCACACTAGCAGCCCCACGTGTGGAGCGTCACAGGTTACACTTTGCACCGAACAGGATTGTTTTCCGTGATAAGGATGAGCGAGTCACAGAGAAAGAAGCTGCTTCCTCGAGGAAACAGTGGGACTTGCACCCCGGGTGAAGGCGGGCTCCCCGGCAGAGCTCTGGATTGGACACAAGTGTGACAAAAGGGAGGGGGCAGTGGGGCCACACAGAGGGACGCCCGGGACGGCTGAACTTACTCACCTGAGAGGTACGATGGCCAGCCAGCCATGTAGCCGCCAACATAGCCAGGGCTCCTCGCTAGGGACACCGGGTGTCGGGTCCGAAAAGTGAGCCCCGAGTTCCGAGCTTTTACCTCGCTCCGGCCGGGAGCGGGTCACGCATGCGCACGCCCAGGAGCAGCTGCTCACCGGACCCCCAGCTTCCGGCTTAGCGGCCCGGGCGGGCGGGGCTGAGACTGCGGGCCCGGGGGTCGCCCTCTGAGAGCAGATACAGATGCTGAACGTGGACGCTCCGTGTAAACATGGAGAATAAATGAGTGAGAGGCTGGAGCAAGACACACAGGACCCAGCACTTCTCCTTCGAGTACTGAGAGAGGAGGCACCAGCACAGCTGGCTGCCAGTTCACCCCGAAACATACCTGCCCACACGGCCCTGGCTTCCCGTCCACCCGCCTGCACCTCCTACGGCCCAGGCCCAGGAGAGGAGCGGGGGGCGGGAGCCCCTCAGGCCTGAAGTCACCGCGTCCCTCGGGAGAAGAGAGGAGGCGCCGCTTACCTGAGACATGGCTCCTGCGGGCCGGGCGCCAGGAACCGGGTCCCGCCTCAGGGGGTTCCCGTCGCTCCACATCCACCCGCCTCGTCACACGGGGGCTCGGAACACAGCAGCCGGGGCGCCCGCCAGGGCTCCCCTCAGGACAGGAGTCCAGCCTGACCTGCAGCCCTACACCTGCTCCTTTGCCGGGGCCACAGGACTGCACTTCCACTGCGATTCCGGCAGCGTGGGCTCCGGGCTCCGGGCTCCGGACGGTTAGGGCCCAGGCAGCAGGCAGGGTGATCCCGGCGCAGGCGGGTTGGGCCCCTTCCCCTACCTCCGGCCCAAGAAGCCCAGACCCCACCGGGCGTCCTGGGGTCCAAACCGCGCCTTCCGAAACCCCGGGGACCAGGCCGCGGGCCCCGACAACTGCACTTCCCAGGATCCACCGCTGCCTCAGCGCGCGTGGGAGGAAGGCTCCCCGTCACACACTACAACTCCCACAACTGCCCAAGTGCGGAGAGAAACAACGGGCCTCAGACAACTACACTTCCCAAGACACACCGCGGTCTTAGCGACCTGTGGAAAGAAGGATCCCCGTTATACACTACAACTCCCAGAACGCCCCAAGTCCTCAGAGAACTACACTTCCCAGGACGCACCGCGGCCCCAACGCTCCGTTGAAGTCAGACATCCCATCACACACTACCACTCCCAGAATTCCCCACGCCAGCAGAGACAAAAACTGGGAACCTCAGACAATTGCACTTTACGACTCACTGCGCCTTGGTACGCTTCAAGAAACAAAGGCTCTCGGTCACACACAAAAAGACCCGGAACGAAGCAAAGTCTGAAACGTCAGTCTCCAGAGGACTACATTTCCCAGGATACACAGCGGCCTCAGCGCAGGGGAGTTATGGCACCTCCAGACAAAGGCCATTGTCCTCGGTCAACTACAACTCCCAGAACGCTGCGAGGCCCCAGCATCCTGAGAGGCAAAGCGCCACCTTCACATAACTACAATTCCCAGAACCCACTGCAGTCCCAGTGCTTCTGTGATTTCCAGCTTCATGCAACTATACTGTGGCCTGAACGCATGTCCTAACTACGAAAACAATCTGGAAGAAAACGACTTTATTGTGTTGCTTCACTCTATTTTCACCCCAAATGGAATGACTCCCAAAAGGGTGAATTTGCTTTACAAAAGAGTGAGCTTGCTTTGCAGAGGGGTTAATTTCAAGTGGAAAACCTGTAACTGGAATTCCTCCCCTCGGAGGACTGGTATTCCCAGAGACCCTCTTGGCCTAGCTACCAGGGGCTGGAAGCGACAG
>NW_006294590.1:2632368-2634743 GCF_000327345.1 Myotis davidii | reverse complement strand
CCCCCCCCCCCCCCCCCCCCCCCGCAGATCTGAGGTGCGGAAGAACAGGTGATTCTGGGGGCCACTGTTTGGAACCAGTGATGATCTATCACCATTAGCAGTGACCCCCCAGCAACTTGTGCTCCTGATCCCCACTGGCGACACACTTCATCGACAGAGAACAGAGCAAGTTTCCTATTTCATTATAAGCCTCAGATATCATATGGAAACGTGTTCAGAGGCCAGGGGTAAGAAGAGGAGCTGCTGTCTTTGAGGGGGTGTTTGACACATGAGGATGAGGCAGGGTTGCCGTTATACCACAGGGCGGGGAGGAATATGAGTGGGTTTAGTGGATCCACTCAGGTGCTTCTTGGCTTCCTCGCCCATTGGTGATAGTAAATGGATAAATCAGGTCAGGAATGAGGAGGGCATAGTGAGTAGGACTGAGTAATGAGAATCCGGTTCATGCCACCAAGCGGGACAATCACTTATTTTCCAATCACTTCACAGCCAATGAACCTCAATAAACACCCTGCTCCCTAGATTTTATCACATTATCTGCTTCCAGAGAACCCACTTATGGCTTTTATGGAGAATATTTGGATTATAAGAAACACAACTTGAACCACCTGAAGCAAACATAGCGTTTTATTAGGAGGATATCTGTGATATCTCACAGGAGAACCCAGCGATCAAGGCATGAATGGGCAGAGAAGAATGCGTATCAGGACAAGAACCAGACTCTGGGACTCAGTCAGCACTGTCCCTTGCCTTTGCTTCCACAATGGCTTGATTTTCCTCTCATTGCAGATTATAATTCTCCATATGGTAGAAAAAATAGCTACGATAAGCAACCACATTTATATATAAAGCTTCAGTTGCTAAAATTATGTAGACAAGATTATTCCAGCTTTCTAATGGAAAAGATAAAACATGCGATGATTATATCACAGTGACAAATACATATAAAGGCTCACAAAGCGTAGAGAGGCATTAATAAGAAACAAGAGAATTTCAGTGGCAGATTTGCAAAAAGCATCTGAGAATGTAATTCTAAGGAACTGCAAGTAGTTCAAGGAGGCCAAAAAATAGTAAGAGGAGAGGTAAAGTATTCAGAAATTATGGATAGGCATGTATTTGTCTCATGGGGATATACCATATTTCACTTTCTTAAGTCCACAATTAGCTATTCAACATTTCTGCACAAGGGTTATCACAATTATATCTTAAAATAACTGTATGAGTGTGAAAATAGACTAAAAAAGAATGAAAGCAAGGTGCGAGAAATAGGCATACAGTTGCAAGGGTCATGGTTGAGTTAATCAACACTTAGGTCATGACTAGTTAATGAACATCTGAAAGCTTGGTACCATATTTTGTTTGTTTGTTGTAGTACTGTACTGTATTTGTAAACCAACAAGCTCAATGAAATGGACAAACTGGGTATATATTGCTGGGAAAAATGACATAACACATTACTGTGGTCTCAAGCATAGATATCAAATGACTACTGACCTACATTCTGCTTTTTAATACAGATAAATCTAGTATTGTGAGTTTATTGATCCTCAATAAACATCCTGCTCCCCAAATTTCATCACATTATCTGTAAGAAAATATCAGGAACATACGGACCCAGAGAGATAACTGTCAGAAGATTCACGGCACACAAAGGGAAGCTGAAGAGAAAGCACTACAACAGACAAAATTCACAGACTAGACTTCCAACAGGTCCATTCACTAAAAGGAAGGCAACAGAAGTTGTCCAATGTAGAACTGTCTCCAGGTCAGTGGAACAACCTAGGTAGTAAAAGAGGAATGATTAAGCCTGTTGCTCAATTGTTAGAGTGTCGGCTTTCAAATGGAGGGGTCTTGGGTCTGATTCCCAATCAAGGGGACATATCTGGGTTGCAGGTTCAATCCTGGCCCTGTTCAGGGAGAATGTGGGAAACAACTAATGGATGTATCACCCTAACATAGATATTTCTCTATCTTTCCCCTCCTTCCTTCCACTTTCTTATATAAAAAAAAGAAAAAAAGGCGATGCAAAAAAATATCCTCAGATTAGGATTAGTACACACACAAAACAGGAATGATGCTTCCTATTTTGTCTCAACAATTCTATCTCAGTGTGATGTATCGTGCTCCACAAAACTGTAAGTCAGCCACTCTAAAACTGCCTCTCTGCTTAGTCTGAGCAGGTGGCTCAGCTGGTTGGAGCGCCGTCCCGATAGGCCAAGGTCGCAGCTTTGATCTCTGTTAGGGCCATATACAAGCAACCAGCGAATGCATAAATAACAAACAACAAATCGGTTTTTCCCTTTTTCTTCCTCCTTCTAAAATCAATCAATAACATTTTTTAAAAACTAAGAAAATAAAAACACATATCTCTCTTT
>NW_006294590.1:2630225-2632356 GCF_000327345.1 Myotis davidii | reverse complement strand
CTTTCCCTTCATCTCCAAAAACAAAAATTTTGGAAAATTAATTTTATAACATTTTCTGAAATACCTAAAATAGCAACTCACAGAATCCATGTTCCATCATAATAAATTAAAATGCAACCTGTACTTACTTTACAAAGCACTTTACATATATTTTATACATGGAGGCATCACAAAAAAAATGATAATATTTTATACAGCTCTACTGTCACTTGGTTTGAGTGCCGAGTAAAACGGTCACACACCTTCCTTTTGCTCACTCAGCATCATGAGTCACTACTGAAATTCTGTGGCGCTGCCTTCGAATACTTACAAACCGGGTTTTATATAACCCGGCTCAGACTCTGAGGACGCGGAAGGCTTTATGTAAAACGTTGGCTTCGGATGCTGAGGTGAGGTCAGTAACAGACCCGTTACACACCAACAGACCACGGGGAAAAGAGATGTGGTTGTACGACTGTTGAGCAATGAGGCGTATTATGTCAATTAGTTACCATCTCTACAGTATCAGCAAGACAGGAAAGCGCTGGCATGTGGCGTCTCGACAGACAGCAGCGCCCTACAAGGCACGTGCGTCTCGTGCTCCTCATCACATTGTCATGTGCAGTGACCACACAAAACACCTATGTGACAAAAAAACCCATAAATACACTAAGAAATTCCTAATTTAGAATTTTCAATTATTCAGTTTTCTCATGTATCTTCATCCTTCTGAGTGAAAACCTGTCAACCACTTAGAATTGGGGATTTTTGGTACTCACGTCTATAAAAAGTATATGGCTTCCCTTTATAGCATTATTTCTAGGGGCACACGTTTCCACTGTCTTTAAATTGTTAGGTATATCCACAATATGAATTCTCCGAAATACAATATGGTTACATTACTTGCTAAAGACTGTTCCATATTCCTATTTTCACAAACTTCATTTCTTAGAGCAATTTCTTATGTACACTGAGCTGTAATTTTTTTGATGAAAAGATTACCTCAAATGCAACATTCATTTACTCACTGGACTAGGATTTAACCCCAGTGGCAATGTTTCTAACCGGTAATGAAATTTACACTCTAGAAGGCTTTCTATTATTCATAGTATTCCCCTTTGCTGTTAATTTTCTACTATATTAGGTTTCACTATAATTTTAAAGGTTTTTAAAACACACTGCATTTCATAGGCTCATTCCACTCTATGACTTCTGATCTATAAAACTGCTAAATCTGCTGAAACTTTCCCTATATAACCTCAGTTACAACTCCTACCTCCTCCGCCCCCCGCAGAGAGTACTCAGATATATAATGATATGTGCGCATTGTCTGATTTACCATAGTGCATTTCCTGAAGTACAGTAACGTCAGGTCTCTGTCAAAGACATATATTAATGTCATGTCTATGATTTCTTTCTGGAATGGGTTCTGTGATGGTTAATGAGCTGTGCCTTTTGGGAGAAGGCTTTCCCACAGTCATAGCATTGATACGGTTTCTCTCCGGTATGAATTCTCTGGTGATTAACCAGCTGTGACTTCTGGGAGAATGCCTTCCTACACTCAGTGCACCCGTAGGGTTTCTCTCCTGTGTGTGTCCTCTGATGTGGTATCAGGTGTGACTTCCGAGAGAAGGCTTTGCCACATTCATTGCATTCAAACGGTTTCTCTCCTGTATGTGTTCTGTGATGATTGAGGAGACTTGATTTCTCCCTGAAGGCCTTTTGACATTCACTGCATTCATACGGTTTTTCTCCTGTGTGAGTTCTCTGGTGTCGAATTAGCTCTGACTTCTCAAAGAAAGCTTTCTGACAAAGACTGCATTCATAGGGCTTCTCTCCTGTGTGAATTCTCTGGTGAGTATTAAGCTGCGATTTCTGGGCAAAGGCTTTCTCGCAGTCCCTGCATTCATAGGGCTTTTCTCCCGTGTGAGTTCTCCAATGAGTTGCGAGACTTGACTTCTCTCCAAAGGCTTTCCCACATTCGGTGCATTCATAGGGTTTCTCCCCTGTGTGCGTCCTCTGATGTGATATGAGATGTGACTTCTGACAAAAGGCTTTCCCACAGTCACTGCACATGTAGGGTTTTTCTCCTGTATGAATTCTCCGGTGATTAGTGAGGCTTAATTTTTCACTGAAAGCTTTCCCGCATTCA
>NW_006294590.1:2621623-2630128 GCF_000327345.1 Myotis davidii | reverse complement strand
ACATTTAACGCATACGAAGGGTTTCTCTCCTGTGTGGGTCATCTGATGTGATATCAGATGTGACTTCTGGGAGAAAGCTTTTCCACACTGAATGCAGCCATGAGGTTTCTCTCCTGTGTGGGTTCTCTGATGATTAATGAGACTCGACCTCTCTCGGAATGCTTTCTGACATTCACTGCATTCGTAGGGCTTCTCTCCAGTGTGAACTGTCTGATGCCTAATGAGCTCTGATTTCTCGAAGAAGGCTTTTCTACAATCACTACACCCATAGGGTTTCGTTCCTGTATGAATCCTGTGATGTGTAACGAGTTGTGACTTTCTGCTAAAAGCTTTCCTACATTCTCTGCATTCAAAAGGTTTCTCTCCTGTATGAATTCTCTGATGATTAATAAGATTGGACTTCTCACTAAAGGCCCTCCCACATTCGTGGCATACATAGGGTTTTTCTCCTGTGTGTGTTCTCCAATGTGATATCAGATGTGACTTCCGGGAGAAGGCTTTCCCACATTCCCCACACTCATATGGTTTCTCTCCTGTATGTGTCCTCTGATGGGATGTGAGCTGTGACTTTTGGGAGAAGGCTTTCCCACACTGGCTACAATCGTAAGGTTTCTCTGCTGTAGGAGTTCTGTGATGTGTGATGAACTGTGACTTCTGCGGAAAGGTTTTGTCAGATTTACCACAGCCAATGGCGATCTCTCTCATATGTCTGCTCTGGTGCTTCATGAGACTGGATTTCTTACTGAAGCGCTTCCTACATTCACTGCATTCATAAAGTTTCTCCCCTAAACGATTTCTGTGATAGATGATAATCTGTGACTTCTTATAGTTAACGTTATCATATTTATCACACTCATAATGTTTTAACCAAGTATCAGTTTCCTCAGGCTTGGTATGGAGAAACAATTTATCAAATACATTTAAGTCATCTCGCTCTATTTTTCCATAATCAGCTTTTGGAAGAAGTAAATCTAAATGGCGTTTTAACGTTAATCCATCTACATCACCTTCATTGTTTGATTTCCTTAAAGGAACAAAGTTTATGCTCTGACTGAAATTTTTTCCAAATGCATCACATTCATAATCTTGTTTCGTATTTTTAGGCTTCCCTTGGTTATCCTGGTTCCACATCATGTGACTATTTACTTGAAAGTCTTGTTCTATAAAGAAAAATGACATTGGTTATAACACGACCAGTGTGGTTCAGTGTTTGAGCGTAGACTATGAACCAGGAGGTCACGGTTCAAGTGTGGGGCATGCAGAAGGCAGCCAATCGATGATTCTCTTTCATCACTGATGCTCCTATCTTTCTCTCTCTTCCTCTCAAATAAATAAAAACATATTTTTTTAAAGGGAGGAAAAGAACAAACTCTTTGGGAGGAATAATGACTGTTCTCTAATACAGTAAGACTGAACAGAGTGGGCTTTCACTGGGTATTTCTCTGGGCATCAGACACGCCCAAAATGAGGAAAAAAAAGAAAAACTCTTAAATGTACAGAATAGAGGTTTCATCAACCAGAGGAGAAGGGAGGACATAAGGAGAGTAACATGCCGGAGGCAGAAAACCAAAAAGTCAAAGACCAAGATGTGACAGATGGGAGATGACATCATGACCCTGGAACCATTTCACTTTAGCCAAAAGCAAGAAGCCACATGTAAAAAGAGGATGTACTTGATAGCTGGTGTCAGAGGTTTAGAGAATTTGAAAGGAGCACCCACAGCACATGGCAAAGACGCCCCCCCATAACCAGCTGAGATCGTAGCGTCTCCCATCTGCCTGGTTCTTATACACTCACCCGGAGAGTCTGAACTTGGAACTTCTCCATCTTCTATCCACGGTGCTTCTCCTTGTTCCAACTTGAAAATGACATCAGGTTTCATAAATTCATACCCTATTCCAGGGAAATCACAGAGGTTTTGGCCCTGAATGCTTGGGCCTTATGGCCCCTGAGGAATGGGCACGGTTTGGCATCAGAATAGACTCAGTTAAGCTAATCATTTGTATATCAACAGAGTAAGTAGTTCTCAAAGAAATGGTAATGGTCTCCCTGGTGGCTAAGAGGGTTTAAGAATCTTTGACTTAATTTTGATTCCTGTCCAAAACCATTAAGCGATTCAGAGGCTTAAGGCCAGTGAAGTGAGCCTGGGTTCCATCAAATCCAGGCTCTTTCATTTCCCAGCTGTCAGTCCTTTAGAAAGTTACTGAACCTTCCTTTCTTCAAAGTCCTCATTAGGAAAACAAAGGAGACTAACCATTCCTGTCCCACAGGGTTACCCTAATGATGACGGAGTCGATAATGAACAGTGTGTGGAACACAGTGAGTTGTCTACGTTTGGTGCTACCAGCACCAGTGCGGCCATTATTGAGTCTCGGAGGCGGCACGACGACAGACTTCATTATTGAAGTCTTCATCCAAATACTTTCCCTGGGGCCGTAGTCCAAGGAACTTTGGACTTCTATATTTAGATCCAAAATCATTAGCAATTTCAGAAGTCCTACAACTCTCAGCAACAAAAACAGCAAAAGCAAAGTACCGGGCACCATGAGGTCCTCCGGGAAGCGTCCTTACCCAGTGCCACCAGGCTGCTGTAGTTCTCCAACATGACATCCTTGTATAAGTCCTTCTGACACGGGTCCAGCAGCTGCCACTCCTTCTGGGTGAAGTCCACAGATAAATGTTCAAATGAGATTGACTCCTGTAAAAGCACAATCCTGGTGAAACTGAATCAGTTACCACTCCCTGACGCAGAAAAGAAGTACTGGAGCTTGAGAACATAATTCTTAGCCTAGCAAGTCCTAGACAATGCCTACTGTGCCCCTACCTTTGCCTCACATTATGGATAAAATGCCATTATTAATTCTTCCATCCTTCTGTTTATGTAACACACAAGAACTGGACCACACACCTTTACATCTTCTGAACCAATAAAATACCTAACCTCAAATTTGGTACCAGAAGAGGTGCTGGCAAAATAAAAATGATAAAACTTGTCATATTCTGTCACATTAAAATCTATTGTTTTATCTTGTTTGAGTGACTCATTTACCCTTAATGATTTTAAAACATATGCATTGGGCATGTGAAACGTATTGGTCCCCTGAGTTAAAATCTTAATAAACACAAAAAAGGCTTTACCAGTTAATTCTGTAAACATTTAATGCAGTAATGATTCCGATTTTACTAAACTCATAGAGCATATTAAAGCAAGAATTTAACCCTCAACTTTTTGATACCAGTATAATCTTGGTAATAAGACCCAATAAGGATACTGCAAGAAAAAAAAAGCAAAAGCCAACCCACACAAAAACACTGATGAAAATCCTAAACATATTACCAAACTATATTGAGCAATATATAAAGAACAAAGTATATTAAGACCAAGTTGGTTTACCATTTTTAAAAAAGTCAATGATATTCACTACCTTAGTAGAGTAAGAAAAAATATATAATCACAAGAGATGCAAAGTATACCTGAAAACGGAAACATGCAAACACAGGAACTGCAAATATAGATACACCTAACACAGAGTTTTTAAAAGCACATTTAAATTTTTCAAAAAGAAGGTCTAGATTTCATAAGGAATAAATAGTATGAAAATGAATAAACAGATTAAATAAAATTAATACACCAAAAATTGAAAAATTAACCTTTATTTGTTATAAAAAGTCTTGACAGCCCTAATCAGTTTGGCTCAATGGATAGAGTGTCGGCCTGTGGACTGAAGAATCCAAGGTTCAATTCTGGTCAAGGGCACAGGCCCGGGTTGTGCCCGGGTTGTGGGCTGGATCCCCAGTGGGGGGTGTGCAGGAGGCAGCCGATCAATGATTCTCTCTCATCATCGATGTTTCTATCTCTCTCCCCCTCTCCCTTCCTCTCTGAAATCAATTAAAAAAATTTTTGAAAAATAAATAAATACATTTTATGTTACTATTTTATCTTAATTGCAGGTGGGGTTGGGGGGGTATACAAACAGCCTTGATATATCTTGCCAAGCTAGAAAGCAGTAATCCAGTCAATAAAGAAAAAATGATAGAAGTGGGATGTTATCGTTTTGCAACGCCTAATAAAATACTCCATCTAAGCCAGCAGTTCTCAACCTGTGGGTCGCGATCATCGGAAAACACACATAGCATATCAGATATTTACATTACGATTCACAACAGTAGCAAAATTACAGTTATGAAGTAGCAACAAAAATAATTTTATGGTTGGGGGTCACCACAACATGAAAACTGTATTAAAGGTTATTAGGAAGGTTGAGAACCACTGCCTTAGATGGAATTATTGGGACAAACCAAGATTTAAAAGAAGCATGATAAACAAAAATATCATTTTGATGCATAAAAACACTTACACTTTCACTTTCCTCACTGTAACTGCAATGATGCCGCAAACAAACAGGTAAGTGAAAGGACAGAGGTGAGTCTCTGCGCCAGCACACAAAACCAGACTACAGGGATTCAGGATGAATACTCAGAAAGACACTGTACAGAAAAGCAGGAAAACGGCTATGAAATTGGGTCCCGGCTCCCGCTGAGGGGAGAAGTTTGACGGACAGGGCATCACGAGGCTGTCCTCGGTCAGAGGGGAGTGTGACACGGAGGAGGTCACGGGTCTTCTCTGTCAGGTGGGAGACGTTATGACCTGAAGGGGAATTTCATGTGTATTCAACTGATCATTCATCAAACTGTACTTGTTACCTTTTGTTTACTTTTCTGCATATTTTTTCTTTTAATTTTATTCTGCATGTGTTTCTGCTTCACAACTAAAGAGGTAAACAAATACTTATAGTCACACTCTGTGGAAAATTGTGAAAAATGGCCATAAGACACGTGTGTTTATTACAATGTTTCTCTTGAGGACATTACCCACTATATCATTTATTAAAAGACTTCAACAACGAGTGAGCATATAAATATTTGCTTTATATGAAGAATTAATTTGCTTTTCTCTTTGGACAATACAACTCACATAAGTGTTCATATTTATTTAGTACATCTGCCCAAGACATTGAGAACCAACAGTGCAGCTCATATTCAGTAATTATGGCCTATAACAATGAAAACCTTAAGAGTATCACAAGGGCCTATAGTTAATGTATTACTGCTCCAATTTTGTTCCAGTACAGATTTTTCTTCTGAAGCTATTTTCCCCTAATTCCTTAACTATTTCTATTTTTCTTTTTCACTGGAAAACTTACATACTTCCAATCTCCTGGAAAAATAACCAGGAATAAACAATCCACTCACCTGTAACGTGGTCATTTTCTGTTCCCTGTGTGAGGTGATCAGCAAATCTGAGCTCTTTCTGTGCCGCGCTTCCTCTGCTCGCGCCCCAGAGCTCTGGTGTGAGGTCGTGGCTGGGTCTCGGACGCTGGGAATGAGTTCTTGGCTCCAGGAACTCCTTTCTTATCTTGCAAGAGGAGGCTCATGTGTGAGAAACCAGGATCTACGGACTTAGGGACAAATGCACTTCAACTGGTATAGTCACACTGCACCTCAAATGTTCTCTTGCTACGAACCAGGAATTCATGACCATCTAAGGCCAGAGGGTGTTTCCTATACAACTGAAACAGGGTTACTGGGCAGGAGTGGGACTGGTGGGAAAGAACAGTAGAAGTCTATGTCTCTGCAGACAGATGAAGTAATATCAGGGTCCTGGCTGGTGTTTCCTTGTGGTTAGAGCATCGGCCCATACACTGAAGGGTCCAGGGTTCCATTTCCAGTCCAGGGCAAGTGCCTGGGTAGCAGGTTCGATCCCCGGCCCAGTAGGGACATATGTGGGAAGTAACCAACTGATGTGCCTCTTTCACATCGATGCCTCCCTCTCTCTCTCTCTCTCTCTCTCTCCCTCCTTCCTCTCCCTCCCTCCCACTCTCAAAAATCAATGCAAAAAATATACCCTCGAGTAAAAAAAATAAACCAGAAATAAAGTAAGTCTGAGATCCATTTAATGTTCACTGCGGAAAGTGAAGTGTAAGTCACTTTAAGAGGAGCTGTGGCCCGGGCCCGAGTTGTAGCTCAGTCAGTTGGACCGTCATCCCATATACCAGGTTGTGGCGGGTTCAATTCCCGGTCAGGGCACATGCCCAGATTGCAGGTTTGATCCCTGGTTGTGGCGTGTACCAGAGGCAACCGATTGATGTTTCTGTCCTGCATTGATGCTCCTTTCTCTCTCCTCTCTTCTTTTTAAAAAAAAAAAACAATAAAAAGTTTAAAAAGAAAAAAAAATCCACAAATTTTAAAAAGAAGCTTTAAGGATGTTCTATTTTAGGCAGATAGAATCTTAGAAAGCTTACTGCAGAGAATATACTGAACTGAAAATTTCAGGTGAACAGGGCATGATAAGCCATCAGTATGGTAGTTGGAAAATATTTCTGATGCAATTAGGTTTGCTACTCAGAACAATGAGAACTCACCCTTATTTTACTTTAATTTAAAAAATGTTTTGGCCCTAGCTGGTTTTTCTCAGTGGTTAGGACGTCGGCCTGTGGACCGAAGGGTCCCAGGTTTGATTCTGGTCAAGGGCCCATGTCCAGGATGTGGGCTCGATCCCCCGTAAGGAGCATGCAGGAGGCAGCTGATCAATGATTCTCTCTCATCATTGATGTTTCCATCTCTCCCTCCCTCTCTGAAATCAATTTTAAAAAACATGTTTTTGGAAGTTGGCCCTTGTGGGAGAAGTTCCCCCTGAATGTCCCCTCAGCCAATGGAAGCCTAAGCCCTTCATTGTGGGGCTTTGTTTTGTTTCTACCTTGGCAGTTTCCTGGATAACATGACAGCTCTCAGTGGCAGCTCTCACATTTATCTTCAGAAGGAAGCGGCTGCCTTCACCATCATCCTGCAGTTCCACCCAGCACCGAGGTCTGAAGGAATTCCAGAGGAAAGGCACAGAATCAGTAAAAGTAACATTCACACTCACACGTCAGTGCCTCATGCACCGTACTGCCTTTTTCACTGCAATCGGCACACAGGTTCATCAACGTGCCCAACATCAATGACATGCTAGGAAGTGGCAGGTCTGGGCCACTGGTCTCCTGCATCCACCCGAGAGCAGTGACCACAGCAACACAGCGACAGTGGAGGGAAGGGAGGACCAAGGCCCAGAGCCCCTGCTTATGGTCCTCGTGTGGGTGCGACACAGTCCCGTCCAGAAAAGACAGAAAGGGGCAGAATAAGCAAAATAAGACAGAGAGCTGCTCTCTCTCTTTTTTCCTGAGGACACGCCCGACTCTCCTCTCATCCCTCAAGGCACAAATCGCTCTCCTTCTTTCTCGAAGTTTTAAGGGCTCTTCTGCTACTTCTGCAACTTTCTATAAACTTTCTCTTACTAAAATAAAATAAAATAGCCCAGTTGAAAACCCCCCCAGGTTAATTTAAACTTACCACTTGGGTCAAAATATTCCAAGTTACGAAAAGACATTCATGATATATTGCCATGGTTTTAAGCAGCATATACAGCAGAGTCCCAATTTTGTGTTTTTAAAGGAAATATACATAAGAAGTACTAAAAACATATACACACTAATGGCTAAAAGAAATGGACCAAATATTAGCAGTGACTATCTCCTGTTGAAGGAATAATGATTTTCATTTGCAACTATTTATCGAGATGCTCAAAACTGACTACGGTGGACACATTTTAAATGTTCAATAAACTATAAATTTTTTTAACGTTAGTCCTTAAACCAAAAAATACACAAGAGACAAGCAGAGGAGTGTCAGTTTAGCATTACATGATTGAAACAAAGCAAGCAGCAAATACTTAGAAAGTATGTTTTAATGACAGCAAAAAGCATGGAAACTCGGGGGGCGGGGGGTCATTTCTTTCCACTCCCTCATTTTCATAGGAAAACCGTTAGACCCAGAAATCGTCAGTGGAGAGTTAAGGACTTCAGGCCAATGATGACGTTCCTGCCACACCAGCAGCTGTCACGTGTGTGTGTGTGTGTGTGTGTGTGTTTTCGGGGAATGCGGAGGGGGCGTTGTTTGCCTTTTCTTTCTTTTTCATTTTATTTTAGGACAGAAACGCTTTTAAAAACTGTTGATTAATGTCAAGCTGAGCTGGGTGAGGTCAGGTTGGAGGGGGATAGCAATGGAGTCACCCTTAGCACGGGACTAACCCTGGGTATCTGGGCACTCGCACCATCAGCTCTTTCTGTTGGGCCATAGAGCCCAGCCCTTCCTTCAACAGGACCGGACCTGGGCTCCCGGCCCAACTCGTCCAGGGATGCCACGTGCGGGAGGCGCCAATTTAAAAAATCGGCCTGAAAGTCCAAAAGAAATAAGAACCCAGGGGGCAAGCGGTGAAGCCTCGGGAGACAGGGCCCTTCTCTCCCGCACTCGGAGCCCCCCCAGGACACCTCCGAGAGCCTGCGACCTGTGCGCGCAGGCCCGGACCTGACCCCCCCCCCCCGCCATTCGGCCAGGCCGCGCGGTCCGGCCGCACCCCACTGGACACCCCGGACTCACTGCCGGCATAAGCGCCACGCCTACCGGCCT
>NW_006294590.1:2618059-2621529 GCF_000327345.1 Myotis davidii | reverse complement strand
AACGCCAACACCGACTCGCCAAGTCTCTGACCTCGGACACGCCGGCCCCGGAACCACGTGACCCGATCGCCGCACCCAGGCTCGCCGCACCCCCGGCCCCAGCACAGCGCCTCCAGCCCGTGGGCCTCGGTGCAACCCCCGCGCATCCGCGGGATCCGGACCGGCTGCAGCCGGGAGGGTGTTCGCGCGCACTCGCCTTTCACGCGGCGCCGAAGGACAAAGAAAAGGGGCGCTACCTGCAAGCGTCGGTGGCCATGGGAACGCGCGTGCACGTACCCGAGAAGAAGGCACCTTCGGACTACATTTCCCAGAAGGCCCGGCGGCCCGGCGTCCTAGCAGCGCTGGTTGCTTGGAGACGCGGAAGGGCGGCGAGCTCCGGGAGTATGCTTTCAGGAGGGACTTAATGGCTAGGATTTTAAAAGATTAGGAATTGAAACCGAAAGGTAGGTTTCTTTAAAAAGACAATTGGCTTAAGCATTCCATTGAGGGAAACGGAATTAAAAATAAATTGTGGAAAGCAGAGAGGAGTTATCAGTGGGAAAAGGTAAAGCCGATCCTTCATTCCAATGCTGTGGCGGAAAGTGGTAAATATATTAGTAACTATTCCCATAAAGAGAGAAGGGGTAGGAGGAAGAAAGCATAAATAACCAGACACAGCAAACTGAATGAGAATCCTCTCGGTGCTAATAAATTTGAAAAACTTTAATGGCGCAAATAGATATATCAAATTTGACCCAATAAATGAGAAAAACTAATCATGGATGAAAACGAAGACAATTTCAGAGATTCTCTGTCGAAAAGCATCAGTCATGGAACCCTGACGAGTAGCTCGGTTAGAGTGCCAACGACCACTCTGCGGTTACAGGGGATGGAAAGAGCGGGATGCTGATGCAGCTTGTGGTTCCACCTGGGGATAAATTTTATAAGTAAATAAAAATACAGAGAAAAGAAGGAAAAGCATCAGTCATCGAGTTTCTGGTGAATTCTTTCAGACATCCAGGAGAGAATTATTATATTTAAATAGTTCCTTAGGAACTAGGAGGAACCTTTTATATTTATCAAATAGCATAGGACACCAAAATCAACAAATGTAATGATTTAAAAGGAAGCATGGACAAAACTTAATTACTACTATCCACGCAAAAATACTGAGAAATTATTAACAGAAGAAGCTGGCAATACCTTACAAAAATATGCTATAACCAAGTGGGTTCTATTCTAGAAACACAAAGATGACCTGGCTACCCATTAGTATTACCTTATCAGTAAGTCCAAGGAAAAATATAATCACTTCAATAAGATTAAAATAAAAATCTTAATTTAAATGTGCATTCCAGCCCAGCCACTGTTGTTCAGTAGCTGAGCATCTGAGCATATCTTTCAATTTTTCTTTTCAGTTCCTTTATGAACTTTAATAGCATTTTAACATTTTTATTAATAAATTCTCAGTTTATGCAATTTTAAAAAATATTTATTCCTGGATCTGATTTTAAATTCAACATTACATAAGACGTATTATTCCTAAGTGTTTTATCATGCCTGTTGATATTATGGTCAGTTTTTCTCCCTCCCCTTCTGTAATTTCTTATTGGCTGTTGTGCTATGAACTGACTGTGTACCTCCAAAATTCATATATTGAAATCCTAACCACCAGGGTGGCTCTATTTGAAGATGGGGCATTTAAGAAAATTAGGGTTGCATGTGGTCATAAGGTTGGGACCCTGATCCCTTAAGATTGTTGTCCTTATAAGAAGGGAAACCAGGGTGCTCTCTCTAGACACCCCCCCCAGGAAAGGCCATGTGAAGACAGGAGAAGGTGGCTGTCTGCAGGCCGGGAAGAGAGCTTTCACCAGAAACTGGCCCTGCTGACATCTTGGTCTTGGACTTCTAGCCTCCAGAACTGTGAGAAAATAAATTAATTTCTGTGTTTAAGGCAAGCAGTGTGTGGTATTTTGTTACAGCAGCCGGAGAAGACTAAGACAGATGGCATATAGGAAAATATTGATTTGTACCTAGCAACATTGCTAAAATCACTTTTCAGATCTTGCCTCTAATAACAATAATTCTTGCCCTAGCTGCTTTGGCTCAGTGGCCTGCAGACTGAAGAGTCCCGGGTTCGATTCTGTTCAAGAGTACATGCCTCGGTTTCTGACTCGATCCCAGTATTGGGCGTGCAGGAGACAGCCAATCAATGATTCTCTCTCATCATTGATATTTCTGTATCGCTCTCCCTTCCTCTATGAAATAAAAATATTCTTTAAAAAATAAAGTAAAAATAATTCTCTCTTTCTAGTCCAGTGATGGCGAACCTATGACACTCATTTTTTGGTTGATTTTTCTTTGTTAAATGGCATTTAAATATATAAAATAAATATCAAAAATATGTCTTCGTTTTACTATGGTTGCAAATATCAAAAAATTTCTATCAAAAAATTTCTATATGTGACACGGCACCAGAGTTAAGTTAGGGTTTTTCCAAATGCTGACACGCCGAACTCAAAAGGTTCGCCATCACTGTTCTAGTCCATATAATTGTTGATCTTTATTTTTTTTGTCCTCTTGCATTGAATAGGATGCCAGTTCAATGCTTAACAGTATGAGAAATAGAATCAGTAGGTCCTGACTTTAATTATGTTTCTAAAGTTTTACTTTAATTATATTTGCTATGGGGCTGGCAGTTGTTTTTTTATTATATTAAAATGAAGTTACCTTTCATTTTGAGTTAAGAATTTGATCAAGAAGAATTGCTGAAATGTATTGAATATTTTCCTTAAGCTATCTGGGTAATAATGTTTTTTATATTAACCTATTTATACATTAACTGGTTAATATGATTATTGACCCTAAAAATAAAAGTTATTTTGCCAGCAAAAATGGGTTAATTCAGGACAAGCATGCTATAGCAAAAGCCATAGGCAGGTTCAACAAACAAAAGAAAGGAATGCTATTTTATGGAGAAAAAGGAAGAAGTTGGGAGGAGTAGTTTTGAACAAAAGTTCATTGGGGAAAAGCAAGAGTTCAGGAGGAGGGTGGTTTCATTGGCTGAGCTGCAGGGGTATTCGTTTCTCGATTTCTTGTAGGAGATGCAATATATATCTTTTCTGTTGGGGCCTGTAATTGGTGATTCTTTGCCTATGATGATTTCTTATGTTGGGGTCTGTAATTGGCAATTCTTCCTATAAATGACATCAAGTAGCACTGTGTGAGAGCTCCCCTCTGGCCTCCTGACTCCATTTTATTGAACATTCCCTTTACTAATTTTCACAAGATGAATCCTATCTAATAAAAGACAAAAATGGTAATTGGCGTACGACCAATACCCTTTTCATTGGCTAATCAGGGCTATATGCAAATTAACTGCCAACTAAGATTGGCAGTTAACTGCCAACTAAGATTGACAGTTAACTGCCAACAAGATGGCGGTTAATTTGCATATGTAGGCACAATGCAGGGAGGTGAAAGGGAAAGCA
>NW_006294590.1:2606061-2617555 GCF_000327345.1 Myotis davidii | reverse complement strand
CCAGTGATGGGGGGAAATGAGGGTCCCCTGCCCAGGCCTGGGCAAGGGGCTGATCCTGCGATTGGAGGGTGATGGGGGTCAACGCCTGAGGGCTCCCAGTATGTGAAAGTGGGCAGGCTGGGCTGAGGGACACTCCCCCCAAACACACACCAAGTGCACGAATTTCATGCACCGGGCCCCTAGTATATTAATAAACTCTAACATTGAGTTATTTTAGACATATTATATATTTATAAGGTTGAACAATATAAATTTGTCCTTTGGGTTTGAGTCAAGTTGAAGAAAGTAACATACATGCAGTACTATTTATCTAATACAAAGAACTTATTCAAATTCCATCAATTGTCCTGATAATGTCCCAGAAACAAAATTTGGGGTTGGTATCCAATGTCAAATATGTTTAGCTACATTACACTGGAGCAGACTTTGTCTCGTGACCTCAACATATTTTTAAAAAGAGTGTCCCATTTTCATGCTGAATGGATCTCAACTTGTGTTTGTTAGATATTTCCTCACAATTTAGATTCCAATTTTTTAGTTTTGGCAGGAATACTACAGAGGTGATATTGTACTCTCAGAGATCATATCAAGAATTTCATAATATTATGTTTGTACCAGTAATGACAATATTAATTCTGATAGCTTAAGGTGATAAATGCCATATTTGTCTTTTGTAAAATTATTTTTCCAATTGTAATTAATAAATATTCTGTGGGCAGATGTGTTGAGACTAATGAAATATTCTCTCATAAAACTTTCACCCACCTAGCTTTATCAATATGGATATATGGATTCTTATTATTTGGGTTATAACCTGTTATGATTTATTTGGATGCTCTAATATCCCAGATTTGGCTAATTTTCTAGCTGGTTGCATTTTCCTTTTCGTAAGACCCCAGTATTCAATTTTAAGGCTTGTTCTATGGCCAGAAGTATCCATCTCATCTCCTGTCCCATATTTCCTCATAAATTTAAAGTTCTATGGAAATAGCTCCTCAGAGTTCCCAGAATCTTATCAAGGGCCACAAACTTTTTGGTGTGCGCAAACAATAACACCATTTCATATTATGGGATAAAAAGTTTCCATCTTGGATTGTAAACAAGAATATGAGTTTCTCATTTTAGGAAAAAATCTAAACCACATACCCCACTTTTCTCTAACATTTTGTTATCTATACACTACTCTGGAGCAACAATTTATCAAAGCCCTACAGTTATAAGAAAGATAAACTCATTCTCCTTAACTTCAACTGAAAAAAATATTTATTTATTAAAAAGATACGAGGAAGCACCCATAAAGCCAGAAAACCAGGTTCAAAAAGGGACAGTATTCAGAGTTAGTCTAGGATAACAATACAGCAGGAACCGGTTATCTGAATAGAATTCTGGGAGAAGAACATAGGAGTTCCCACATTTCCTTTATGGTTCACGTGAGATTGAATTAAATTAAAAATCCTGGAAAAGAGGCTACTGTTACCCAACAATGGGCACAATGCCTCCTGTCTCTAATGGAAAAGACACCACAAGGAAGCACACACAGAAGAACGTGGCAGAGGAAACTACAAGGGGAATGGGCACTGAGCTGATAAAATATACTCGACGTTCATTACAATGCATTCTCTTCAGCAGCCCTGTGATTACTGCCAGACCCACTGATGTAGACTCCTGAATAGGCGAACTCATTTGGAATGAGAACCGTACCTTTTCATTTATTAAAAGCCACATTATATTAGCTATATTGCTAAGAAAGAGAGACAACACTGATAGTTATTTAACATGAAGAATACTGGGGGATGTTATTCCACAAACTATTAAGTATAACAAGTTACACTGAAAAATAAAAGAACAAAATTTTATAAAATGCTGTTGAGGCCCTGGCCAGCATGGCTGCTGGTTGGGCGTCGTCTGGTGCACTGAAAGGTTGCTGGCACATGCCCGCGTTGTGGGCTCAATCCCTGCTAAGGAACATGCAGGAGGCAGCTGATCAACGTCTTTCTCTCTCCCTTCATCTTTCTAAAAGTCAATAAAAATAGTTTTAAAAATGCTATTCAGTGCTGTTCATGAAAGGCACCCTAAATTTTCCTTAACCTACAGAATATGACCCTTATCTTTACATTTTATTTACATATTAAAATAAAAACCTTTATACTCCACCATGTAAAAGTCTACCACTTATAATTATTTTCTTCTCTAAAACATAGCTTCAAATTTGGAATATGACTCTCCATTAACGCATTTTCTATGAGAAAATGCTTTCCCAATTTAATAAATTTATAAAGTGTTCTCAATATGAATTCTTAAAATTACATCTTCATAATGATGCCAGCACATTTGATACAGTTCCTGCTCAATTTCTTCAGTTATTCTCATCTATCAAGTTTGTATATGACTTATTTCTAAAATCTTTTGCACAGTCATTACAAATATGATTGGTTTCTCTCCTATATGACTTATTTGATATGAGTGAATTTTTAGGACTGCCTGCTTATATATTGTCTATATTATCATCTGAAGTCTCCTAAGGACCAAGTTTTATTAGAATGTTTCTAACATCTGCTTCATTCTAATTTCACTTGTGAGTTTTTCTATGTATACGGAGCCCTGAATTCCAACAGAAGGATTTCCCGCACTCAGAGCATTTCCATGGTTTCTCTCCTGTATGAACTCTTTGATGCTCACTGAGAGAGGACTTCTGTGTGAAGGCTTTCCCACACGCACTGCATTTGAAAGGCTTCTCTCCTGAGTGAGTTTTCTGGTGTATCTGGAGTGATGCCTTCCTAGGATAGGCTTTCTCACATTCACTGCATTCATAGGGCTTCTCTGTTGAGTGAGTTCTTTGATGTATAATGAGCTGTGACTTCCCACAAAAGGCTCTCTCACAGAAACTACATTCATAGGGCCTCTCTCCTGTGTGTGTTCTCCTGTGTATAACGAGGTATGATTTGCTGCTGAAAGCCTTCCCACAGTCACTGCATCCATAGGGTTTCTCTCCTGCATGAGCTCTCAGATGTGCAGTGAGTTGTTCCTTCCTCCCGAAGGCCTTCCCACACTCACTGCATTGATAAGGATTATTTCCTGTGTGGATTCCCTGATGTACAGTGAGTTGTGTCTTCGTATTGAATGCTTTCCCACAATCACTGCATTGATAGGGTTTCTCTCCTGTGTGCATTCTGATGTGAACGAGGAGGTATGACTTACTCCTAAAGGCTTTCCCACATTCGTTGCATTTGTGGGGTTTCACTCCTGTGTGAGTTCTCTGGTGCACAACAAATGGTGACTTCAAACTAAAGGCCTTCCCACAGTCACTGCATTCATAGGGTTTCACTCCTGTATGACTTCTCTGGTGCAAAATAAGCTGTGACTTCCAGCTATAGGCTTTCCCACAGTCACTGCACCCATAAGGTTTCCCTCCTGTGTGGATTTCCTGATGGACAATGAGCTGTGACCTGAAAGAGAAGACTTTGCCACATTCACTGCAAGAGTAGGGCTTTTCTCCTGTATGAACTCTCTGGTGAGCGTTAAGGTTTGACTTGGCACTGAAGGCTCTTTCACACTTAGTGCATTCATAAGGTCTCTCCCCTGTATGAATTCTGAGATGAACAATGAGCTGGGATTTACAACGAAAAGCTTTCCCACATTCACCGCATACACAGTTTTTTTCTGTACTGTGAGCTCTTTGATGCTTAAGAAAATATGATTGTTCATATCCATGAAACTTATCAGGATTCTTTCTTAGATAGTTTCTGGTTAAACCTGACTTTTGTGTCAAACTTTTTTTCCCAAGTGTGTTATACTTATGGAGTCTTTGTCTTGAAGAAGCCTGGGTTTTGCTCAGATGAAGTTTTCCAAATGTGTTACAAGCATAGTTTCTCTCAACACTTTCAAGTTCATCTTGATTCTTCTGGTACCATTCTTTCCAATCTTCTAGACAGAAAAATATTTTTAAATCAGAACATGAACTTAATATAGAATGAAAGTTTTAGAACTGCCATGTAGTGAGTCTTTCCCTCTGGTTCTGGCCTCTGACACTGGTTCAAAGATATACTGGCCAAGTGCACCTGCGCCAGAGATCTAAGCATGAGGGTGAAGGGAACCGAATCAAACCAAACCAAGTCCCATTGTGGAAATGGGTAGCAAATTAGCAGTGACAAAGGGGATGACAAAGGGGAGATAATTAGAACACTGGTCCTGATATCTTCAAGCTTCTGAATTAAGCTACTGTGGAGTTATTGCCCTATGGCAGACAACTTGTCATTTGATACTATAAATCCTTATTGTTTACTTTGGTTGAACCAGAGGTTTAAGATACTTGTTTATATTCTCAGACTAGTGATAGGATGCTTAAGCACATAAATCTAGCAGCAACAGCTAAGGGGAATATTCGAGTTCTCAAATACAGCTAAGATGTTGAGTTATCCAAGTATGAGAGAATACAGATCTAGGCAGCCAAGGAGGCTCAGAGGTTGAGCGTTGACATATGAACCAGTTGGTCACAGTTGGATTCCCAGTCAGGGTATATGCCCAGGTTGCAAGCTCGATCCCCAGTCAGGCAGAAGGCAGCTGATCAATGATTTTTTCTCATCATTAATGTTTCCATCTCTCTCTCCCTCTCCATCCCTCTAATCTGGGTGACAACTGAGAAGACAGGAGACAGTAAAGGTGTTCCAAAGGGTTAAACGGCAACAGAAACAAAAGCAGTACCTAGATTAGCAACAGAGACCAGGGTGCCCAAGGGGAGCCCCAGAGCAAGGACACAAGACTAAAAGTGCAAGAACAATCATCATAACAACAGGAAACTGAGGGAGAACAGTGATTTCAGAAGAAATTACTCCCCACTTCCGACACTGAGAATGAAGAGTGGAAAGTACAGGGGCGCGCTCTTGCAAGCACATCAGACCTGGGAACAGATTACAGAAGAAAAAGAAGATGAAAAGATCAATTTTGATGTTATAACACTGAGAGAGAAAATAGCTTAACATTTCAGAATGGAAGAGCCTTTCAATAGTTATAGGAGTGAACAGGCAAATTTGGAAAATAAACTCCTTTGGATAACTCAAAAGGAAAAGGGGGCCATGGAATTATTATTAAGGTGATCGAATCAGTTAAAATACCATGGAGACCAGGTTAGGCTTCAGAATTCTAAGACAAGTGCCTGCCAGGCAGGAGTGGCTCAGTTGGCTGAGTGTTGACATGAGCACAGAAAGGTTGCTGGTTCAATTCTCAGTCAGGGCATGTATGGAAGGCAATTGATCAATGTTTTTCTCTCACATTGATGTTTTCTCTCTCTCTTTCTCTCCCTTACTCTAAGTATGTCCTCAAGTGGGAATTTAAAGAGAAAAGAAAAAAAGTGCCCAAGAAAGAAACAGTTATAACTTCAAAGTGATCAGTGAGAAGAGAGAAGGCGGCAATAAAATCTCCGAAGTCAGTCAAGGCAAGAGAAGGAAGTAAAAGACTGTGGGGAAACTCTAAGGGATTCAACTGTGACCGCAAAGGAGAAAAGACATGTTAGGGAAGTGGAGGCATGAGTGACACCAAGTGAGAGGCCTGGAAGCCTGAGATGGTCCATGACCATGGGAAGGAAGGCAGAGAAAGAAGGTGCCAGAAGGAAAGAAACGAACCCAGAAAACAATATTTGAGCAGAGTGTACAAAAGGAGGGCATGCCTCCCTCGCAGAGCCAGGGGTCTGAAGCCCAAACATGGGCAGAATGACAACCATTTCCTTACCTGAGGAACTAGCAGGACTCCCGACCCCACCGCCCCATGGTTCAGGGACTTTAGACAAAAGTGTCTACACCCAGTGCTGCCTGAGTGGCACCCTGTGTGCTCCCACACCTCCTGTCTTCCTGGCTCCCACGCACCCACCTGGACAGCTTTGATGAGAACTTTTGGCATTTCCTATCCATGGCTCTTCTCCTTGCTCCAACTTGAAGATTAAATCAGGTTTGGTACCATGATACCCTGTTAATGGAAAATCACAAAGGATGTGGGCTAACCTGCTAGGGATTGAGACATCAGGAGCTACAACATGACACTGCTCATTTGTACTTGGGAAAAGTTTACAATTAGGAGGTGATGGCCACGCAGGGATGAACACATGACCTCTAAAATTCATGCCCATAATCATCAAGTACTTCGGAGGCCCCAGGTTAAATCAACAAAGGAAAAGGGATGGCAACAACTCAGAGTCTATTAACAGAGAAGCTGTACTTACCTATAGACACCAGGTTGCGATAGTTTTCCAGGATCACATCCCTGTACAGGCACTTCTGCGCAGGATCCAGTAACTGCCATTCTTCCCAGGTGAAGCCCATGACTATATCCTTGAATGACAATGATTCCTGTAATAACACATACCCCACTGAATCAGATGCAATCACCCTAGGTGACGTAGGAGTAACAGTTTTACACACATTTCGTAGTTAAATACATAAATGTTACAATAAATATGGCACTTTACCTTGAAAAAGACCTGACGTCCAGGTGTCAGAGGGGATGCAGCTTATTGAAAAGTGGTGGAGCCCTAGCTGGTTTGGCTCAGTGGATAGAGCCTTGGACTGCGGACTGAAGCGTCCCAGGTTCAATTCCAGTCAAGGACACTTGCCCCAGCTGCGGGCTCAATCCCCAGTTGAGGGCATGCAGGAGGCAGCCGGTCAATGATTCTCTCTCATCATTGATATTTCTCTCTCTCTCTCCCCTTCCCTTCCTCTTAGAAATCAATTTAAAAATATATTTTTTTAAAAAGTGGTGGAAAGAAGTTGTCTAAAATCAGAAATCTCCCCTTGTTGGCTAAGATATCCACGATGTTGAAACAAATTCACATTTTAAATCACACATGAGCCCTAGCCGGTGTTGCTGAGTGGATTGAGCCCCGATGACCTTTCATCCTGTGACGAAAAGGTGACCAGTTTGGTTCCCAGTCAGAGTTTCCGTGCAGGAGGCAGCCGATCCATGTATGTATATCTATATATATCTCTCTCTCCAATTAAAAAAAATTAAATAAAAAAATAAAGCTAACATGATGGCAGAACTGACTGTATTTACAAATTTATTTCCATGAATTTGAAAACAGAAGGAATGGAAAGATTTCCGGGAAAATAAAACTAACCGAAATTGGCCCAGAAATAATTAGGAAAGCCAGACCAACTAGTCAATGCTCGTACAACAAACTGAAATAGTACCAAAGGTGTAGCAACTCCAAAAGGTAATGGTCTCAGACTATATTTACACGCCAGTCCTATCACTGACCCAAGGATCAGCAAACTCCCCTCACATCTGACATGATGCAGAGCCAGGAAATGATGGGAACAGCGCAGCATCCTACAAACAGACAATGCCAGGCAAGAACAGCACAAACTGTAATCTAATCTCATTTATTATTAACTCCGGTCAATATTCCTAGAGAAAAATACTAGGGAAGTAAAAGGAATCCTATACATACACACAGAGTAAAGTGGGACAAGGAAGTTTATCTGAAAAAATTAGAGGACAGGCCACTGTATTAAGTACTCTTTTCTCAAACTACAGGGAGGAAAACAAACACCTTCTCCAAACTTTCTTGTCTTTTGCGCGCACTGCAGTCCTCCGCAGCCCTCCCTCCCTGTCCCTGCTCCGAGTCCTGCCCCAGACCCTTCCCGGGGCTCTGCTCAGTCACATCGGGGCTAACCCGACCGCAGGCGCCTCTCATCTGTTTATTTCCAGTTGAGAATTCCCACCGAGCTACAGACCGACTCCAGGCAGCGCCTATTAACACCCAAAAACCACACGGTGCCGGGATGCGTCTCCCAACAGGGCTCCCCTGGCGGGAACACCCTCGGCGCTGCCCTGGCCGGGTCTGGTCCGTGGGGGTGGGCAAGTTTGAGAGCATCATCTCCCGGCTCCACGTCCGTTCAGCCACGGCTGGAGTCGCCCCTCGTGCTCACTCCGTGGGTCCAGGCGGCCCACGCACCCTCCCTCCCTCCAAACCTGCTTCCTTCTGCTTTGCACCCCAAATCCCCACCCCCCATTAGCCTGCCTCTATGCCCGGTGTTCACTCGATTACCTCCCGCCCCCGCACCCAGACCACAGCTCCTCGGAAACAAGAACCCTGCATAACCGAGCTCTGCACCGCCAGCCCCAGCCCCGGGACCCTCACTGCCCTCGGAGGTCAGGGTCCGCAACCGGCAATAAGTGTAACTGCGGAAGGCGAGGCCCGGACACAAATGCCAGAAGACAACGGTTCCGGAGGTCCAGAGCCGGGCGGGGTGGGTCTGGGGCACCCCGTGAGCCCAGGCCCTGGAGGGGGCCGTGCAGGGATGACCGTGTCCGCGCCCAGCGCCGTCAGCTCTGAAAAGAAGAAAGTCCCGACTCACCCCACACGCAGCTGCCCGGGTCTTGGCCATCCCGCGCGGTTCCGTGCAGGCTGCGGGGGAGGCACCGAACCGTCGGGGCCTCGCTGCTGCTTCCACCCGCGCCTCCCGCCAGGAGGGACCTCGCGCCCCTACAGAGCGAGGTTCCGGGGCTGAGTCCCCCGCGGGGAGGCGACCTCCGAGCCTGGACAGAGGAACCGGAGAGGTGAGTTCGTACCGTTCCGCGGCCCTCATGCGGGAGGAGAGGCCGGGCTGGATCCGTCCACGACGGGACCGACCGTGGAGGGCTCCGCTGGACCAGAGCCTGGTCAGCAATGGCCGGATCCGCGGCCACAGACACTCAGAACGCCCCCCGCCCGCTGGAGAACGCTGACAACAAGCTTGAGGCGCACCGCCGGCGCCCCTACCGGCTACCGCCGCGGAGCGGCGCACACGGAAGTACGTCATGCGTCCTAGAGCCGGGCGGGACAGGCCGGGAAGAAAACTACATCTCCCAGAATCCTCTGCGGAGCGTCCAACTAACTGGACCGGCTTCCCGAAGACTGGAAGGGACTAAGGGACAGAGGTTTGGAACCCAGCGGGAAAGGCAGGCAGCGGGCGGGCCTCCGCGAGAGTCCGGGCCGTCAGTCCAGGGCAGCCCTGCGCCCCAGCTTCCGCACAGTCACGCAGCCCCGGCAGAAGGCTGGCATCGCTGGAGCGGCAGGCGTGCTCAAGTCTGGATGTCAAAGCAAGATAGAGCACAGGGCATAGCAGAGAGAGGGGCACTGTGAGGCTGCAGGCTGCAGTTCCCAGGGTTACAAAACAGTTCTGATGATCGGCGCACTAAGCTATACAGTTACCAACTTCATAAAGGGGAAAGTACAGTAACATCTCATAATAGGAGATGTTAACATACTTCTCTCGGTCCGACACAGATCAAGCGACCCACTCTCATAACAATGCAATGAAACTATAATAGCATACTTTTAACAGGGCTTTCTGTCCGAAAATATTTTTTTTAATATATTTTATTGATTTTTTACAGAAAGGAAGGGAGAGAGATAGTTAGAAACATCGATGAGAGAGAAACATTGATCAGCTGCCTCCTGCACATCTCCCACTGGGGATGTGCCCGCAACCCAGGTACATGCCCTTGACCAGAATCGAACCTGGGACCTTTCAGTCCGCAGGCCGACGCTCTATCCACTGAGCCAAACCGGTTTCGGCCGAAAATATTTTTTAAAAAGCTTTCTACTCAATAGTGAATGGAAATACAGACAAAATGTAAACACTATGTAAGAATTTATGGGAGAAACTTAAAGCATAGTTGACAAGAAATTTCATAATGTTGAGTAATTATAATAGTAAAAAAACCCCAAGTTAAATGTATTTACTTCTCAAAAAGTCATTAAAGAACAACAGAGTAAGCCAGAGCAAAGAGAATTTAAAAATAAAAGCAGACAACTAGGCAAAATTAGCAAGAACAGAAAAGATTCAAATAATACCATGAATCCACTCAAAGCAATTGACAGAGAACACTACTAAAAGACTTAAAAATGCATAATTATTATGTATACATGCAACATTCTCCAGGATAAATCCTATGGTGGACCACAGTAAATTTAAAAGGATTGAAATCATACCTTTTCTTACAACAGTGACATAAGAAACCAATCCCAGAAAAAATGTATTAAGTCTCCAGATTTTTGGAAATTAAAAAACACACTTTTAAGTAAGCCCCTAAATTCAAAGAAGAAATCACCAGGGAAATTAGAAAATACTTTGAATTGAATTAAAATGAAAATGCATATGTAAGAGATCATACACTATTTGTCTTTCTCTGCCTGACTCATTTCACTTAGCATAATGTCTCATTCTCCCTTTTTTTGGATAAAAATTTATAGTATTTAAAATTTTATTGTTAAAACCTGAATTTATCAAGGTAAGCTTTTCTTTCTTTTTTTTTAAATATATTTTATTGATTTTTTACAGAGAGGAAGGGAGAGAGATAGAGAGTTAGAAACATCGATGAGAGAGAGACATCGATCAGCTGCCTCCTGCACATCCCCCACTGGCGATGTGCCTGCAACCCAGGTACATGCCCTTGACCGGAATCGAACCTGGGACCTTTCAGTCCGCAGGCTGACGCTCTATCCACTGAGCCAAACCGGTTTCGGCAAGGTAAGCTTTTCTTATTTTAATTCCTTAATTCCTGCTTTTATATTCATTGTTTTCTCTTTCCATAATTGCATTTAATTTCTCCCTAAATTCCTCATTTTGTTTATTTTCATTCCTTTTATTAGTACTGTGGGATTAGATAAGTTCTCTTCTGGGAACACATCAGTGTTGGCTCACACACTTTTTAAAATATATATTTTAAAGTATCTTTTTATTGATTTCAGAGAGGAAGGGAGAGGGAGAGATAGAAACACCAATGATGAGAAAGAATCATTGGTTGGCTGCCTCCTTCACACCCAACACTGGGGATAGAGCCCCGAACCTGGGCTTGTATCCTCACGGGAATCCAACCGTGACCTCCTGCTTCTTAGATTGACGCTTAACCACTGAGCCACACTGACCATGCAATATGGTTATTTTTAACTTAATTTTTTTTCTTTTATAGAGAGAGGAAGTGATAGAGAGGGAGAGACATCCATCGGTTGCCTCGTGTTACCTCCCCTACGCATTCCGACCAGGGGCCGAACCCACAACCTGGACCGGGAATGAGTGTACGGGCGAACTCTCAACTAACAGAACCAAACTGACTAGGGTCCCTCACACATGTTTTAACCCGAAGCACCGGCTCCACCCATCTCTGAACCACGCACCCCGGCAGCTACCAAGGGGCTTCAAACCCCCCACCTGTCAATCCTGCAAGCCGGTCGCAAAGCCCTGTGGGAAGTGTAGTTCTGAAGCGAGCGGAATTCCGGGAAATGTAGTTCTGCGCAGACACTTCCGCCTTCGGGAGGTGTCAGGGGGGTGCTGCGGCCTCCAGGGGGAGGCTTTGTGGCGCGGAGACGGGACCGGGAGATTGCGGCCTGGGGCGGCCCCCGTGACCGCCCAGTCCCTCGGCCACCCTGGCGTGCGCACGAACGGCCCCGGAGCTGGTGCTGGGCAGGCCCGGAGAACGGCCCTGCGGCGCGGCGGTTCCCGTCCGGGTGGGTGGGGAC
>NW_006294590.1:2596431-2605682 GCF_000327345.1 Myotis davidii | reverse complement strand
TGGCGGCTCCGAGGCAGCAGCGGGTGAGGAGAGGCCCTGCCTGGACCGAGCAGCTTGGGAAGAGGCGCTTTCCGTTCGCTGGTTGCTGTCGGCTCTCCCAGGGCATCGCCAGGAGAGTCTCGCTTCCCGGGCAAAGCCTGGCAGTCGGCTCACACCCGGTGTCACCTTCTCCCCTCTTTGCGGCCGGACACTGCCGTCCACCCCCTCTGTGCCCATTCACATCCACGGGGACGTGGCAGGCACCTTCCCGCTTCCTGTAGTCGAACGGGGCCTCCGCGGTGTGACAGCCTCTCCTTGTTCCTCTCATTTGCTGGATGGAGGCCCGCTGTTGGTCGGCCTGTGGCAGGTTTGCTGGGAAAGGTGGAATCTCCCCCTGCACCCGAGTCTACCAGGTCCCGAGCTTATTGGACATTTCCCTTCCCTTCCCTTCTTAGGAAGGAAATATCCCTGAGCCACCCGTGCCAGGAGGTCCTTCTCTGTCCCGGGTATGGCTGGATGTCAGTGAAGACAGTGAAGAAAGTGTAAGTGTTTTTGTGCATCAAAATGATATTTTTGTTTATCATGCTTCTTTTAAATCTTGGTTTGTCCCAGTAATTCCATCTAAGACAGTGGTTCTCAACCTTCCTAATACCCTTTAATACAGTTCTCATGTTGTGGTGACCCCCAACCATAAAATTATTTTCGTTGTTACTTCATAAATGTAATGTTGCTACTGTTATGAATCGTAATGTAAATATCTGATATGCAGGATGTATTTAGGCGACCCCTGTGAAAGGGTTGTTCGACCCCCAAATGGGTCGCAACACATAGGTTGAGAAGCGCTGAAAGGTGATCTATGTTATGCAGTTTGTGATCTTTCAAAAGTGTTAAAAATAGTGGTTGCATCCAGTTAATCTGGTTGGCATGTTAAGGAAATAATTAAAATCATCACTTGCCAACCCAGAAAACGTCTCCAAAAAAGTAGAAGAGAAAGAAAAGTTTTATTATTGAGTAACAGTTAAACCAGAATGCAATGAGCATTGCAAGCAGTCTGCTAAAGAGATTGTAGAGATGGGGAGAAGGTTCACCCTTTTTGTACAACCCATCACACACAGGTTCTCTAGATAAATGATCACATGTCACACACAGTCCATCCTAGATTTACCTGGTGACTGGAGTGGCCATCAGTGTAGCTAACTGCCTTTACCCAAAGAAAAAGCTAAACTTTTCATATCTTTATGACACTCCCCTGGCGCCCGGGGTGGAAATCCGCCAATTAGGCTCCAAAGAGATGGCTTCCAGGTCCTTAAGCAAGACATTCTTGGGTTGTTAAACGGGGTAAAGCTTCTTTAGCTTTAGGAAAGATTAACATACATCTCACAGGGGCAGAGAATTTACAATGACAGGTTTTCTAAGTAAATGCTCTCTGAATAGGGGTTGGGAAGTCTCTCTCCTTTTTTCCATGAGGGAGAATTGTTTTTCATTTTTAACTTACATTTGCTCTTACAGGTGTTTAAGCCCAAATCCCCCTAGAGGTGTAGCTACTCTCAGTACAAGCTCTGGTAATTTGCAGCAGGGGAGGCTGAGACCAGGCCTTTGAAGAGAGGGGAGGGACCCTGTAGAACCGCTGGACATCTGAGTCCCACCAGCTCTCCAAGCAGCTCCTCAGGTCAGGGGTCAGGAGCCCTTAGAGCAGCGGTTCTCAACCTCGCGACCATCGGAAAACACATATATAATTACATATTGTTTTTGTGATTAATCACTATGCTTTAATTATGTTCAATTTGTAACAATGAACATACATCCTGCATATCAGATATTTACATGACGATTCATAACAGTAGCAAAATTACAGTTATGAAGTAGCAACGAAAATAATTTTATGGTTGGGGGTCACCACAACATGAGGAACTGTATGAAAGGGTCGCAGCATGAGGAAGGTTGAGAACCACTGCCTTAGAAAAAAGCCCTGGGGAACTGAGAGGAGGTAAGAGATGAGTAAACCCCCAAGGGCAGCTGAGCAGCCCTTGCCATTTGCATGGTTTTCTTAATTCACCTGGAGTTTGATCTGCCCCAGTTATCCCTAGAACCCGTCTGGGGCTGTTCCTGCTGGTTTCTGAGGGAACAGGTGGGCAGTGTCTGCCCCAGTGTAAGCCCAGAAAGAAGCAACATTACTGGTTTCCTTAGGCCTCTTGCTGCCTCTGCTCTAGCTGTCACACATGCCGTGTGCCGTCAGCTTCACCACCGCGGTCTCCCCCGTGGTCTCGCTTCCTGCTGCTCTTTCTGTTGGTTCCTCTGGTCTCTGCATTCCTTTTGCTCCATGGCTGAATTTGGAGTAGAGAGCCAGCACCCAGGCTACTTCACCATCTTGATCTAAAAGCCAGTTCTGTTTACCATCCTGCCCAGAAATGAGTTGCATTTTACACTGTGGCACCTACGCAGGTAAATTTGATTTCAGTGCCCCCAGGAAATGTTGCTGCAGAAGGAGTGAGCCAAGATTGTATGTTCAGGCTTTGCTGAGGGCTCTGCGGAGAGTTCTGGGGGGTGTGTGTGTGTGTGTGTGTGTGGTGTGTGTGTGTATGTGTGTGATGGGGTGGGGGTGGGGGTGTGGGGTCCAGGTTTGTTTGGTTGAACCAGGCGAGTGGCTTCCATCGGGCATTTCCAGGTGGGAGCCAGGGCTGCAAAGGGCAGGGCCAGGGTCAGCTGAGACCGGCCGGCGGCTCACATTCTGTCCTGCTTCTGATTCGAGTGCAGCAAACACTTGTCTGAGATCCCAGTGAGAGAGAACCGAGATTTAGGTTCCCCAATTACTCACACCGTTTAAAATAGAATTCCCACTGCATCTCCAGGCCATGGCCCTCAGGAACAAGATGGCTCAAGTGAGGTAAGGAAGGAGAGGCAATTTCCAGAGCGTCCGGACAGAGAGAAGGCCCAGACCAGCAGAATTCCCCAAAGCAGCAGAAAATGATCATGCCACAGGTGAGTTATGTGTTTATTCTCCAGAAGTTTTTCCTGTGGGTGTGATGGGCTTAGAGGAATCTTTACAAGCAACAGGACAGGTATACATACATTTAGATCCTAACCATAGAAAACAGTATAAACTTGGGAAAGATGCTGTTATGCAAAGAGCTGAGGTTCAAGAAGGCTCAGAATATTGCTTGCTGGTTCCAAAGAAATAACCCAGAGGTCTGGCTGTGAAAGACATGAGTTTGTTAGGACTTATGAGTGCACTGGTGAAGTCTCTGCAACACAGGCTTTTCCAGTCCAGGGTTACGCACAGTACAGAAAACAAAGCAAACAGGGTAATAAGTCCTGCAGGCAGGATGGACCTGCTTGCGTGCAAGCAGTGTGAGATCAAAATGCCAGCTGTTAAAATCCAGGCCCACATCCGAGAGGTTTCTTTCTGGTTGTTCCTTGACTGGGGAGCTGGCAGGCTCTCCCAGGGTCCTCCAATGCCCTTACCAACAGCCCTCATTGCATTTCCCTGGGGGGAGGGGCCCACACACCACACAGATGTCAAGGAAGCACAAGTGGGTGTGGAATCAAACCAAAGTCTTCCAGTTGGAACACAGATGTACAAGAAGTGGGTCCTTCACGGTTAGAGATGGGCTGCAGGCTTTCTTCAGCGGTTCCCAGAAGCCGGGCAGACAGGGCAGCAGGAACAGCTACAAAAGGCAAAGCCCTTACCCGGTAGGAGCAAGCGTTTCCTGAGGATTCCATGTGGAGGAAACTCGTCGACAGCCGTTCACGTCGCTGACATGAGCGCATTTATTAGGAGGGATTCTTAGGAGGCCCCTAGTTTCGAGCGAAGGGTGTGAATCGGGAGGATGCAGAACACAGGCATTTAGAGGACGGTGCAGTGGGCCTGCAGGACACGCTGCCCGTCTTCTAAGCTTAGGAAAGAACCTGAGTCACGGGCAGAAGTGGTCATTAGAAAACCGTCAGGTGCCCCATCGTAATCGCTCAGTTGGAAACGTTTTTGCTTCTGTTGGCAAAAGCTGGGCACGAGGGTGTCTGCCTTCAGCCCTGTTCCCTCAGTTTCTTGACTCAAAGAAACAGACTGTCATGTCCCTTCGCTTTTCAAAGCCACTCCTACCCCCTGAGCTAACTTCCCTCTTTCTCATTCCCTCCCTTCATTCCTTTCTTTTAAAAACTCTGTTTAAACTAGTGTGGAGTTACACTGGCTTTTCTCCTTTCTTCTTTTTTTAATACATTTTTATTGATTTCAGAGAGGAAGGGAGAGGGAGAAAGTGATAGAAACATCATGAGAGATAATCATTGATTGTCTGCCTCCTGCCCGCCCCCCCCACCCCCAGGGATCAAGCCCACAACCCAGGCACGTGCCCTGACTGGGAATCGAACTGTAACCTCCTGGTTCATAGGTCGGCTCTCAACATCTGAGCCACACCAGTCAGACTCCTCTTTCTTTCTTTCTTTCTTTCTTTCTTTCTTTCTTTCTTTCTTTCTTTCTTTCTTTCTTTTTTAATATATTTTTATTGATTTTTCCACAGAGAGGAAGGGAGAGAGATAGTTAGAAACATCGATGAGAGAGAAACATCGATCAGCTGCCTCCTGCACATCTACTGGGGACGTGCCCGCAACCCAGGTACATGCCCTTGACCGGAATCGAACCTGGGACCTTTCAGTCCGCAGGCCGACGCTCTATCCACTGAGCCAAACCGGTTTCAGCATCTTTCTTGATGTAGCTATGTCAGGATTTCAGCTGAGCTGAGGTAGCCCAGCTGCCAGTATCAGAGTAGCCAGTTAAAGCAACGGCCAAACCTTAGCCTGTATCACTCAGTGGTTAGAGCATCAGCCCTCGGATTAGATTCTGGTCAAGGGCATGTACCTTGGTTGCAGGCTTGATGCCCAGACCTGGTTGGGACGTGTGCAGAAGGTAAGCAGTCAGTGTGTCTCACATCGATGTTTCTCCCTCTCGTCTTTCCCCCTCCCTTTCACTGTCTCTAAAAATCAATAAAAGAAATGTCCTCAGTGAGGATAAACAAACAAACAAACAAACAAAAATAAAGTAACAGCCAAAGTGAAAGTAACTGAGCCTCCAATCGTATCCTGCGATGGTGCAGCCAGAACCTAACTGAGAAGGCACCTGCCCCCCATCCATTTCCTGCAGCACACAGGTGGAGGCTCAGGTGGGTCAGAGCAGACTGGGGTTGCCCCTTTCCTCCCGGCGCCTGGAAGAAGCTCCAGCAGTTTTGTGGTCTGGGGTCAGGAGGAGAGTGAGCTGAAAGGGTTGGGAGTAGGAAAGTACTGGGCACTGAGGCAGAATGGGGAGAAGGTTCCCTTCTCCCTTGAACTGTGACCTCCTAGTTCATAGGTCCACACCAGCTGGGTGAGGAGGTCATGGTTTGATTCCTGGGTTTCGGACTCAGTCCCTAGTGGGGGCCATGCAGGAGACAAGTGATTTGCAAATAGTTTTTCCTTGTTTTTGCTGCGTTTTTCTTTTTCTTTTTTTTTTTTTTACCAGCCTTTTACAGAGAAAAAATTAGTTAATTTTGAAAAAAATCCAACTTAGTAAATTTTTTCTTAAATTGATTGTGTGTTTGGTGTGTAAATAAAAACTCATTGTCAAACCCAAGCCACACAGGTTTTCTCCTGTTTTATCCCTAGAAGCTGTATAGTTTTAGGTTTTACCTTTAGGTCTGTGATCCACTTAGAGTTAATTTTTAAATACAGCATGAGGTATGTGTTGAGGTTTATTCTTTTGTTTATAGGTATGTAGTGTTTTTAGCACTGTTTATTGAAAACACTTTCTCTGTGGAAAGGCTTTGGTACCTTTGCCAAAAATCTATTGAAAATAATTAGGTGTATGTTCCACAGTTTAATTAAAAGGATGATCATCCCAGCATTATTAATAGCAAAACAACAAAAAACCCCACCCAGAAATAAACTAAATATCCAACAAAAAATGGATTGAGCGTATTTGAGGTGTCCATCTCTAGGCTCTCTTCTGTTCCATTCGTCCATGCGTGTACTCGTTCACAGTACTGCCTTGTCCTAACTACTGTGGCTTCATAGGACGTCTTCAAGTCAGGCCATTTCAGTCCTGCTCCATTTTCTTTTTCCAAGTCCTTTTTGCTGCACTAGTTCCTTTGCCTTTTGTCCCAATGCCCTGTATATCCTTGTTTCATGGCCTCTGTAACACCTTACTACCTGTGACCCCAAAAGACAAGATATCTGAGAAGATGATTTTTTTTTTCTTACTCATCTTTCTATTTCTGGCACCTGTTACAGTTCTGGAAACTGTACGTGCTCAATATCTGTGTTCTAGACGACATCTACAGAGCTAGCCAGCTGTTCCTACCTGGGAGCAGAGGCACCCCCGGGGAAGGAGAGTGTTTGAGTGACTGAGACAGGGTACTGTCATTTAGCAGGTAGCGGCCAGGCTTGCTGAAGGGCTCCCACTGTGTGGGGCAGTTGCACTCAGCTAAGAATTGTTCCCAAGTACCAGTGGCACCTTCTTTGAGAAACATAGCACTTACTTAAAGACAACCTATTTCAGTTTCTTATTTAGTGGATAGATGAATGAGTTCATAATGATAGATATTTTAATAATATTTTTGTCTCTCTCTCAGGGTATAATGCAAGATTAGGATATTATATTAGTTGACCATTGCTGTGTAACAAATTACCCCCAAACCTTATTGGCTGAAAACACAGGATTTTATCTCACAGTGTATGTGGGTTAGGAATCTGCCAGCTGCTTACCCATTGGGTTCTGTAGTCAAGATGTTGAGAAGGGCTGTGGTCCTCTGCAGGTGCAATCGGGGGATGGTCCCCTTTCAAGCTCACTCGCGTGGGTGTGAGCAGGCCTCAGCCTCATGGGATTCTGCACAGGAAAGCCTTTCAGCATGGCAGCTGCACTCCCCCAGAGAGCCAGAGAGGGTTTCCCCGACAGAAGTGCATTCTTCCGTAAGCCGATCTGGGAGGTGACGTTCTGTCACTGTGGGCCTGTTCTATTCAGCGGCAGTGTGTCAGTACGCCCAGCCCGTATTCAGGAGGGGAGTATTACCCAGATGCATGAATACCAGGAGTTAGAGGTCAGTGGGGCCAGGGAGGGACTGCCTAACGCTATAGAGAAGAAAGTCTGCATTCTATACGAGAATCACTTCCGCTTTAACAGGAATTCTGCTTTTCTAGATATCATTTGAGGATGTGGCTGTGGATTTCACATTGGAGGAGTGGCAGCTACTAAATCCCATCCAAAAGAACTTGTACAGAGATGTGATGTTGGAGAACTATAGCAATCTAGTGTTCTTGGGTAAGAACATTCTTTTTTTTTTGTTTCATTGCTTAAAGTATTACAAAGGGAGAACATTCTTATGTAATGCAGTGTGTGCCCAATAATGGTGGGGCCTCTAAGATTTTATTGATTTTGGGTTTAAGTTACAGATGTCAATGATTCTTTGATTTCTATACCCAACTGAAAGATTTTTATTCACTTGCTTTATTTTGTAGCCTTTGTAGTAAAATATTCTTCACACTTAAGAGTCCCTTAGCTCAAGCAACTGTGTCCAACTAATAGGTCATGAAATTATCAAACCTGATGCAGTTTTGAAGCTGGATCAAGAAGAGCCCTGGAAAATAAATGAAGAAATTCTAAATCACAACTTCTCAGGTGAGAGATAATCCAGTGTATGGCATATGGTGAAGGTTACATCTCAGGTTTTTGAAGAAAGTTTGCTACTCTTGAAATGTTATGTATAAACCTGTTTAAAGTCCTTAGGTCTTTAGAGTTGACTCAGAACTGTTGACATAGTTCTGCATAATTTTTAACGTGCCCTAGATCCTGGTCTCCATGTCAGGATGTGTCCTCTTTGGGTGGAGTTGATGGTGAAATGCACCTATCTTACCCACATTCAGAGCCAGTCATTTCGGCTCTTGCTTCCATGGATAAGGCTCTTCCAGCCTCCTCATTCTCCATTTCCTTCTCTCCTGCATCAGAGGCAGGTTTCTCTCTTCCTCTTTAGGAATTTGTAGGTTTTCCTCATTTTAGATGACATTGATTACATTTGAGTTTCCTTTAATATTTTTCTTTTCTCGCATGGGAGGGTTGTGGGTTCCAATTCCTGGTAAAGGGCATGTACTTGGGTTGCAGGTTTGATCCCTGACCCTAGTCGCAGGGTGTGTGGGAGGCAACCACATCAATCTCTCTGTCTCTCTCTTTCTCTCTCTCTCTCTCTTTCTCTCTCCCTCTCCCCCCGTCTTTCCCTCCCTCCCTCCTCACGCCCACCCCCTCATTCCCTCCCTTTCACTATCTCTAAAAATAAAATGGGGGGAAATATTGTCAGGTAAGGATTAACAAAACAAAACAAAAGTTTTTTAACCACTTCAGTATTTGATTAGAAGTTGCTTGTCTTTTTTATCTCATGATCACTGTTTGAGTATATGTCATATTTTCTTATTTAACAGTTTGTGTTTATATAAACATTTGTAATTTTTAAAGTCTGTTTTCATTTTTGTTAAAAATTTTAATGCCTAGTAAGTAGACAATGTATTTGGGAGATATTTTTGTTTGTTTTTGGACTGGGATCCTAGGCTCCATTTCAGAAGTTTTAATTAATAAACACAATCATTGGGGGATTTACACAGTATGGTTCATTTTTTCATTTTTGAAGAATTCTGTCTAGATAATAATGTCAAAATGTGGCACCACAATAATCAAGACAAGCTTAAAAATATGGAGAAAGGCCATCAGTATGTTTTGGGGAAAATATTTCATTCAAGCATTAACTTTGTTCATTTAGGAATGAGACTCCATAAATGTGGCACAAGTGAAAAAAGTTTGAATCATCCTTTTGATTTTCTTATTCAAAAAAACAACCATGGAAGAAAGAAACTTGAGCTCAATAAGAAATTGTTATTCTATATCAAAACTGACAGAACCTTTGGTGGAATAAAATACTGTGATTGCAGTAAATGTAGAAAGGCCTGCAACCAAGAGTCATGGCTCATTACAAACAATAGAACACACAGAGGAGTCTATTTATGCATGGAATGTGGTAAGGTTTTTAACAAGAAGTCACCGCTCATTATACATCACAGAACTCATACGGGAGAGAAGCCCTATGGATGCAGTGAATGTGGGAAAGCCTTCTCACAAAAGTCACTGCTCACTATTCATCAAAGGACTCATTCGGGAGAGAAACCATATGGATGTGGTGAATGTCCAAAAGCTTTCAGTAGGAAGTCACTGCTCATTTTACATCAAAGAACTCATACAGGAGAGAAGCCCTATGGATGCAGCGAGTGTG
>NW_006294590.1:2592903-2596400 GCF_000327345.1 Myotis davidii | reverse complement strand
GAAGTCACAGCTTAAAAGACATCAAATAACCCATACAATAGAGAAACCCTATGGCTGTAGTGACTGCGGGAAGGCTTTCTCCCAGAAATTAAAGCTCATTACACATCAGAGAACGCATACAGGAGAGAAACCCTATAAATGTAGCGACTGTGGCAAAGCCTTCTTTTGGAAGTCACAGCTCATTACTCATCAAAGGACTCATACCGGGAAGAAACCGTATGCATGTAGTGAGTGTAAAAAAGCCTTCAGCAGGGACTCACTCCTTATCAGGCATCAGAGGATTCACACAGGAGAGAAGCCCTATGAATGCAGTGAATGTGGTGAAGCCTTCGTCAGAAAACCACAGCTTATCAGACATCAGATCACTCACACGGGAGAGAAGAGCTGTCGGTGTGGCGACTGTGGGGAAGCCTTCTTTAAGAAGTCAGAGTTACTAAGACACCAAAAACTTCATTTAGGAGAGAGACCCTATGGATGTGTTGAATGTGGTAAGACCTTCTTCGGGAAGTCACAGCTGCTTACACATCAGAGAACTCACACTGGAGAGAAACCTTTTGAATGCAGTGAATGTGGGAAAGCCTTCACCCAAAAGTCAAGCCTGATGTCCCATCAGAGAACTCATACAGGCGAGAAACCCTATGAATGCAGTGAGTGTGGGAAAACCTTCAGTGAGAAGTCAAGTCTCATTCATCATCAGAGAACCCATACTGGGGAAAAGCCCTTTGAATGTAGTGAATGTAGGAAAGCTTTTGCCTGGAAGCCACAGCTTCTTCGGCATCAAAGAATCCATACAGGGGAGAAACCCTATGCATGCAACGAATGTGGGAAAGCCTTTGTTCAGAAAGTACAACTCATTAAACATCAGAGAAATCATACAGGAGAGAAATCTTATGGATGCAGTGATTGTGCAAAAGCTTTCTTTGAGAAGGCACAGCTAATTATACATCAGAGAATTCATACAGGAGAGAGGCCCTATAAATGTGGAGAATGTGGAAAGTCTTTCACTAGAAAGTCACACCTTATGAGGCATCAGAGAATTCACACAGGTGATAAATACTATGGGTGCAACGAATGCGGGACCACCTTCAAGAGGAAGTCACAGCTCATGATCCATCAGAAGAATCATGTAATATAGAAACCACATGAGAGCAGGGAGTGTGGAAAGGCTGCTAGCAGGTGTCATGCCTCTTATTGCTTCCGAGGAAACACACACAGGACAGAAACCCTGTCATTGCACTGACTGTTGGGAAAAAAATTCTATTGGAAAGGCAGTGTCACTAAAAAGAATTCAGAGATTTTTTAAAAAGTAGACAATATAAGAAAGCCTTCTCCCAGAAGACACAACTTATTACACATTGATAGCTCATCTATCAATAACAGAAACTTTTGGTCAAAAGTGAAAGCTTGTTAAATATTTAGAAGACCTAAATAGGTCATAACAAGTGAGAGGAAGATTTCATTCAGGGTAACATACTTACTAGAGAATGTGTACATACGGGAAATACTGAGTATTAGAGATTTCATAGGCAGAAGTAGTTCTAGTAGTTGGAAGAACTTTATAAACATCATACTATTGAAATAATTCAGTAACGAAGTAGTTTGTTGTATACAAATTATAAGAGGTGGTCATTTTTAAATGGTAGCTATGTTTTAAGTGTGAAGACATCTGCTTTCTGCAGTGGTGGCAGATCAAGGACCAAATTAACCCTCTGGCCTTAACAGCTAGAAACTGGTGTTAGACATGTGACAAGCAGAGGTTTGTCATCGCTGGCAGAGGTGGACAAAGTGGTGGCAGTTCCCAGGCTGCAGTTCAGGGAAGGGAACAAGCGTAGTCCTGCCACGTTGAATAGAGTTGGAGGATTGGCGTTTGGGGAGGCCATGGCAATAGCATTTGCAAGGAAAGCACTGGAGGGGAAGGAGCCTCCCAGGGAGAGGACTGCAGAAATGGACAGGTCGTCCTGTGAGCTGATAAAGTGGCTGGAAAGCAGGAGGCTGAGCCCTTCCTAGAACTCACTGCAGGGCTGACAGCAGTTCCCACCGGCCACAGTGGAAACAGCTTTTAACACATGGGCTTCAGGTAGAATTCCCGGACGGCTGTTGCTTAGTAGTGTGGTAATTAACCCCAGATTAAAAGCTACTTTGGACCCACCAATGTCTGGCATGCAAAAAGGCAGGAAACTGTGACTTGTAACCAGTAGAAAAATATTCAGTAGAGACATAGAAAAGACTGTGGTTAGAAGTTGTTAGAATTAGTAGACATGGATGTTGATATAGCTATTATAAAGCAGAGGAAAACATGAATTTGATGAAACTTGAAGTGGAAGATATATTTTTAAAAGCTGGATGGGGCTTCACAGGGTGAGAATTTCTTAAAATTAAAAAAAAAATGTGGGTGGAATTAAGAACAGATTAGACATAGAAGAAGAAAATAATGAACCTGAATAGTAAGAATAAAAACTATCCAAATGAGGTACACAGAGAAAAAAGAGGCAAGGGAATGGGGGCTCCACTACAGTGGTATGAAATACATATAATTGGAGTTTCAGGAGGGAAGAGAGAAGAGGCAAAAGAAAGTATTTGAATAAGTCGTGGCTGAAAAATTTCCACATATGCTGAAAAGTGTAACTCCACATATTCAAGAAGCTCAAAGAACACAAAACAGAAGAAACACAATCATGCCAATGGACATCATGTCAACTTGATGAAAACCAGTGAGAACCTCAGTAAAGCAACTGAAGAAAAAAAGACAGAGAATGACAGCACACTTCTGACTAAAGACTGGGGAACCAAAGAGGATAAAAAACCTGCAACCTAGAATTTACCCATCAAAAGCATCTTTCAAAAATGAAAGGAAAAAGATTTTTCAGGAAAACAAAAGGAGGATTCGTCACTGTACACCTGCCTTCAGGAAACATTAAAGTTGTTTGGGGGCAGCAGGAAAATAACATTAAGTGGAAGTTTGGATCTCCAGAATGAAAGGAAGAGTTCTAGAAATGGCGAATATATAGGTAAATATAAAAGCTATTTTCCTCATTTTAAAACAGTAATAGTCCTGCTTACAGCAAAGCAATGACAATGTGTTTTGCATTATGATCTACTTAGAAGTAAAGTGTATGACCACAATAGTGCGTAAGTATGAACCTTTAAAAATAGTTGAATAAACTGTATCATCGGAGTCAGAAACCCGTTTCCTCGGGGCACAGGATGGCTTGTGTTTGTAGCAGCTGCACAGAATATGCATGGTGACGTTCCAGTGATGGTTTCTCTGTAGCAGTGCTGTGTGATCTATGTATGATAATAAAGTGGTTTCCACCATCAGGATTCTCTCTACACCCTTACTTGCCATATAGGGGAGGGAAAGGCCATTTTTGGGCATGAGTGAGTTCCATACATTTATCCTATTGTGAATAGTGTTTGTATGCAGCAGACTGTGTCAGGCGGTATCTGAGATCTGGGGCCAGCCGTGCTCTCCGTATGAGAATGGGGTAAATAGCTAA
>NW_006294590.1:2590497-2592871 GCF_000327345.1 Myotis davidii | reverse complement strand
GCTGAGGCACAATCTCTGTTAGCTGCTGCTGTTTGCTCCCACTGACAGCACATCCCGGTCGGGGCTACACCGGCTCAGACCTGTTGTATTTGTCTTGGTGCTGTATTTGAAAAGAAAACCTCTGTGCCCATGTTTACTGTGTACAGTTTGATAAGTCGATACGAGTGAGTGTGATCAATAGGAACAATAAACTCTGGCTTCCATTCCAGCTCTGTTTCCCAAACCTAATCTGAACTCACACCAGCTGCCAAAACATTATGATCAGCTACACCTGAAACATCAAGTGGAATGCACATCTCAGTTCAGTTGTTGACTGTGTTGTTAATGAGCCACCTAGTCCTTCGCTCACCTGGTTGGGGTCTGGTGTCTGCACAGATGGAAAAAGGCTGCTTTTTTGCAAACTAAACATGGGTGGAGGGGACCCCTAATCCTCTGAGGCTCAACAGAGTAGAAAACTCGTAGCTTAGCCATTCCAAGAACATAGTTTCCAAGAAAAGTAGAGAGGAGACAGTGTGTTAAGGTTTACCCACATCTGCCCTGTGCTTCTGAAGATGAGGGTCTGGTAGGACTGTAGGCAGGTAAAAGTTGGAAACACCAACAGTGTCACCAAACCAAATCCTTGTTACACAGATTGGCAATGTCTTGCCAAAGATCACATAGTGGCTGTGCCAGGCCTGATTCCACATCCTCCCGTCCAGTGCTCTGCCAAAGGGACACACCGGTACCCTTGGCTTCCTTTCCTGTCTTACTGCCTCGCACCCACCATCGTCAGTTAGGCCTCTCCTTGGATTAGTGCCTGAGTGAGGGTGTTCAGTTGCACGCTTTTGCATTATTGAGGGTTTCCCATGGAAGGAATGAGGAATCACTAACTGCCATTCGTTATGCACTGGCACCTCCGGGGGGGGGGGGGTGCTTCGTGCTTTTCTGTGTGTTTAGCTCATCGCTGACTACAAGGTATTTCGATATACCAAGGTCACTCAGCTCCCAGTGGCAGGGTTGGCTTGGAACCCCTCTACCTCCCTAGAAATGAAGGTAGATACTTAGGGTACTACTGTTAATTACTCTGTGTTCATCGCTGTCTAAAACAGCTCAGGTAGCTCAGAATCCTTACATTTGTGTTACTTTCACTGACTAAAGTCAATGACTGAGGGTTTGAAAAAGTCAGGAGCACAAGAGGCACACCTCATTTGCATTACTAGCTATCCTGCTACGGTGTCGTTTTTGACACATTAAGCTTTTTGGGGCTCCCATTTCCCAACAAAACTGAAATGGGACTGTAGTGGTCCTACCCTGTCTGACCCATCCGTGCTGTGAGGAGGGATGGGGGCCATGATCCCCAGGCCCTGGGGATGTCATTTGAGATATGATCCATTTGTCCATTTGTCAGAATTGTCCACTGACTACAGAATGTATTTATTCTAGCAGCTGTTTTGTGGTTTTCATAAGATATCAGATGCAGAGCAAGACTTCCTGTCCATTAAACCAATAGATTATGTTTAAAACAAATCTGGTTGCATGTGAAATACAGTCTGAGTATCACCAAGGAAAAGCATGTGGCACAGTTGCTGCACTGCTGTGAGGCCATATTCCTGCTTCCCCTGCATCTTCCTCCCTTTGTGGCAGCAGTTTCAATAGTCGTTTGAGCCATGGGCCTCAGCAGTGGGATTTTATTTTTGCTTACATTTAACAACAACATGTTCCCTTAGCCCAGCCGGCATGAGGCGAAATGAGACTCATGTAAATAGTCGGCACGGCGGAGGCGCTGAGGCCTTATCTTCTCATTTTATTCTTTTGCTAAAGCATTTTAAAGAAAATTATAACGATGACATTTCATCCCTAAATACGTTAGTACTATATCTAAAAATGGCATTTTCCAACATAACCAAGCTATTGTAATAACTCCATCCAAGGAAATCAACAACGATCTCCTGTCGAATAACCCAACAGAAAGCATTTCTCAAGATTTACTCTTGTAAAGGGGGAATCTCGGTATCCGGGACACGAGTGGGGTGTGTATGTGTCACATTTAAGTACTTAGTCACCTAAAATAGTTTCCTTGTGAGATACAACAAAACGAAGGGCCCATTCCCTGTGGAAGTAAACGTTTTTCCCCGTTACACCGTAAGAGTAGATCAGATCGGCCTGAAATAACACTGATGGGGTAGCAATGCACCTCACGCCTTAGCAGACTTTCTCCGGGGAGTCTGAACTGCTGGGTCTGCGTGCGTCTCTGCGCTTCCCGCATGGCTTGAGCATTCCTGTCGGTGCTCCATTGGCAAGTGACTCCGCCTTTTGCCCTAACATGGCATGGGCGGCGGTGACAGCCGAGGTCAGCGAAGACGCAGACCTCCCCGCCAGCATCAAAGATGGCGTC
>NW_006294590.1:2559585-2590168 GCF_000327345.1 Myotis davidii | reverse complement strand
GGCGGGAGCCGGGAGGCCCTGGGAGGGGTGCCGTGCGGACCAGCTTTTCCCGTGAGAGCGGCCATTTATTGACTCACTGGGGTGCGCCCGCCACTGCCGAGTGCTCCGCCGATTGCTTAACCCGGGGACGCCTTCGTGGGGGAGGCGATCGACTCGTCCCCGCGTGCAGTTGCCCAGCCCCGTTACTATTACTGCCCGGAGTACCCCGTCCGACCTCGGTGCTGAGGCCCCGGTGGGGGCGGCGGCCAGAAAGGCAGAGCTCGGTTTAAACAGCGCGCTCAACCCGAGGGCCCCGGAGTCCCCGGAGCCAGAGAACAGCCGGGGATAACGTGGAACTGGACCGCGCGGGTGAGACGCGGCTAAGGCTGCGGGCCTGCCCATCACCCATCGCGACATTGACTCGAGAAAGGCACCGATCAGGCAGAAAGCAAAACAAAACACTAACACTTAGTTTGCCTGAAAATAAATGATCACTCTGACTGTGTACTTTAAAATAGAGGGAATGAGAAAGACTGCTGTTTAAAAGCATGTGGTTTTGGTTTCATTTTATCCCTCATGATGGACGTGCAGCTGTTTTTGTTTTGGGTGGTTTTGTGGGGTTCTAATTTTTTTACAACTTTGGAAGTGCTTACCTGTCATTAGGAACTTTTGAAAAACAAACTATCTTAATTGATGTTATTGGAAGTTTGGTGAAGACCAGAGCCCTGGAGAGGAACCCCCCTGATTTGCTGTGCCTTCCTGCCCACTTCACAGCCCCTGCCCTGCAGAGGTTAGAGGAGATCCCCGTGTGGGGCGCTTTCGAGGGGCCTGCCTTAAAGCTGGCACTGAATGTGAGCCATTGTTATTATAACGCAGTATCACAGAGTCACTTTACATGTTAATACAAGGAGCAAAAACGTGTTGTTGAGTTAATCTGCTTCCTAATAGAAGTCCTTCTAGTGAATATTAACCTTTCCAGCAAACCTAAAGTTGCTGTACTGGAAGCTTTTATTCTTTAGATTTAAGGACAGAACAAAGCATTTGAGGATTTTTTTCTCAGCATTTAATGGGGATAGAAGGGTCGTGTTTAGCTATAGCTGCATCCCTTCTGTTTTTAATTTCCTTTTTTAAAATATATTTTTTTATTTCAGAAAGGAAGGGAGGAGAGTGTTAGAATCATTGATCGGCTGCCTCCTGCCTGCCCCCTAGTGGGCATGTGCCCTTGATTGGAATCAAACTCGGAACCCTGCAGTTCGCAGGCTGACACTCTATCCACTGAACCACACTAGCTAGGGCTGTTTTTAATTTTCTTAAACATGTATGTGTGCCTATGGTCATTTTCTCAGTCATATTTTATGTGACCCTTTGCCATTGCTTCACTTTTGTGTGGTTTGTGAAACTTAGGTTACACAGAGAAGAAATTAAAGACTAAGTTAGAATACTGAAGAATTACATAACTAAACCCCTTGGTGTTTTTTAGTATCAGGCCAGCTACATATGTGTGCATGTTGTAAAACTCACCCAGAAGCTGTTGCTGTTTCGCTGGAGGTGTTGATAGGGTGTCCTATCCCCTAACGGACAATGGGGGGAGGGGGTTCAGGACACATCCCTCTCTCTGCATTGGGGATTCACACTTAAATCCTTTGGAACTTTGTCTTTGCAGCTTCCTGATTGGGCGTTGTCTCCTGAAGTGCATACACCGTGGGCCCTGATTTCCACCCACATGCAAACCTGCTCTCTGTGGTTCAGCAAAGCGCAGTATTGTGCAGGGCACCCACAGTCGTATTGAGGCGTCTCCTTCTGTGTTTTAGGTTGCGACTTTTCGTTTCCTGGCAATAAGCTGGTCTCTGGAGATCACTGTAAAATTATTTGGGACGAGAAATCTGGTCAGGTGCTGCTGGAAGATACCAGGTAAGCTCTTTCTGAGCAGCTGTTCCTTTTCGTCTCATAGCTTCCGGAACCTGACTGGAAGCCGGTGACTGGAGAGGGAAGGAGGTTGGTGTTCTTTACCGTGGTGGTTGGCCAGGCCTCAGGGTCTCAGGAAGTGTGCTCCGTGGTGACTGACGGTGTCGGGGACAAAAGACTAGGAACTGGTTTCATTTGGAAGCCTGGCCCTCTTGTCCCTCTGGTCCCAGGGGCAGGTGGGGTTCCACGTCCCACCACAGTGACCATGCTGCCTCCACAGCCACCCGCCTGCGTCAGTCCTGGCTCTCCTGCATGGGCTGTGTGAGGTATTAGCTTCCTGTGGCTGCTGTAACAAATGACTATAAACTTAGTGGCTTAGAGCAGCACAAATCCATGATCTTGAAGTTCTGGAGGTCCGAGTTCCACTGCGGTCTCACTGGACTACAGTCAAGGTGTAGGCAGGGCTGGCTCCTGCCGGTTCCAGGGGAGAATCCCTTCCCTGCCTTTTCCAGCTCTCAGAGCCGCTGCGTTCCTTGGTGAGGTCTGGAGGGACCGGGGGTGCTCTGCACAGTCCGAGTGAGTGGGGGTGCAGATCTGGACCGGAGATGAGAGCAGGAAGGCCGATGGCCATGCTGTCACCTGAGAGAGGTGGGATGTCGCCCACCCGGGGGTAAGCAGCGGAGTGAAAGCAGGTGGTTTGCTTAGGGAGAGCTGAGCGTGCGGCATGAGGAGGCGCTGGCGGTTTTGTGGCTGTGCCGCCAGGTTTTCTAAGGGAAGTTTTCCTGGGACGTAGCACAGCCCTCGAGTGACGTGCTGTGTGTGGCTGTTTTCACACAGCAGTGGCAGAGCCGAGTAATGGGGATGGAGACTGCATGGCCGCACACCCCACACTGTCTGCTGTATGGCTTGTGGTGCGGCCTTCTCTCCTGTCAGGTCTGCACTCGGGAGTCCTCGGGGAAGCGCGTCCTGTCCGTCTGTCCCTGCCAACGGGCCCTCTCCCACCAGCAGTGTGTCCTGACCGCATGGAGTGACCCTGACTGCAGGGCCCCGCCTTCTCCAGTAGGCAGCCCCCTAATGAGCTGGCTTAGGTCGCGGCTGCTGGAGGGAGGGCCCGGTCTGTGGACAGAGCTAAGTGCACAGGCAGGTGGGAAACTGGAAATCAAAGCCCAGAGCTGCTGGCGCAAGTCCAGGCTCCCCCAGGAGGCAAGTGGAGGAAAAGAGGCCCTGAGCAGCAGGGACGCTAAACACTTGACCAGGCTGACGGGCTGCTGGTTGGGCCGCAGTAAGGGGACATTTTCCTCGAGGGAGTTGTAAGGTGGCACTTGCGTCTCTGCCTCCTCAAATGTTTACATCGTTCTTCTGAGTGTTGGACCATTTTCAACGTGCTAATTTTTTATTGAGGTATAATGGACACACAGGATGGTATTAGTTTCAGGCGTACATCTTAGCGATTCGGTGTTTATGTACATGATGAAATGTTCCGTGATGAGCCTGGCCACCAGCTGTCACCTCACAGCTGTCACAGTCGTGTTGCCTGGATTCCCTGTGCTGTACTCCCATCCCATGACTCATCTCCTTTGTAGGTGGAAGTTTGCACCTCTTAATCCCCTTCACCTATTTTAACTGGCCCTTCAGTCCTCCCCACTCTAGTAACTCTGTTCTGTTTTGTTTTTTAGATTCTACGTATAAGTGAGATCATGGTATTTGTCTTTCTCTGTCTGACTTACTTCACTCAGCACAGTACCATCTCAGCACAGGTCCATCCGTGTTGTTGCAAATGGCAATGTTTCGTTCTATTTTACAGCCAAGTCACATTCCATTGTATATACACACCACTGTTTCTTATCCCGTCATCTGTCGATGGGCACGTAGGGCACTTGTACATTGTGGCTGTTGTGAATGCTGCTGCAGTGAGCGTAGGCTTGCACGTATCCAAGGGGTAGGATGACCTGCTTCCTATGGTGGTAGAACAGGAGATGTTTAGCTTCCAGTGACGTTAGGCAGGATGAATTGCACCTTGTTGTCTCCGCAGCACCAATGGCACGGTGATTAACGCGCTGAAGGTTGTGAAGAAGCAGACTTGTCCTTTGCAGACGGGCGATGTCATCTACGTGGTGTACAGGAAGAATGAGCCAGAGCACAGTAAGAGGGAGCCCGCTGGGGGGACGCCTGCGGGCTGTGCGGTGGAGACGTCCTGCCGTAGCCGGGATGCTTCGCGGAGAGTCTGTTGAAGCAGACTTTTCCTGTAGGAACGTTCGTGTTAGCTCTTTACTGTTTATGGACGTTCTTGGTGAGGGTAGTGTCTGTTCAAGATTGGGAGAGTTGACCTCGCCATCTGAGCCCCCGGTTTTCTTCAAAACAGACCAGCGTGGTCATGACCGTGAACCTCCGTGGCAGCCACGGAGAAGGGAGTGGGGCTGGGTTAGGTGTAGAATAAAGGAAATCTGCGTTGGGGGAATAAGACCCAAGAGCAGGGGTGGAGCCCCGGGTGGAGATTTTGAAGACTGTACAGGAGAGAGCAGCGCTCCGACAGCTCCACTAGGCCTGTTCGGCTCGGAGCGTCTGTGTCTGTGGAGGAAGCATGATACTGGGCAAGGAGAGGCGAGGAATCTTTCAAAGGTTTCTCCCGAAACAGAGAAGGGCCGGCCCCTGGCCACACAGAAGGGACAGGAAGGCAGAGACTCTTGGCGTGGCCGGTGCCGTGCTTCCCGTTGTCGGCCTCCTGACTCCAGACTCGTTCTCCTGAGGCTCAAAGTTGGTTCGGATGTTTTGGGTCATTTGCTTTATAAACGCTGTAACTGGTGAACGTTGTTAGTGGCCGAATGGTCCGATAGTCAGCAGGACAAAGTGGCTGGAGGGAAGAGAAGAGAAAAATGAGCTTGGCTTGGTGCACGGCCGACACTGCTCTGACCGGGCTAATTCCTTCCAGACGTGGCGTACCGATACGAGGCGCTGAAGGAAATGCAAGGCGTGGCACGGGAATCCTCCGGTGAGTGCCATCACAGCAGGGGACTGGCGTGTGAGGAGCCGCTCCACCTGCTGGCCTGGACAGCAGCGGTGCTGCCAGCCCTGACGACGCCTGCTGCTGCTCTTGTGCTTACAGAAGCCAAAAAGGAAAACATGTTCCACGCGACCAAAGATACCTCAGGTGCAGGGCGAGGGGACCAGCCCCAGGGCCTGCCATCGTCGCCCACCACTCAGGCGTTCTTGGAGGAACCACAGCCATCGACATCCACGTCGGACCTCTTCCCTGCAACCTTTGCCTCTTCCATGGAGCCCCCCGCAGGGCAAGTGCCAGCCTCCAGCCCTGGTGAGACGGGGGTCTTGGTTCTGTTTACTCATCCTGGCTGATGTTGTTCTGAGACAGATACGGCCGCTGAGGAACTCTGAGGGGCAGCAGGTACCAGCTCTCGGCAGTAAGGTTTCTGGGCAAGAAATATTCTTGTTCCAGCCCCAGGAGAAATGCTGAGGTCAGAGACTCTGGTGCCGTAGTGCTTTGTGCAGTTCTATTGGGATACAGTTCACATACCATCAAATCACCTGGCAGCTGCTCGTCTGCATGGGTCTCTGGATTTGCCTCAGGACATTTCATGTACACAGGCCCCGCACTCTGTGGCCTTTGTTTCTGGTTCCTTTCGATGAGCATCATGTTTTCAAGACTCTCCTAGAGCAGCATATTTTACCAGTTTTACTTATTTTGGTCCTGACACATGAATTCCTTACCTCCCTGGTTTCTAGAGGAAATGCAGACTATCTAGCTGCAGTGTGATATGTTATTACAACATTGATTTCCTACATTGCACCACACTGTACTTATTAATATTTGTAGCTATTCTTCCGTGTTTTTCTTCCACATGATCTTTAGCTTTTCTGTAAGCAAATTGTTCAGATGGAATTGTGTAAACTTGGGGGAAATTTTCCTATTTGGGTACCTAAGCATATACTAGCAAAGTAACTGCAGTAAATACTTCCAAGGCTCCTGCTAAATGTGGGGTAGGTGCAAGCATTTGTGTTAATTCTCACCATGAGCATCATCACAGTCTTCCTTCTTGAGTGAGAACCCCGACTGAGCATGGAGGCCCGAGTGAGAATCAGAGCCAGGACCGGCCCGGGGGCTGCCCCTTTCCTTCCCTTGGTGCACGAGATGGTTGGTTCCCAAAACAATTCTAACTTTTTTCTTTCAGCTGCAATAGGCCCACTTCCCCCCAAAATAACAACACTTACCCATTTGAATATTACAGACTAGATAGGTATTGTAATATAAGACCGTAAACGAGGGCTTTACTAGATAAAGGTTATTGGAAAGATTTTTTACCTTTCTGTTAAATTCATTCAATTTATGACTCTACTTCTTGCTTTTGAAGACAGTACTTTCCCCAGGAGTCCGCTTTCTCCCTGTTTTCTTTGTCACCTTGGGAAACAGTTCTCACTCTCCACCCCTGCTTGCCTGGTCTTCCTCTTACACCCTCTTCTGCAAGGTCTCTCTCTACGTGAGCTTGTGTCGGCAGTGTGGGTTAAGTGGTGACTAGCGTGAGGATTGGCCCCGGGGAGACGAAACGTCCCAGGCTGATCCCCATCACAGATGTCTGCGTTTCTCCCTGCGGATGTGCTGTGTGCCCAGCTCCGCGAGCACAGTGACATTCCGAGGGGGTGGATCAGAATGTTTCCTACTTGTGTCTCCACAGCTGCCAGAGGTGCCAGCGTCTCCCCGAAAGGGTGTGGTGCACCTGTGACAAGTGAGGAGCCCTCCAGCATCCTGTCAGTTGTCCCCAGAGAAGGAGCATCCCTTCCTCCATCAGAACCGCAGGCTGCAGAGGGCCTGGAGCCCATTACGAAGAGAATGAGAGGAGGTCAGAGTCTCACGGTTTGTTTCTATAGAAATGATGTTGGACACAGCTGCTGCTGGACAGTTGGGCCTTCACTCTTACCCATGTGTCCTGAACATCTTCTTTACGTCATGAACTGTTCGTCTAAAGCAAAACTTGAGTGTACTGCAATGTGAGACGTAAGGGCCTGTTAAAAATGCCCTTCAAACGCTGGCAAGGACTGTTCTGTCTGCAGGTTAACACTCGTAAAACAAGAGCACGCCTGTTTCCTCCTTGCTGTGACGGCCACAGTGTGTCCCTTTCTTTTGCAGATGGGGAGCCCAACCTGAAACTGCATTTGCTGGTCGCTGGCCAGGGTAGGGACACCCACAGCACCCTTGAGGAGGTCAGAGCTGCGGCCGAGAAGCCTGACAAGATGGAGGAGACACTCACGTGCATCATCTGCCAGGATCTGCTGCATGACTGCGTGAGGTGGGCGCACGTGGGGGCTGGGCCGAGGAGGAAGCAAGCCCTGGGTCGCATTTGGGGTCAGGTCCACGGCAACAAGCTGAAAACCTGGCCCCAGTGGCCAAGGCTCCAGACTAATGTGGCGGTGGCCTTGGCTGACACGGTCATGTCTACCTAAGTGGTTGTCCACCTCAGATGTAGACCAGGTGAACTGTACCTGCCTAAGGAAACGTATAGCTAACATAGAAGGAAGGTCCCAGGCGTGGCTTCTGAAGAACCCTCGCTCCTTGCTTTGCTTCAGGGAAGAGTTAACTTGTCCGAGTTTCTGCTTAAACGCAGACCTTTGTGCCTGGTGTCTCCAAGCCTCCAGTTCCTGAAGTCACAGTGTGTTCTCAGGACCCCCTTGGATCAGAACAGCCACATGGCCTCTCTTTTCTCTTCATTAACAAGGACTGAGTGAGAGTAGCTTAGGTTGAACACTGTTTTCACGGGGGGGCCGTTTCTCAGGTGGTATGTGGGAGTCGGGCGCAATCCCAGTCACTAACGGAAGTTGCAGATCTGCCAGCTGTGGGCAGCACGCAGCACAGGCTCCAGGCCCTGCTGAGGCGAGAGCCCCGGGGGCCGGGGGTGTGCTCGCTTTTCTGTTCTGTACTGACCCTCAGCCTGAGCAAGGCCACCTCCTCCTCTGGGGAAAGAGGCAGCGTGTGTGACCGGGCATCCCAGCTTCTGATGCTCCCGGCAGGCTGTGCCCTGGGGACAGGGCTGCTGTGGCGGGTGGGCAGGCGCTCCACCTGCAAGTGCTCTGCAGGGCGTCTGAAGACCTGTCCTCATGCTCAGCCTGCAGCCCTGCATGCACACCTTCTGTGCGGCCTGTTACTCGGGCTGGATGGAGCGCTCCACGCTGTGCCCCACATGTCGCTGCCCGGTCGAGCGGATCTGTAAAAACCACATCCTCAACAACCTGGTGGAGGCCTACCTTCTCCAGCATCCAGGCAAGTGGGCAGCCGCCAGCTCCCGGAGACCAGGGTGTGTCCCCAGGGCCCGCCTGCCAGCAGAGCTATGTCCTTTGAATTCCAGACAAGAGCCGCAGCGAGGAAGATGTGCGGAGCATGGCCACCAGGAACAAGATCACTCAGGACATGCTGCAGCCCAAAGTCAGGAGGTCTTTCTCGGACGAGGAGGGCAGTTCGGAGGACCTGCTGGACCTGTCAGATGTGGACAGCGAATCCTCGGATGTTAGGTGAGCCTGCACCTGGCAGGGAGTGGGGCGGGCTCTGCCCTGAGCGGTCATCTCCCTGCTGTTCTGGGCTCGCTTCCTGCCTGGGACTTTGGATAGTGACTTCCCGGCTTGAATGGCAGGGAGTGGAGGGCACTGAGAGCAGCTCCCGCTCCGTGACTGGGAGGGGCATCAGCTGCCCGCCTCCTTCAGCACCTTCCTTTTTCCCAAGTATACATGGAGCATTCTGTTTGGTTGTTGCTTGCCTGTACCTGTTTTCAGCTTATTGAGATGTGATGGACGTGCAGCACTCTGTATGTTTAAAGTGTACGGCATGGTTGAGCTGTGAGATGATGGCCACAGTGGCTCTACCCTTCCACTTGCTGGCTTCTCCTCACACATTGGCTCACCGGCCGTGACAGTTGGGTTGAACATGTTCCCTGTCCCACAGAAGCACACTTCTCCGTAGCTTGTCCAGGACCATGAAGTCTACAGCGTACATCCCAAGGTTTATCGTTTGTCAGGATGTTAATGCAGAATCGCCACTGTCTCTGGCCGAGAGGTTGCAGTTTTCGTTTTTGTTCTTTTAAAGAAAAGTGTATTGCTTTTAGAGAGAGAAGAGGGGAGAGGGAGAATCATGGATCAGCTGCTTCGTGCAAGCCCCCCACGGGATTGAGCCCACAGCCCAGGCCTGGCCCCGACTAGGAATTGAACCGGCGGCCTGTTGGTGCATCAGATGACACCCAGCCAGCTGAGCCACCTGGCCAGGGCAGGAGGATGCCATTCTTGGAGACTGTGTTTTATCTGCTGTAGGATGCTGAGGCTCCTGGCTCAGAAGGCCATGGTATGAATTTTTACATCAGGTCATGGTAGTTAAAAAGACAGCAATACCACCCAAATTTTTTTTCATTATTTTCACAAATAACAAGCAAAAAGAAAACCAAAAATTACTTTAGTGCAAACACCTTGTTTATCCATCTGGCTACTCATATCTGTGTCACGAACACTTTTTTAGCAAAGCAGGATGGGCTGCACTTAGAAGTGAAGAGGAGCACGTGGCTTGACCGTGCCCCCGACTGTGTGGTCTTGTGATGTTCTGATGCAGGAGCAGTGCTGCAGTGGTTCCTGCCCTTGTAGTTTCGTGCTCGTGTCCAGTCATTTCCCGGCGAGGAGCAGGTGGAAGGGGTGCAGTTAGGCTCGAGTCTGAGCGGGAGGGGCCTCGCTGGGCTCTGACATGGGTGTCCTCAAACGCCCCGCAGAGAGGTCTGGGGTGCTCCCGGTGGACGAGGTTGAGCCTCTTCTCAAGGCTTGTGTGTTTTCTAGTCGGGTCTGAGCCATTCTTCCCTCGCTGGTTCCTGCCATTGGTGCAGCCCAGGGAGGCGTTTTCAGGCTGAGATCAGGGGTCCCTGTGCGTCATTTGTGGGTGGTTCTCACTGCCCGCCGTGTAGAAGCTCAGCTGCCCTGCAGGAGGTCAGGTGGTGCAGGGCTCCTGCTGGCCACTGGGAAGGCTCCTGAGGACACAGTGCTCACCCACGGTGCCTTTGCTCTGATTTTCACGATGTGCAGACATTTCCTGGGTGGCCAGGGTGACAGTCCTGCGTACCCTCGGGGGCCTGAGAGTGCCTCTGAATGCGGTACCCAGCTCGCCCAGCATCGAACCTTGGAGAGCGCGTCCCATTCCCTGTGGGGACCGAGTGGCCGTGCCCCTGGGACATCTTGCAAAGCGAGGGGTGGGCAAACGATGCCTCAGGTCCCCAGGAGCAGCTGAGGGGCAGGGGCTCTGGAATCCGTACAGGAAAGGGAGCTGGGAGGTGGCAGAGAGCAGAGCCTTCTGATTGCTGCTGCTCTGGGGTGAGCAAGGACAGTGGGGTGCTCACCACGGAGCACTCACTGGGCCACAGCAGATGCTACAGGGCTGAGCCTGAAGTGGTGATGAGGTCCACGAACAGAGAGGGCACTGCCAGGCCCGGGGATCTGGCCTTTTCCATCACCACCTCCCCCACCCCTGAGCGCGGCTGTCCCCTAGCCCAAGTTCAGGACTGTGTGTTCCCCTTGCAGTCAGCCGTGCATCGTGTGCAGACAGTGCCCTGAGTACCGAAGGCAGATGGGGCCGCCCCTGCTCTGCTCAGGGCCAGGCAGCGAGCAGGGGCCACCACAGGCCTCTGGTGACACACCATCGACCTCTGCCAGCGTCACAACAGGTGAGACAGCCATGCCCTCTGTGCTGTGGCTTTGCTACGACCACTTGGGATGCGGCTGCATTTCTGCTCTCCTGTCCTCTGCCTCTGGTGGTCCCACCCCTCTCATACCAGTAGCTTGCTGCTTCTCATACCTGTTTTGGGCCTCTGCTCCTGGACACTCCTGGGAATTCAGTCCTAATTCACACACTCACCCCCCACAGCCACTGCTCGACAGCTGGTGTTCCCAGTGTTGCTTACCAAAGCCAAATGGGCATCACACATGGGCCCTTCCAGTGAGAGACTGGCCTCTTCCCAGCACTGGGCCGCGGTGTTCCCAGAGCCACCCTGAGCCCTGTCTGCCCACTGCCTGGTTCCAGTGGAGGGCCCAGGGCATCCAGAAAGGGATCGTGGGCACAAGTAATCTGTGGGTTATGACCCCAAACAGGGCCAGGGATTGAACCTGCAACCCAGATGCATGCCCCTGATCAGGAATTGAACCGGCAACCCTTTGGAGTGTAGACACTCCAACAACTGAACAACACTGGCCAGGGCCAGAGCCACATTCTCTCTTTTTTTAAAAAAAATATATTGATTTTTTTACAAAGAGAAAGGGAGAGGGATAGAGAGTTAGAAACATCGATGAGAAACATGGATCTGCTGCCTCCTGCACACCCCTACTGGGGTTGCGCCCACAACCAAAGTACATGCCCTTGACCGGAATCAAACCTGGGACCCTTCAGTCCGTAGACCAGCACTCTATCCACTGAGCCAAACCGGTTAGGGCCAGAGCCACATTCTTAACCAGCTGCCACAATGCCATGCCGTGGCTCTCAGTGACTTCCCGTGGGGTAGGCCACGTGCACAGGGATGGACAGTGCAGTGCTCGGTTACCTGCTGACTGCCACTCACCAGGTGACAAAATGAAGGTGGAAGTCCCCATCGGGACAGGGCCTGGAGCAAGTGTGCATGCTCAGAGCCCGTGGCGCTGCATGGCCAGCTGGGGCACGTGCACACAGTGTCTGGTGCAGGTCAGCCATTTTGCTGCCAGGCCTGTTGTTCGTTTATTTGGAGGATGCTGAGATTAACTATAAAACTCACTTTATTGTTTTATGGTGTGTGCTCTGTAGGTTGACCTTTCTTTGTAGGAAATGGCAGAAAACCTTCATGATCTTTGAAATCTTGGAATAGCCACTGAACCAAATCATAACTTGGGTTGTTTTCAGTCTATTTAGACTCCTTCGTTTCAGTGGTAGACTATCAGTTGCTGTTGAGAATAGGTCTGACTTCTCCCTGGGTGTTCGTGTAGGTCTGTCCTCTTGTGCACTTTGTAGGCACCCCTCTACATGTTTTCTGATCACCTCCCTCTGCCTGTGTCCCAATGCCCTGGCTTGAACATCCTGTCTGTTCTGCAGCCCAGGATTACGTGTGCACCCTGCAAGGAAGCCACGCCATATGCACCTGCTGCTTCCAGCCCATGCCCGACCGGAGGGCAGAGCGTGAGCAGGACCCCCGCATCGCCCCCCAGCAGTGTGAGTACGGGGTGTGTGCGTGTTTGTCTGAGTGACCTCCCACCGCAAAGCCTTGCCTGTGTGTCCTTCAGGCTCAGGATTCCAAGCATGTTTGACATCTGTGTGTGGTGGGAAGTGAGCACGCAGTTCTGTGTTCCATTGCAAAGTCCTATCCCTGTGCGGCCTTTTCCACACTGGTGAGGCCGTTCCCACCACACACCGCGTTTCCGTGTTCGGTTCTCTTTCTGGAGTCTGCATCAGACCTCTGTCCCCCCATCAGGGCCACAGTCATTCTGTCAGCGTCACTTATATCTGGTAGATAAATACGATGCTTTGATGTAGAGTTTGGGGGTTGCTGTGACATCGAGTTTGTTGTTTGCTTGATGGCCCTTTGCCTTGGTTCCTCACTGAGGTGTCCTGCCTGGTGACTGTGCTGTTCCCACAGGTGCCGTCTGCCTGCAGCCTTTCTGTCACCTGTACTGGGGCTGCGCCCGGACCGGCTGCCTCGGCTGCCTGGCCCCCTTCTGTGGTAACGCTGCTCTCAGCTGGTCGCTTCAGCCCCGCATGTTCTCTGGGTGCATGTGAGGGCGGGACAGGGTGGCCTGGCCTGTTGTGTGCCAGAGGAGGAGAAAGCCACTGTAGGTAACCACAAATTAATTACCTTTTCCTGAACGCTGCCTGGGTTTGCCATTAAAAAGTATTAGCTTAGCATCAAGCAATAACAGGAGAATTCAGGGGATCCTGAGTTCAAAGCCAGGAAGCTTGTGTATGCACAAGGACCCCCACCCCTGAAGAGGCACAGCCTGGCTACAGCCTACAGACCTGTGACGGCAGCCCAGGCGCTGAGGGACTTGGAGAGCTGGCATGTCCGGAGGGAGGGAACGGAGGTCATTGCACGTGTTCTCGGCGTAAAGTTATGTTTTGTTGTGGAGCTTTTTGTTCTCTGTAGACTCTGTGGTAAGGAAACGTGGTTATCTTAGCTGTCGGGCAAAACGTCTATAAAATGGGTAACATTGCTTCCCGTCACCCGACAGAACTCCACCTGGGCGACAGGTGTCTGGACGGGGTACTGAACAACAACAACTACGAGTCCGACATCCTCAAGGTACATGGGTCAGGCCAGGGCCTAGGAGGCCTCCCCAGAACTTTCTCAGTTACCGAAATAACTGCGTTTTCTGACTCTCAGCACCCTGTTGGTATATGTCTGTTCCCCCATATTCCGAAAACCAGGTGTGTCCTTCATGCCCATCATGCCATGACTCCACAGCAACTGGTTCCATGGCTCCACTCCTGCTCACAGGAGGCGAGCCCGGCTCTTAGAATTGCCGTGTGCACATCAGTCCCCCGCCACGGACTTAGCTTCACCCCATTTCCCTGCAGCATCCCCCGTAGGACTGCGACCCTCTCACCTGCACGCACGCCCCTGAGCACCTCTGTCCTGGGTGGATGTGCACGTGACCCTTCATGTGGGTTTGCATGGCAGGAGCCGAGCAGCTCCCCGTGTGAAGGACAGAGTGCAGACCCAGACCCTCAGCTTCCTGGTCCCCTCCTCACGGGCCAGTTGCTTTCCTGCATGGCTCCGGCCAAGGTCGGTGGCTCACACTCCTGTGCTGGGCACGCCCTGCAGAGGGGTAGAGTGTGTGTGACTGCACTGGCGGTTTGGGAGCCGGCTGCCTGCTGAGGCTTTGAAGGAGCATCTGGACACGCATCCTGTGCACTGGTTTGTGGGCATGATGCTGTATTGGAAGCAGGCCCCAGCAGGGCGGCGGCTGCCCTCTACAAAGACCTGCCACAGTTCCTTTGGCTTCATTTACCCACCTTTGAGGGCCTTTACAACCATTTACTCTCTTGTCCAAGCTCCTGTTTTTCCTGTTCCCCTTGTTTTGCCATCACAGAACTACCTGGTGGCCAGGGGTTTGACGTGGAAGAATGTGCTGACTGAGAGCCTGGTGGCTCTGCAGAGGGGTGTGTTCCTACTGTCTGGTAAGCTCCTCTCGGGAACATTGGCGCTGTCCATCGTCCCTGGCTCTCACCTTCCTTGCACAGCTTCCTTTGTGATGTTTGCTGTGGCACTCAGAGTTACAGGCCCTTTCTTATGTGCGTGTGGTTTTGGTGGCATACTTGGAAGTAGCTCAAGAGAAAAGTTAGATTTATCCTTCTCAGTACTTTTTTGGATTTAAAAAAATATTTAAATTTTTAATCTCAGTGGACTTGTTTTGCAATAAGGAAATACATTGGCATCCGGATTGGTTTTGTTCTTATTTCCCAAACGTCTAGCTCACTGTCTCCCCTTTTATGCATCAGCACGTTAGTTCCCCGCTAGTTTGCATGGCCACGTATGTCCTGCTGTTGTGGACACTGATGCTCCTGATGTCGGCCATGCCCGCATGGGGCTGTGTTCTTCCAGATTACAGAGTCACGGGCAGCACTGTGCTGTGCTACTGCTGCGGCCTTCGAAGCTTCCGGGAGCTGGCTTACCAGTATCGGCAGAACATTCCGGCCTCTGAGTTGCCAGGTAAGGAACCCCCTCCCCACTTATCTCACTTCTGTTTTCTGTGGCTTCTACCCTCCGGCATAATAGGTAGAAACCCTGTCTGGCTTTGTTGGTATTCTTTTTTTTTTTTAATATATTTTATTGATTTTTTACAGCGAGGAAGGGAGGGATAGAGAGTTAGAAACGTCGACGAGAGAGGAACATCGATCAGCTGCCTCCTGCACACCCCCCACTGGGGATGTGCCCGCAACCAAGGTACATGCCCTTGACTGGAATCAAACCTGGGACCCTTTGGTCCACAGGCCGACGCTCTACCCACTGAGCCAGACCGGTCAGGGCTTTGTTGGTATTCTTGGCAGAGGCTGCCTGAGTGCCGTGCTGTGTCAGGGCCATCGCCCGCCCGGTGTTAGCTGAGGCCCTGGGTGTTGGCTGTGGTGTGGGTTTCTGAAACAAGAGGCACAATCCACCCTGGAGGCAGCTGGAGGGCCCTCGTTTCCTGAGTGGGTTTTCAGTGAGCATTTGCCCTTTCCTGGAACAGGGAGAGGAAACTATGGAATGCGCAACAGAGTGCTGCCTCTCAGCTCCAGGTGAACCCCCCAGGCTGAGTGTGTGGTGCACGTTACACACTGTGGTTTTCTCTCCTAGTGGCTGTGACTTCCCGTCCCGACTGCTATTGGGGTCGCAACTGCCGCACTCAGGTGAAGGCCCACCACGCGATGTGAGTGCTTCTGTGCTGCTGGGCGGGGCAGCGTCCGCTCGGGTCCTCCCGGCTGTAGGGGGCTGACAGTCCTAAGGGAGGCAGACCTTGTTCTCCCAACTGAAGTTTTCAAGTGTTTGGACAAGTTGCTATCTCAGCTTGTAGGGATGTTTGTGAACTAGCCAGTTAGTATCCTACATAATTCTATGTAATAAAAGGCTAATATGCAAATTATCCCCTCAACCAAGAATTCAACCAGGGGGCGGGGCCAGCCAGACACCCGCGGCCCCTCCCCCCCGGCTTGCCTGGTCCAGTCGGCCCCAATCAGCCCGGATCGGGGCAGGCCAGCCGGACCCCACCCATGCACAAATTGGTGCACCAGGCCTCTAGTCTCCTTATAAATATACTACTTTAGTCACGTAGTATACAAAGTAGAGTTGTCATTTGGGAACTGTGCTCTCCTGTTATCTCATTTAATGAAACACTTTGCATTGAAAATGTTCTCCACATTCCAGCCCTGTAAGCACAGCCGTCATTCCCAGCCGACTCATTTCCAGATCAGTGGCCATGGTCACTGAGACCATCCTTCCCAAGCCACAGGCTCGTGTGCGTGCCACTGCACACGGGATTCTGTCGCTGGTGGTGTGAGCAGGTGACTGTTCGCTCTAAATTGGTCACTCACAGATGTTTCTTACGAGGCTCTTAAAGGAATAAGCTCACCTCCACTTTTTCCTGTTTTAATATATATATTTTTAATTTCGGAGAGGAAGGGAGGAGAGAAAGATAGAAACATCAACGATGAGAGAGACTCATTGATCAGCTGCCTCCCGCATGCCCCACACTGGGGATTGAGCCTGCATCCCAGGCATGTGCCCTTGACTGGAATCAAACCTGGAACCCTTCAGTCCGCAGGCTGACGCTCTTTCCACTGAGCCGTACAGGCTAGGGCTAAGCTCGCCTCCGCTTTTAAACTGTAGGCGTGTCCATCGGCGTCATGGGGAGGCTGAGGACACGCAGCTTTGAGTCTCCAAGAAAATTACCTAAAATTTCAATTTCTATTTTAAAGTTTAAAAAGGAGAAAAGAAAGCTTCCTTGGTTAGTTTCTGTGATAGTATTAAACGTATGCTGCTGTGAGCCCCCCATGCACACAATTTCTCATGTGATCATCCAGCGGGCAATTTCAGAATTGGCTTCTTTGAATAATTCTCTGGTGCCTTTGTGTGTAATCTGACTGCTTTCCCCCTGCAGGAAATTCAATCATATCTGTGAACAGACGAGGTTCAAGAACTGAGCGTTTGAGGATGCACCAAGATGGCGTGGAAGTACAGGGGTCCGTGACAGCGTGTTTCAGGAGATACTAAATATGAACATTTTAAGGGCATTTTACACTTCCCTCAGGGCATGCTGGGGTCTGTGCATCCAGCATCTGGTGTGACTTTACCTGTGGAGGAGACCCTCTCAGTGAGGCCCAGTAAGCGGCCTGGGAGGCCTGGGGCTGAGCCTGGGGCCTCCCGAAGTGCTTCAGCCAGAATAGCCACCAGCCGTCCCCCCTCCTGAGATGGTGATGAGCAGGTTTGCTCTGCACCTGCCCCACACGATGGTTAAAACGCACATCTCTCTTCAAGAAAAGTTTCATGGGGGAGAGAGGACAGTTTGTCAGAAACATTCTGTTGTTTAAGGAAAAGGTTTACAGGCTGTGCAGTGCCCTGTGGGAAACCCATAGCTCTTACATGCTTTTGTTTTAATAGGGTTGATGCTTCTAGTAAGATTTAAAATGCCACAAACTATAGCACAAATAATATAATTTATAATTTACAAATTGACTAAAATTGGGGATAGTATGGTATTTGAAAGCATAAACGTGTTTCTCTTTATTAATAAAAACATCACCAGGTGTCCAGAACTGCTAACCCTGGATACTGACAGTGCACGGCCCCCTCCCAGGCGTGGGCCAGTTGGATTGCCACCACCCGGAGCCCAGGAGGAAGCAAAGTGCTGGCCCTGCTGCTCCTCCCTCAGCATAGCTGCGGGCCCCACCCAGTGTCCCCGTGTTCCTTATTCCTTCCTTCCTGTGGGGCCGTGGCCAAAGTGCCAGTTGCAGGTCAGCCCTGGTGGCACCACGACCTCCCTGGAGCAGTCTCTTCCTGCCAAGAGCACGAGGTTGCCTTTCTTTCCACTGGTCCTTGCCCTGTCCTCAGTTGGGTTTGCTGTCATCTGGAATAATACTTGAAGTTTTGTTATTTGTAAAAGAAAAAATGTTTTTTATCTTTTGTTAAAACCACCTGTTTGTCTGCAAAACTGTAACCTTTTTGCTTCTCAGGAATACAACGGTTGTCTTGCTCTTGATACAGACTGAGAAGCAGCAGTGTGTGTGTGAGAAGGCCTCCTTCCCACATCTAATAAACAAGCCGCGTCTGTTTCTCTCTCCTCATGTTCGTTCTACTGTTAGTTAGGATGTGCCCCTTACCATCACGGGGACAGGCGGCTGTAGACTTCACTAGTTACTACTCACTAGTAAGGAGATTCCCCCAAGCTGGCCCTCAGGCCCAGGTCTGAGCACCCCAAAGGCACAGGGTTTCTTGGATCCCTCAACCTGAAGGAGCCATAGCCTAGTGATTCACATTGAAGCCACAGGCTATGTTATGTTTTTGTTGCAAGTGTGTGCACTTTGCAGCAGAGGTAAGTGCTTTTGGTATATCATGCTTAAAACGAAGGAGACATAATATAGAGAGGTATACCATGTTCATGGACTGGAAGACTCAGCATAGTAAAGATACCAGTACTTCCCAAATTGATCTACAGTTTTCTAATTCCTATCAAAATCCCAGGAAGGACTTGTATACACAGACAAGTTTATTCTAAAATTTATATGATGGGCATGAGTCCCAGAATAGAACAATGAGGAAAAAGGACAATACACTTCCGGTTATTACAGCTCTCTGCAAAGCTCCTGTGATAGGCTCGGAGATCCCAGAACAGAGCAGAGACCCCGGAAACACCCACACAAGCTGCCAACAGGTTTTTGACAAATGTGTCAAAGCAAGTGAGTGGAGGAAGGACTGTCTCTAATAAAGAGTGCGGGAACAATTTGATATCCATAGCAAATAAAAAACCTCCTAACCTGCCATTTGCCAACAATGGTGTGTGTAAAGTAAAACCTTGCTAGGCTCTGAAGCAGGATTCATTTTGTTGGCGCGGTGGGAGGTTTGGGGAACCTAGGAGCCCGCGGTCGTGCCTCCGCCTTTGCTAACCACGCCCCCAACGGGCCCCGCCAGGGAGGGTGACCACGCCTACAGTCTGACAGATTGGGCGGGGCCAGAGCTTTGGACACGCCACTTCCACCGGAAGCTCAGTCACCCTGCTTCCGGTCCGAGTTGGTCCTGCAAGTCGGGACACTGCTTCTCTATGCGGGCAAGAGCTGCAAACTCATATTCTGAAATCCGCTTCGGGCCGCTTGTGAGTGGGCTCGATGCCGGCCCTGCAGCCGGAGAAGCGGCTGCTGATGAGAAGAGTTTGTTCTCTCCTCCGGAACGAAGGCAGCGCGCACGGGCTGTTTCCGGGGGGGCCGAAGCTGTCGCCGCGCCCGCCCCCGCCTCTGGCGCGGCCACGTCTCCGCTAGAGCAGCCGGGCTGGGCTGCCGCCGCGGTTTCTCAGCGCCGGGGTGAGGGTCGCGGAAAGCTTCCAGGCCGGGACTCCGCCGGGGAGGACGCGGGGCTTCCATGCGTCACGGTGTGGTCGGGGCGGAGGACGGGCGAGGGGCGGCGGGGCCTGGGCGGACCCCGAGGGCGGGCCGCATCTCCTCTCGAGGTGGCGACGCCCCGTGCCAGCCCCGCTACGCACCGTTGGTAGCCCGGGGGCACGGGAGCGGCTGGTGCAGGTGCCGGGGCAGCTGGCTTCGTGGATGGCCCTTCGCTCAGGCCTTCGGAACGCTGTCTGCGCGTGACGGGGCGTGATTTGGGGCAAAGGTGTCCGCAATTGCTGTGGGCGCCGCGCAGGGACCTCGGGCAGCGCTTGGGCCCTGGTGCCGACGGGCCGCCAGGATGACAGGCGTCACATGGTGTCGCGTGGTTAGTGGGAGTCCGGGTGTCAAGAATCCGTGTGTCTCTCGGCCCCTCCCTCCACCTGGATTCCATCTCGTTTCCCGGGGCGGGGAGACTGTCCAGAGCGAGGTGGGCCGGGCGTTGTCCCTAGTGGAGCAGGTGGACAGCTCAGCTCGGTCCACAGGTGTTTGGTGAGTGTCAGTCGCGTGCCGACCCTGTTCCTGCCCTCGCCGAGCCCACGTTGTCTTGGAGGCACAGGGACGTCGGTGAGGTGGTGGCGGAGAGCATCGGCTGGTGCCTGGGGGCGTCTGGGAGGCCGGCGGGGGGAGGTGACGTGTGAGCCAGCGTCTCTAGACGGGAAACTCTTGCAAAGTTGTGGAGTGAGAGCGCTCCAGGCAGAGTGAGCAGCAAGGTGCGGACCGAGGGAGGAGGCCGTTGGGCGTCCTCAGGTGGAGAAGGTGCGGAGGCATCATGAGAAAGGAGGAAAAGGCCGTGGGAGGAGGGCCAGGTAGGGTGCAGCTCCGCAGTTTATGACTCGAGGCTCGGATTTTATGGTCCGTGTGATTGAAGCCACTGGGACATTGTAAGCCATATGCAGGTGACTCATGGATTTTTTTAAAAAATATTTTTATTGATTTCAGAGGGGAAGGGAGAGGGAGAAGGCATAAAATGCTTATGTAACCTCCGTGACCTGGTTTCCTGCAGAAAAACATGTCTGATAACTTCTTTATTTTAAATATATTTGCATTGATTTCAGAGAGGAAGGGAGAGGAAAGGGGAGAGAGAGAAGCATCAATGATGAGGGAGAATCACGGATCGGCTGCCTCCTGCACGCCCCCCACTGGGGATCGAGCCCACAACCCAGGCATGTGCCCTTGACCAGAATCGGACCCGGGACCCTTCAGTCCACAGGCTGACGCTCTATCCACTGAGCCAAACCAGCCAGGGCTAAAACATATTTTAAAGGAAGTAAATGCCAACGTTCTCGCCGAATGAGTAACAACTAACACCTTATCTGTTGACAAGGAAACTCGGCAATGATATCCTCAGCCGTGTCCTAGCTGGCATAGTTCAGTGGTTGGAGCATCGATTCCCGGCCCCTGTAGGAGCATCTGTGGGAGGGGGCCAGTCAATGTTTTTCTCTCTCAGTCCTCCTTCCTCCCTTCCTTTCATTCTCTCTAAAAATAAATGGGGAAAAATATCCGGGTGAGGATTAACAAGAAAACAGGAGTACCTCAGCCACTTCACAAGCGACACCCAGGTGCCAAACTGGGCAAAGTTTGTTCTCTTAAGTTTAGCCTCACAGGATGGGCTACACGATGCTGGTGTCCTCCTGTGAGATGCTCTCTCTGTGCCCATTCCACAGTGGCTGCCTTTCCACGTCCTTGACCCCATGCTTCCCCACACAGGACAGGGACCCCGTCCCCACAGCTGGCTCTCAGCAGTGGCCTTGGCACCTTCATGCCAGGTCCGCAGCGGGCATCCTCTGAGCGCTTAGGCTTGTGTCCTACACAGCAGTACTTGGCCACACGCGGCCACTTACACCAAATTAGCTAAATTTATAGGCAAGAAGTAGTAAAGAAAATTAATAAGTGAAAACTCAGTTCCCCAAACCCCACCCCCCAGCTCAGTGGCCACCTGTGATAATTACAGAGCCATGGATGGCTCTTCTCTGTCCTGGCAGACGGTCTTTGGCCAGCACCAGTAATGACAGTAAGCGCCTTCAGGAGCAGGCCCGGGTGTGGCTGGTTCAGCATGTTATTCTCAAAACCTAGGGTATTGTAGGCACTCAGGATTGTTGTTGAATGAATAAATTTGTATGTTTCTTACACAGATGCAAATTAGGAAGCAAATGTGAATCTTGGAATTGTTACTTCAAATCTGACAATGAAGTTTCATAATATTTCATTCCTGTTTTCCCTCCTCTTAGGAATCATATTACTTGGTTTGATTTCAAGTCGTTTATAAGACGTTACATCTCTTGAAAATGGAAAACCTAGTGCCGCCCTTCCCCGGGGATCCTGACTGTTGGTGATGGCAGAACCAAGCCTGCCAGCAGCGCCCGTGCAGCTCCCAAGCGTCAGCCCAGTCTGAGTCGTCCTGACCATGGATGGAGTGTCGGCCGTGCAGGGTGGCGTCTTGGAAGATGGATCCCGCAGTGGCACCTCAGCCTGTCCTGAACCCCTCCCGCAGCCCCTGGGCCCTCCGGCGCCACCTGACCAGTGGGATGAAGCCCCGCGTAAGTCACCCGTGTGCTGCTGACACTGCCTTTAAACAGAAGATGTGGCTCAGCTTGCGTTTTAGAGGAAGACTGTGGTGTTTAAGACGATAATGAACTTTTCCTTTAAAACGTGTTTTTAGTATCAGATGAGTGTCTTTCTTAGTTGATGCCATCTTTAAATCAAGTACCATGCTTGTCAAACCGAACAGAAACTGCCCCGCTTTCTGCCCCAGCAAGGAGGGGCTGCAGTGACTTCTCTTAAAGTTTCTGTGGGTCTTTCTCACACTCCATTATTCCCGACCTAGTGTTCTACCTTTTTGTTTGGTTGGCTGCCAGAATTTTACTAACGGATCCAGAACAGTCCAGTAGTGATCTAAGGATTATGCCACCACATTTGCATGTTAGCTGGTGGGTTATTTGTTCACCAGAAGTACAGGGGTGAATTATTCACTGAGTCTTTATACCCCATTCTCAGGATGCTCAGTGCAGTGTGTGCTTGAAAATTATAGAGTACTGCTTTAGTAGCAGAAATTGCACTATGGTTCTTGAAAACCATGTTCGAGCCCTAAAATGGCTCTGCTGGTTACTGCTTCTAAGTGCTGAGTGAGGCAGGTGACAGCATGGGCCCAAGACCGAGGATCCCACGGGGGGCACAGGGGAGCCGCCCTCGGATCCATCACAAAGTGCAGCAAGCCCTCTGGAGGGTCCGTAATTGATCTCGGCCTCACTGTCCTCTTGTGTGAAGGGAAGATGAGTGGAACCTGCCTCTCAGGGTCGTCTGGGGGCTGGAGGAAGTGGCCCGCATAAAACAAGCATAAGCAGGTGGGAAAGCGACGTCGTCATTGCTGTCTGTCTGTCCATAATGAGGCCTGTGTTTGGAAACAAAGTTATTTATTGGGCCTTCTCACTTCTAGATATTTTCCAAAGTACAATATGATGCTCGGTGATTACTTTGTTATATAAACAGTAAAGTTTTTGAGACTCCCAGATCTGTGAACGCATCAGAAAGTGGTATTAACCTGCTTGACTTGTATCTGAAATGTAGGACCCCCACCCCCACATACACACAGTGAAGCTGTCGGGGTCTTCTGAGGGCGCAGACACCGGCCTGTTGGTGGTAGGGCCTTGCCGTGGATGGGCCCCCTCGCTCTGCTTTGTGTCTGAGGCATCTGTTTGTATTCTGGTTTTACTGTTAGGGAGGCATGGCTGTAAGTAGCTGTATTAGTTGGGACTCACATTTTAAGTGACAGAAACCCATTTTAAATTTACTTGGGCCAAAGGCTATGTCATAGGCCCTCCCATCCTCCACAGGCCACATTGGTTCTTGAACTCCCTCTGGCTGGCCCACCAGTATAAGGGGCAGGGAAAGACTACAGTCGTTGAATTGTAGGAAGTCCCTTCCTATTTTCCTTTGAGTAAGGAAATAGGTTTAAGTTCATGTTTAACAAGTGTCTGTGGGAGGAACTGAGCTTGACACGTGGGTGTATTGTCATCTTTGGATGAACCTGGGCTCCTGCCTTCACAGGTGTTCCTTGAGCAGAAGCACAGGTTTGGGGCTCAACTTAGCCGAAACCATTCTGAGCAGCGAATCCACCGCTTGCTTTAGATTCTCATTTTGGTGGATGAACGTATACTTTGAAATGACTGTGAGGCTGTGGCTCTGATTAGCACTGCGGTTCCCGACCCCTAGCAGAAACACGGTCAGCTATGTTTTAAGCATTTGTTTTCATTTGCTGTCTTATTAACACAAACTCACAAGATTTCTCATTGGTCTTGTTTGAATGAAAAGGAAATGATACTTAAATTCTTCCAAGTGTGAGGTGAGGGCATTCCACAGATGAGGGTGGTGGGCTCTGAATGGTGGGGCAACCTGTCCCACATCCCTGCCCATGCAGGCAACCAGGGCCTGCTTTCCTCCCAGAGTGAACTGATGTAGGGTGTTGAGCTTGCTCATGCTTACGCTCTGGGTTCTCCTTCGTCCTTTTAGCTGCGTATCTGCAAAATGACCGGGTTGGGTTGTTGTCATCGAATGGCCCAGCATGCCCTCTCTTCCAGGTGCCAGCGCCGAGGTGGACAGAGCCATGGATGAAGGAGAAAGCCCAGACGGGCCCAGCGAGGGGAACGCCTGTCAGAATGGGCCGATGCCACAGCTCCCAGGCCCGCCGTCGGCTCTCGGTCCCACCAAGAGCCCAGTGGGTCCTGATGCGCCTCCAGGTGTGGCTGGTTTCCATGACAACCTAAGGAAGTCTCAGGGGACTAGTGCTGAGGGCAGTGTTAGAAAAGAAGCTTTGCAGTCTCTCAGACTCAGTCTTCCTTTGCAAGAAACGCAACTGTGTAAGCATCCGACCCCGCCTTCTCCCCCACTCCACCCTCCCCAGCGCCCGTCAGTCACCACCTCCAGGGGCATTCTGTTTGGTCACAATGGACTGTGCGTTTATTAGGAGGCTCCATTTCAGAGAGAGAGTGCACACCTTCCTGGTCCGATATTCATGGTGGGACTCCAGGTCCAGATTTAAAGGGCCTCTGTGTGCCTTTTGCCACCCTGGGTGGTGAGCAGGCAGTCTGTGGGGAATTAGTCTCAACAGTTACGCTTTGAAAGCTTTCTTTGATGAATTATTTTAATCAATGTTGATTTTGAGCTGATCCCTGGGGGTCTTGGGGTGAACAAGTCACAAACTGACAGCCTGTGAGGCCAAGAAACCTCTAGGCCGTTGTCTAACACTTGTTTCTCATACCCAGACAGACAGTTTCACACAGTGGGGCCACATACCCCTGTTCTCACAGGACCCTACATAGGCCTCTGTAAGCAGCCAGGGTTGGGGTCATTGCTTTTTTAAATGCGACTGTGTTGCTCCCATTATGGCGTGTTTGCTCCCTCAGCCATGTGACCTGCCTGGGTCGTCTAGGGCTGTCTCCCAAGAGCAGGCTTCTTGGTCCGAAGCAGCAGGCGTGTTTACTTATTCCGATCACGAGGGGTCCTGTAGCCGCGCCATGAGGACTCGAGAGAGCTCACTGCCGCCCGCCCCTCTGGCACCCAGACACATTCCTCTCCGTTTCCACTGGTCTGGTGGGTGCGCCTGGTGCTTCCTGGTGACTGTATTGTGAACCTTGCACTTGCCTGATGACTGGAGGGCCTGTTGGCCATTTGGTCAGTCCTTTCTGTGAATTGTCAGTGGATATGTTCAGTCCATTTTTCTTTTGGATTCTTTGCCTTTTTCTTCACAGTCATTATTTTATTAAGGCCATAGTATATTTTTAAAATTTCTGGAAACTCATTGGCAACATTTAAGCCAAGAGACATGTAAAAGCCTGGATTCCTGCTCTGAGAGATGTGAGCTCAGGGGCCCATGTGGCAGCGACCTGCGGCCACCTGCTTCCCTTCCTGGGGAGTGTTCACTCATGACCCTGACTTTCAGGCTGTGTCCCTGGTGTGGAGTTCGCAGATTTGGGTTCCCTGCCTGCAGCCACAGGCCTTTGGGTTTCTACCATCCGGACTACTTAGCCTTAAGAAAAGTACCAGACGTCTGATAAGTGCACAAATTCGTAATGGCGTTGGTGAATTTGCAGTGGAATAACTGGAATTCCATTGCTCAGGTCTTAGGGGTTATTTAAAACAAGAGCTGCTTATCTTCTGCATCTGAAGGTGGTGTTGTCTATGAAGTGGTTAAAATAGGGCATTTATCTGCTCTCACCAGCGTATTTCCCTCAGTGTCCAACATACCTGTCTGCTTACGTGACAGAAACCTGTGACTTGTACCATTGCACTCATTCTTCACCCTTTATTACCCAAAGTAAAACGTTTGAGTTTAGATAGTTTAAATTTTGTTATTGGCCAAAAGTATAACATGATTTGTTATTGCAGGACTTTAGGTAAGCTGTGGATAAAATTATATCTCCAGATGTAACTGCATAAAGAAAGCACGTTTGGTGTGATACACTCACGTGACTGGGTGTCACTCCATCACGACTGCTCTTACTGGTTCCTCTAACCTCAGAGATCAGAGTTAGAGCTCCAGGAGGGCCACCATGGGCACCGACATTTGAGTTCAGCTCTTCTGTTACTAAGGGGCCCCGTGTCCTCTTGTACCTTCTGGATGCTGTAGGGACCCCAGCCCTGGGCATGCCCATAGCATCTTTTATGAGGCAGGTCCTATGGGCCACCAGTGCCCAGTCCCGGGCTCACGTTTGTGTTTTTTAATCTGGAAATAGGCTTTCAAACTAGACAGCATGCGTTGTTTAGAAGCTAAGTCGTATTGTTAACTAAAGTGACACCAAAGCTGCTGTTCTGTCCTTTGTGCCCTGTGCTTTCTGAGCTTCTAAGTGGCTGTTTCCCCACCCAGGCTCAGCAGGGGCCTCGCTGTCGCTGGAGAAGGAGGAGCAGGTCCGACTTCAGGCTCGGCGGCGGCTGGAGGAGCAGCTCGCGCAGTACAGGGTGAAGCGCCAGCAGGAGCGCGTGAGTCCTGCTCTCGAGCAAACTAATGGGGAACTTGTGTGTGACAGGCCATGATTAGTCAGACGTAGTCCGGGACCTGCCTTAACTTCTCTGTGCTTCTCTGGAAAGGTCTTTCTCTCATTGGTTCCTGCCCTTTGGGGAATTTCCAGCAGCGCCCCGGATCCTGCCCCGCTGGTTCTTCCCTTGAAACAAGCACATTTCAACCTTCAATCTGCTGTTTGCAAGGAAGAGACAGCCAGCGCTAGGGTGGGCAGCATTGCTGTCTGTGCTTGAGCAGCCAGCCAGTCCTGGGCCTCCACGTGCTGGGGATGCCTCGGGAAACTCTGGAGCAGGTTTCTGCCCAGGGCCATTTGGGTATTTACAACAACATCCATGGGCCATACAAAATTATCAACTTAAACATGAGCCCGCTCTATTTGGTCAACCCTTTAATTAACTCATCCCTAATGCCTTGGCAGGGCCAGAACAAATGATTTCATGGCAGACGTTCCCCACCCGTGCTCTAGAGAATGAGCTAAAAATTATAAATTTATAAAAATATATAATTATTAAAGTAATTAGAGTTCAGGAATTTGGTTTAAAAGTACAAGTATTAAAAATCAAGCCCGCCCTAACCAGTTTGGCTCAGTGGATAGAGCGTCGGCCTGCGGACTCAAGGGTCCCAGGTTCCATTCCGGTCAAGGGCATGTACCTTGGTTGCAGGCACATCCCCAGTAGGGAGTGTGCAGGAGGCAGCTGCTCAATGTTTCTCTCTCATCGATGTTTCTGGCTCTCCCTCTCCCTTCCTCTCTGTAAAAAAGGAATAAAATATATTTTTTAAAAAAAACCAAGCTCTAGTGGATAGAGCATTGGCCTGTAGACTGGAGGGTCCCAGGTTTGATTTCGGTCAAGGGCACATGCCCAGGTTGTGGCTTGATCTCCAGTGGGGGGCGTGCAGGAGGCAGCCGATCAGTGACTCTCTCTCATCATTGATGTTTCTATCTCTCCCTCTCCCGTCCTCTCTGAAATCAATAAAAAATATATTATTTTTTTAAAACAATAATTACCTTATAAAACCAATTATAATATTAGTGGAAAAAGATAATATAATGGAAAAGATAAAGTATCTAAGCATTAGATTAAAATGGCAGAAAAGTGGTTTAGAATCTAGATGAACACTATGTAACTTCCTTTGAAAGCAGTTACGAATAAATGGAGGGAAATAGCTCATTATCCTTGAAGTAATTATACTTGTAAGGTAGTTCTAACTCAACAGGACTGCTTTTTATAACTCGAAGAAAATGTAAAGCTTATCTAAAAGCACAAACAAGGGAATGTAGCCAGGAAAGCGCTGTAAAGGAGGCGTGAGGAGGAAGGACTTGCTGATGGTGTTTTTAATGGTGAAGAAGTCACAGTCATTGACGGCTGTGCTTGGATGGTTGCTGGTGACAGGACAGTGAGGCTGCAGAGCACAGCGGGCTGGGGTGGAGGGGGCACACACGGGGAGGGAACGTCGTCCGTGCATCCTTTCTGGGTGGCACATTTTGAATGCTGTTGTCAATTTCAAACATAATCATCACGCCTTTCTTTCCTTCTCAGTCCAGCCAACCTGCAACTAAAACAAGACCTTTCAGCACACTGGATCCTGAGCTTATGTTGAACCCAGAAGCCTTACCAAGGGCCAGCACGGTGGCGATGACAAAGGAGTATTCCTTCTTGCGCACCAGTGTGCCTCGGGGCCCGAAGGTGGGCAGCTTAAGGCACCTAGCACATTCTAAGGAGAAAAAAAGTTCCAAATCAAGCAAAATTCGGTCCCTGGCTGATTACAGAACTGAAGACTCAGATGCTGGGAATTCGGGTGGAAGTGTTCTGGCCACAGACTCCGCTAGGGGCTCCCTGAAGCAGAACCGAAGCAGCATGACGTCAGTGGTGTCTGAGGTCAGCCTGGGTCCTGAAGCCGATGACCTGGAGAACTCATCCCTTCCTGGAGACAACATGTCTGAGGCTGATGGGAATGAGAGTGACAGCTCTTCCTACAGCGGCATCTCCACCCGGGGGGTGCACGGCCTTCTGGTGAACAGCGCAGGCACGCGTGAAGCATCCTATGTGATCAACGGCCAGGAGATTTCCTCCAGTTCTCTGGGCCAGTTCCCGTCCATCACGGATGTCCTCCAGGCCGCTGCAGCCGAGCACCGAGACCGGGGCCTAGAGGTTAATGGAGAGACACGGAGCCGAACGGACAGCATCTGCAGCAGGTGGGCGCTGTGCACACTGGGCCCGCTGTGCACACTGGGCCCGCTCACCAGTACAGTGGCCAAAACACTTAACTCATCCTTAGTCCTTAACGTTTTAAATCTGTCTTTGTAAAAATGGAGTTAGGGCTGCTCTGCCATCGTCTGCACTACTAGGGATATCCTGTCTCCCAGCATTTCTTTAGACCTGCCTCTAAAAGGGCTCAGGTGCTTGGCTCACCTCTCCATACGGGAGTTCCAGCCATGTGGGGCTGAACATGCCCGACTGTGGGGGGAGTGTTTCCTGGCAGCTCTCCACTGGAATCTTTGTACTTGTTTATTTTAAACCTTTGGGGGAGAATAGCCAAGGGTGTGTGAGGTTTGGAGAGTATGGACAAATGTAAAGGTAATGATCACTCGTGTTCCCACCACCTGATCCTTTGTGCCTTTTCCTCCAGCGTGTCCATGGAAGGCTCTGTGGCTGAAACTCAAGACGAGATGTTGCAGGTTCTTAAAGAAAAAATGAGACTTGAAGGACAGCTGGAAGCCCTAACCCAAGAGGCTAGTCAGGTAAGGGGGGTTTGGTGAACGTGTTGTGTGCCTTGTGCTTCCTGATTGTTGGGTGGAGTTTCACTCGTCTTTATGAATAAGTTGCAGTTCCGCCTTCTCTGGGGTAACTGTCATGGCAGACCCCTGGATAGTTTGGAAAACGTGGTACTTTCCTAGAGCTCACCTGTCGACACCTTTCTTTGCCTCACTGGTTGGTGTGGCAGCCTTCTTAATGCACAGGGTGGAAGGGACCTCATTTCCTGACAGTTAGTGTGGCTGTTTGGTGATCTTTCCAGGCACTTAAGGAAAAGGCGGAGCTGCAGGCACAGCTGGCCGCCCTGAACACGCGGCTGCAGGCGCAGGAGGAGCACAGCCACAGCAGCCAGCGGAAGCAGGACGCGCTCAGTTCGGAGGTGGACACCTTGAAGCAGTCCTGCTGGGACCTGGAGCAGGCAATGAGCGACCTGCAGAACACGCTGGAGGCCAAGAACGCCAGCCTTTCGTCCTCCCACCACGACCTGCAGGTGGCAGAGGAGCAGTACCAGCGGCTCCTGGCCAAAGTGGAGGAGATGCGGAGCAGCATGCTCAGCAAGGACAGCACAGGTGCGTGTGCGGCCCGGCGTCTGCGGCCTGATCTGGCGCGGGGTGCGCCTCAGAACCTGCTCTGAGGACCGACCTGTTGTCATGTGAATGTGCTGTGGGTTGTATTCCCTTCTGATCTGCACACAAGGTGCCCACTTTTCTGCATGCACATGGGGGTGCCTAGGTCTTAGAGGTTGGCCTTTCCACTCACTCTGCCTGTAGAGTCCACCGTGGTGGGGCTGGAGCCGCCTGCTTGTTCCACAGAATAGCAGGTCTGATTTAAAATACGTACAAACCTACCTTTCGTTCAGCGGTGGTTCTACCTGGATCCCTGTGGGGATCAATTACCGTGGAATGACATGTGGAATAATGGAGTCCAGGGAACCTGGGCGGCAGGCCATACATAGAGCACCTGGGGGCGCTTCACAGGACGCCCAGTTCGGCATCGGCCGAATGTTAGACCTTCCCATGCAGGCTGCGTAGATTAGTCTCTGCTGGCACAGCAGCCGCCTGGGAACTGGGAGCGGCTGGTGGGGCTGCTGGGAAGGGCCATGTCTGTCACGTGTGACACTAGGTGTTAGGGCTGATGGCATCTCAGGAAAAGGGACAGCCTGCTGTCACAAGGGCTTTATCCTGATGCTAGAATGCACCAGCTGAGAAACGACACAGTAGACTTTCCTAGTTTCGGGCATTCTATGATACACAGTCCCTCAAGAAACTTACAAAATCCAGAAAGTTCTGAAAACAAAAATAATCGTATAATTCTGAGTTGCAAGGCACTTAAGGAAACCTGTCTAGAGCTCATTGGGCAGTGAACAGACCTACTCACATGAAGCACAATGACATGTTTTTTGCATTTTTTACTTTTTTATGTGACTTGCTATTTTAAAAGAACCTGAAACACTGTGATGTTCCTAAGTGTGAGGGGCTGCGATGTGTTTAGTGGAGAAAGTGTGTGTTAGGTGAGCTTCCTTCCACATGAGTCGTGGTGCTCATGAACCATGTAGGTGACAGACACGCACGACAAGGACCAATTGACAAAATGTCATGGCCAGAACCTAACCCTGTACCCCTAGGAGCCATAGCTCAGCACCCAGGCTCGGATGGGCTGTGTCCCTGCTCTTCAGAGAAGCCACACGGACCTGGACATCCACGCGGAGCTGCGGGCTCCTGCTGTGGCTGCTCTGAGCGCTGTGCTTTCTTGCTTCCAGTGCACGACCTACGGCAGCAGATGACAGCCTTGCAGAGCCAGTTGCGGCAAGTGCATGGAGCGCAC
>NW_006294590.1:2554553-2559544 GCF_000327345.1 Myotis davidii | reverse complement strand
GCTCACCAGCAGGCTGAAGACATCCCAGGCGGAAATCGCATCTCTGCAAAGCGTCAGGCAGTGGTACCAGCAGCAGCTCGCCCTGGCCCAGGAGGCGCGGGTCAGACTGCAGGGCGAGATGGCCCACATCCAGGTAGGCCCCACAGCACTGGGCAGCTCACCTTCCTATCCCGTGTGGAGCCACTCGGCTAACATCCCACACCCACCCTACACAGTAAGCATCTTTGTGACCAGGGGGTTTCACGTCCTAGAAATGTCCCTCTCTGGAACATCCTGTGTTTCTGGTTCTGACTGCTGACTCATTGTCCTGTGAGGGCACCTTCCGTCCTGTGAACCATCTCAAATCCACATCCACCTGGTCTCTGCCCTCCTGTGACATTCTTTCTGACACGCACCGAGCGCGCATGGCTTCCCCGCGCAGCTGGAGAAGGACCAGGTGCTCCTCCCTTTTGCTGTGGGAAGGAACCAGCGCAGGTGCACACTCACCGGCCGCTCCCTCTGGGCCGAGTTCTGCTCTGGAGGCCTCGGAACAGCCAGGAAACGCACTTGGCCGCGAACCTCAGTGCTTCGGACTAATTGGGGCTCATGAGGATGCCGAGTGGCCCTCCTTCAGCCTCAGGCTTCTTTTTTCTTTTTAATTTCGCTCTATTTCTCAAATAGAGGAGGAGAAATTCTCATTCTACCCAGTTCTCCTTTTTAAAAACACGCAAGTCTACACATGCACAAAATAGAAGTTTTCTTAAATTTACATCCGACGTTTAAGCCAAAGGACCACACAGACAAGCATTGGTTCTGCTTACAATGTATTTAGAAATAAAACATTTTACAAGTTAATAATGAAGCCAGATTTATGTAAATGACAAAAGTCAGAAATGGAGTTTGGAAGATAAAAACTGGAACAATCCAGGCAGTTTGAGAAATGTAACTGCTTTTGTCAAATCCCCCTGGGACCCAGGCTCAGCATTCCTTAATTAGGGTGTTCACTGCATTGCCCCCTTGTCCAGGGAACATAGACGTGTTCTCAGGACTGTCCAGCAGGGAGGAGAGTCGGGGTGGTCTGTATTCTGCTGTTGCCTTGAGACACGGTCCCAGCACATGGCGTCCCACAGCACTTGGTGTCTCCCTTGCTCTGGCACTCCCACGGAGACCCTGTCCAAGGGGTGTTCCTATTGGATCTAGAAGTGACGTACTCGAAGGTCCAGGTGCAGACCATGTGTCCTCTAGACTGCTCTTTCCTGGCCCCTCCTCTGGGCACCAGTGTGTTTAAAGCTGGGCTCCTTTTTCTCGAGGAGACAGTGGTCAGAGGAGGCCTGACTGATGGCCTGGGTCAGACCCTAGGCTGGATTGCCAGTGTTATTTCCCGGGAATGGCTGGGTCAGCCTGGTATGTCAGGACAGTCAGACACTGAAATGTGCCTGGTCACAGGTGGTCAGTTCACCTGAGGGGCAGACCTACAGCGCCAGCTGCACCTGCGTCCAGCTGAAGGCCCCTCACTTTAGGGGCTCACAGATGCCCCTTCAGTGGGAACTTCTGTGTAGGTCTCACCACAAACATCACATTCTCGCGGGAATGACCACTGGCTTCTGGGCTGCCAGCCTGCCCCTCTGAGGCGCACAGAAACCCCTGGCCCTGGCGTCAAGGTGGCTGGCAGGAGGGTGGGCAGGGAGGCCTGTGTGGTGGGATCCAGGGAGCCGCCCCTCGAGGGCCACCGCTGGGCAGAGACCCTCACACTGGTGGCCTCGGGGACTTATACTTGAAATCCAGCAACTTCCCATCTTACTTTTTCTTTGCAGGTTGGACAGATGACCCAGACGGGCCTCCTGGAGCACCTGAAACTTGAGAATGTGTCCTTGTCCCAGCAGCTGACAGAAACCCAGCACAGGTCCATCAAGGAGAAGGAGCGCATCGCCCTGCAGCTCCAGGGCATAGAGGTGAGGCCCGCACCTCCCGCAGCCCGGGCTGTGGGGGTTCTGTTTTGGGTGGTGTGTTGTTTTGGATTGGGCTTGTTTTTCCGGCCACTGGTCAAGAATAAGAAAATATATAAATACACATGTACATGTAAACATTAATATCATATGTACATTTGTATGTCTTTAAAATATTGAACAGCCTGCCGTGGTGAGACATGCAGATTCAGTTCCTCACATTCTCGTTGAATCGTCAGTGGTATCTCCTCTCCTCTGACCCTCAGTGGCCTGGGTCCTAGTGCTCAGCCCCGTGGAGAGTGATGCTGGGCAGAGCGTGGTTAGAGAAGAAGGAGCTTAGTACAGTGCGTGTCTGAGAGCATTGGAGAGCCTAGCGGTGGTCAGTGCTCTCATCTCGGAGCACGCAGCCTGCGCTACTGTTCAGCCCTCCAGCACGCGCGGCAGTCGGAGAGGCGGCTGCCTTCCAACCCAGTGGCCCATGGCTCCTCTGTGTGCAGGTCGTGGACAGACGGGGATGTGGGCCTGGGCCTCTCACCATGTGGTGGGTTTTCGTGCTCCGTCTGCTGTGGCCATCAGGTTATCCTTTTTAAAATATTCTCTCTTCCGCGCCCAGGCTGACATGTTGGACCAAGAAGCTGCCTTTGTGCAGATTCAAGAGGCAAAGACGATGGTGGAGGAGGACCTGCAGAGGAGGCTAGAGGAGTTCGAGGAGGAGAAGGAGCAGCTGCAGAAGATGGCAGCCTCAGCAGCGGCCCTGGAGCAGCAGCTGGAGCAGGCAAGCACCTGCCATGGCCTCGCCCACGGGCCTGGGCCACACACACTGGCCTGTGGCTGTCCTCACCATGAGCATTAGTGCTGGTCTGTCTGTCAAATTCATTTGAATGTCCCGTCATCAGAGCTGTGCTTCTGTGAGTGTTCTTGTATGCCAGGCCTTTACGTACAGAAGACTGCCTGCACAGTGTCCGTGCAGATATTCTAAAACCGGAACAGGGAAGCAGTATAAATTCTGGAGCGGGAGGTCATACTGAGTCTAGTCCCTTTTCCAGGTGAAGCTAACCCTGCACCAGCGAGACCAGCAGCTTGCAGCCTTGCAGCAGGAGCACCTGGACCTGCTGAAGCAGGTCACCTCAACACAGGAGACGCTGCAGGGCCGGGAGCAGGCCCTCGGTGACCTGCAGGTGCGCTACGATGAGCTGCAGGCCCGACTGGAGGAGCTGCAGGGCGAGGCCACCTCCAAGGACGACGCCATCCGCTTCCTGCAGAACGAGAAGATTGTCTTGGAGGTGGCTCTGCAGGCGGCCAGGAGCAGCGGGGAGGAACTCGACAGAGGAGTTAGGAGCTTGGAAGAAGGTGCTGAGGAAACGTCAGGCATCCTGGAGCAGCTGAGACAGGAGTTAGCCGTCAAGTCCAGCCAGGTACGAGCGCCATCGCCCCCGTTTGTACGCATGGCGCCCACGCGTGCGAGTGTCGGTGCTGATGGTTTGGTCCTTTCTTGAACCCCTTGTTTTGTAAAATGAAAGTGTGTCTAGGGCTGGGTCCAGGGCTTAGCTGAGGAAGGACCCACTCCCGCTGCGGGCCTGCATCAGACACTGGGTGCTCAGAGCCAGGAAACGGTCTGTTTGGACTTGGAAGTAACCTGCCAGGAACACGGTTCTGCCCCCGGATGACAGGCAGCTCAGATGGGAAAGCTGTGTGGAACTTCTGTCTTTTCCATCCTCTGTGCCTGAGTGGTGGGACCCACAGGACACAGTGGCAGGACTGTTGTGTCAATGGGCAAAGTGGGCAGAGAGCCTGAGTGTCTGGGTGTGTGACCTGACCTAGCACTCTCACCTGGGAGCCTTATGCCAACAGCTGGCATGACTGGATGCAGGCGAACATTAAAAACACAGACAGAGCAAGGAAGCTGCAGGGTGTGCAGGAAGTAGGGTTGGTGTCAGGGCATAATTTTGTCTTTTGATTCCACCCCATAGGCAACAGGATGAGAAAACAATTAATGATGTTCCTTTGGGAAGTAAAATCGAGGGAGACTGTTTTCTCTGCAGACAGTGACCAAGCTAAGTTACTTTCTAGGACAGATGCGGAGGCAGTGCATCAAACCAGCAGGGGCATAGTTACAGGAATTGTGCAGATTCTTTTGATAATTTTTTTTTAAATATATTTTATTGATTTTTTACAGAGAGGAAGGGAGAGAGAGATAGAGAGTTAGAAACATCGATGAGAGAGAAACATCGATCAGCTGCCTCCTGCACACCTCCCACTGGGGATGTGCCCGCAACCCAGGTACACGCCCCTGACCAGAATCGAACCTGGGACCTTTCAGTCCGCAGGCCGACGCTCTATTCACTGAGCCAAACCGGTCAGGGCCTTTTGATAAATTTGAGTTTGAGTTTACTGACAGTTACTAAGAGAGACATCAGCTGACACTTGGAAAGCTCTGGAGGAGACATTTGTTGGTTCTAGGCATTATTGATCATGTCTGAGTTTCACCTGTATTGTTATTAACCAAGTCGCTGGTAGCTATACCTTAGATTAAGATAAGATAATTATTCTAAAAATAGTGCATAGGAAGTGGTGGTGGCTTTCCTGTCTCACTGGAAGCTGTCTTTCCCACCCTGACTTGGGGACTAGCGTGCACGCCTGTCCCTCATATGCACAGGGCCCTCCTGGAGCCCTCGGTAACACTGTGCACGCCTGTCCCTCATATGCACAGGGCCCTCCTGGAGCCCTCGGTAACACTGCACGCCTGTCCCTCGTAGGTGGAGCACCTGCAGGAAGACGCCAGCTCTCTGAAAAAGCAGATGCAGAAAATAAAGGAACAGTTTCTTCAACAGAAGGTAAAGTTGAGTTGTTGGTGTTCTTTATGTGAAATAAGTGTGTGAAAACAATCTTGTAAGTGGTTCAATCACTTCACTAGAAAAAGTTGATCAAGAGCAAGGTAATGTCTAGATGCTTGATTTTAGAGAGAGGGGATGGGAGAGAGAGAGAGAGAGAGAGAGAGAGAGAGAAAAGAGGAAGGAAGGAAGGAAGGAAGGAAGGAAGGAAGGAAAGAAAAAAGGAAGAAAGAAA
>NW_006294590.1:2540829-2554478 GCF_000327345.1 Myotis davidii | reverse complement strand
GAAAAGAAAGATAAACCGCCTCCTTTACAAACCCCAGCCAGGGGTTGAAGCCGCAACCTAGGTCTGTGCCCTGACCAGGAATGAAACCCACAACCTTCCGGTGTGTGGGACGACACTCGACCAACCGAACCACCCGGCCAGGGCTAGACTCCTTCAGTTTCGAAAGGCCCTTGCTTGTCTCTGAGGCATGCCCCTCACCCTCCCGTTTTAATGTCTCGAGAGTCAGATGCATCCACAGTGGGGTTGGCATCTGACCTCGGGGATCATGCCCTGAGTGTGTGTCACCACACACAGGCTGAGTTTCTGTTTAATGTGCTTGAAACAGTGCCACATGGCCCAGCCTTGACATAGGTCGTGGTGCACACGTGGTGTAGTGTGTGTTCGTGAAGCCCATCCATGTGGGAGGGATGAGGGAGCGTTGCCAGCCCAGGGTCTGAGGAGGGATGGCCCCTGAGGGAGCGTGCTGAAGGGTTGTAGGCTTTATCATCAGGGACAGCCTGTCAGCCAGGAGTGCAGCTCGGAGAAGGAATTGCCAGAATCAGGTGGTTAAGGCACCAGCAGCTGGCATGACACCTCCACACTTTGCCCAGACTTGTTCAGGAGCAAAATAATGGGGTGTCTCAGTTGATGGTGTCTTTGGTTTGGCGAAATGTGTTATCTTCAGCCCCAGGTAAGTGGTGAGCATGTGTGTAAGCCAAGTGTCCCCTGGGTGGCCCGCCCACACTGGCTGCAGCTCCTGTCCTGGCAGGTGATGGTGGAGGCCTACCGGCGGGACACCGCCTCCAAAGACCAGCTCATCAGCGAGCTCAAGGCCACGAAGAAGAGGCTGGACTCGGAGGTGAAGGAGCTAAGGCAAGAGCTGATGCAGCTCCAAGGGGACAAGAAGTCCATGGAGGCGGAGCAGGCGCGCTTGCAGAAGGAGGTGTCCCGAGTGCAGCAGCAGATGGCGGCTCTCGAAGGGCAGCTGGAGTCGGTGCAGAGGGAGCGCGATGAGATGGAGACCCACCTGCAGGTCTGGGGCTGTGCGGGGCTCCCGTGGGACACTTGAAACTGCAGCAGCTGTTTCATTCTCTGGGCCGTGGGAGCTGGCGAGGGGTGTGGAGCGGTGCTGGGACTGGGGTTCATGTGCACAGGTCCCATGGTTGAGGAGAGGCCACCGTGCAGGTGGGAGCCTGGTGGAGCTGGCAGTCACAGTGAGGCCGAAGGTGCCTGTGGGCAGGGAGAGCGAGACCTCAGTGCAGAGGCCTACTGAGTCTGAGGGGCGATTTCTGAGATGATAAATGGGGGACATGTCAGATCAAAGCTGTTTGACATGTGAGATTTTTTAAAGTCCAGGAGAGGGCCAGGTGGGATGCAGGTGGGTAGATTGCCTGGAGGCTGGCAAGCTGAGAGATTTGAGAACAGACGGTGTTGGAGCCAGGTGAGTGCAGGTTGAGCTGCAGGAGCCAGGGGCTGGGTATGGGACACCTGCAGCCGCGAGAACACGTGCCCTCATGGGTGTGCTTAGGGCAGCGAGCGGGGCCAGGAGGAGGCCAAGGCCCCTGAACCAGTTCACGGTCACTCCTCCGGTGCTGGGGCGCCCACGAGGAGGGAGTCCTTCCCAGCATTCCCGTCCTCTCTCTGACACAAGCAGCTCGGGACACTGGACCTCTCTGAAGCTGCCATTCGTAAAGGGCACAGCTCTGTCAGGGCCTGCAAAGCCCACGTGCTCGAGGCAGCCCCGAACTGGCCTGGGGACCTGGATTGTGTGCTCACGGGCTGCAGCGGCGGCGGGGCTTGTGCTCACGGCCTTCTCCCTCCCGTGCAGGCTCTGCAGTTCGACAGACAGCAGGTGGCTGCACTGACAGAGGCCAACAAGGGGCTCCAGGCCCAAGTGGAAGAGCTACGGCAGGAAGCCGCCAGGTGAGCACTGGGCCTCCCCTTTCTGCGTGTATTTTCATTTGAGTTTTGTGTCCTGCACTGTGCTCGTGTCAGCCTGCGACTGACGTGTGAGCCCGTGGACGGGCTCATTGCCCTGTCCTGTTGGGTTAGGAGCATGTGAACAGCGCTAGGAAGAGCCGGGCGGCAGATGGGAACACGTGCAGGTGGAAGCAGAGAAATGGGTGGCTGGGGTTTGAGCTGCTGTGCTCGAGCGCGGGCCTGGTGTCCAGGTCCAGGTGCTGGCAGGTGGCTCTGCTGGCAGGTTTGAGCGCAGTGCTGCAGGACGGCAACACCAGCCTCGTCTGCTGAGTTTATAAAATGTTGGGAGGGTTCTTGAATCTGGGGGTGGTGGAGCTGGAGGCAGTAAGGGAGACTTGAGACAGCTTATCTCGTCTGGCACGCCCAGGGCCATCACCGAACAGAAGCAGAGGGTGACACGGCTGGGCTCAGACCTGAGCAGCGCTCAGAAGGAGATGAAGAGCAAGCACAAGGCCTACGAGAGCGCCGTGAGCATCCTGAGCCGCCGCCTTCAGGAGGCCCTCACCGCCAAGGAGGCAGCTGAGGCTGAGCTGAGCCAGCTGAGAGCCCAGGCGGCCGATGGTGCCAGCGACCTCGCGCTGCGCGTGCGTACCGCATTTGCTCGGCCCGTCGCGGCTTCTCAGGGTGGGACGTGGGGCTATGAGCATTTCCCCTGAGACCCTCCTAGAATACTAGGAAAGGGGCAGAATGAGTGTGTGGGCAGCACTTCTCTAGAATTCATGGTATCAACGTGACCAGGGATGTGAGCTGCACACAGTCCTCGCCATGGCCCTGTGAACCTGCGAGGTGTGCGGGTCAGCTCTGGTGAGTGTGAAACAATCCAGAAAAGCGTTTTGGGGGAGGTGGCATTTGACTGGCCTTGAATAAATGAGGCTTTGGGGTGGACAGGCCGGTGTTGCAGCAGAGGATCCTGGGAAGGTGAGCTGGGGTCAAGGCGTGTGTTGCGGACGGACAGCTCAGGCTGGGTGAGACCTTTGGCTCTCCTGTTGAAGGGCAGTGAGGCCAGGAGAGGCTGCGATAGAAAGAACCAGAGCACATGCAGGTGGCAGCATGAAAACAGGATTGCTCGGGTTCGAGCCAGTGTGCTCAGCACGGCCCGGCGTCCAGGTTCATGTGCTGGCAGGTGGCCTCATCCTGGAGGAATCGGGGAAGGAGGTCAGTGTCAAGAGCCCAAAGCCTTCTTTAAAAACGATATGTATGTTTTTATTGATTTGAGAGAGAGAGGAAGGGAGAGGGGGAGAGAGAGAGAAACACCAATCGGCTGCCTCCTGCACGCCCCCTACTGGTAATTGAACCAGGACCTCCTGGTTCATGGGTGGGTGCTCAACCACTGAGCCACACAGGCCAGGCCCAAAGCCTTTGGCTTATAGATTATGTTTAAGATAATGGGAGGCTGGTGTCCCTGAGCAGCGTGGAGGACGCGGGGCAGGAGGGAGCTCCTGGCTGGGGCATGGGGTTGAGTTCATGACATGAAGGTTTTCAGACTGGCTTAGGGCCCTGCCAGCTTTGGGTCTGATTGTTTCCTTTCACGTTTGCTGCTTGGAGTAAAATTCTACATGAGTAAATTACTGTGCATTTCACCTGTTGCTCTCCAGCACAAGCTGTTTCACTTTGTTTAGCAATTGTGTCTTCTTTCGTGTGTATTTTCGTCTCCTGGACTTACCATAGCATGCTATCTTTTTGCCGAATTGTTAAATACTCCTCCTCATCTGCTTACTTTATAAAATGTTGGGAGGGGGGAATTTATTCAATTATAATTTCCCTTCTACTATAAAACATTTCTGTCTGTTCTGTTAATTCTTGTGTTTAGATGGCAGGTGGGAGGGTAAAGCCTGTAGACTCTGCTTTCTGCTGCTGCAGGAGCTCAGCCTGAGAGCCACCTGCTGTTCAGTCTGCTCTCAGCAGGTGTGAGGTGGACCTGGGCAGTTGCTCACCTTCCTGGTCCTCAGTAATAGGCCAAAGTGAGGCAAATAGTTAGACCAGTGATGGCGAACCTATGACACGCATGTCAGAGGTGACACGTGAACTCATTTTTTTGGTTGATTTTTCTTGGTTAAGTGGCATTTAAATATATAAAACAAATATCAAAAATATAAGTCTTTGTTTTACTATGGTTGCAAATATCAAAAAATTTCTATACATGACACGGCACCAGAGTTAAGTTAGGGTTTTTCAAAATGCGGACACGCCGAGCTCAAAAGGTTCGCCATCACTGAGTTAGACCTTCATGAGGAGGCTCCGTAGAGACAGCTGGGAAGTGCTCAGAACAGCAAGAGTGTGTATGTGTTCCTGTGCGTAGGTGCACGTGTGCTGCTGGTTATATCATGCAACAGATCACTTGCCACAGATAGTAATTTATAACTTACCTGCAAGTCAAACTTTCCTGTGTTTTCAAAGCACTGAACTGAGGGCGTTTTGTCTGTGAGTCGCTGTGTGCAGGCAGGTTAGTTAAGTCCTCTTAGGGGAAGGGAAGTGCTGTGAGAAGCGCTCACCTGTCTGTGTGGCCGGCAGCCTCTCAGGGTCGGGCGATGCAGGGCTACACGGAGGGAGATTAGCCCTGCCACAGCCATATTGAAGTCCATGACCCGGTTCACCTTTCTGTCCTGCTGTTAGGAGAGAATCCAGGCCCTGGAGGTGGAGTTGCAGACCGTGGGCCACAGCAAGGTGATGCTGGAGAAGGAGCTGCAGGAGGTCATCGCGCTGACTACCCAGGAGCTGGAGGAGTACCGGGAGAAGGTGCTGGAGCTGGAGGACGAGGTAGGCGAGCTCGCGATCACATGGCAAAGTGGACAGGCCACCCACTCCCGGGGCAGCTCTGGAGCAGGGAGACGGGGCCCTGGAGCATCAGAGCCCAGCCGGTGTGCCTGACCTGTCAGCTCTGCCCTCCGCACACTGTTCAGTGCTTCTTTGGATTTGTGGCCACCCAGGTGCTGGACTCCCCGCATGCACGTAACACCTGCCCCAGCAAGGAGTCCCCACACCTTAACACCTGCCCCAGAAGGACGAGTGACCACTGCCTCCGTGTGGTGGGCATCAGAGGGCTTGTGGCAGCTGTGCTCCTGACGAATATGCTCTTTTATTTTATTGTTTGTTAATCCTCAACTGAGGATATTTTTTCCGTTGCTTTTCGGGCGGGGGGGCGGGGGGGCGGGAACACTGAGCTCACCGGCCTGGGCACTCACATACTCTTGTTGCAAATACAAGGAGCCTGGCTCAGACCGGCTGGACTAGAAAGATCCCACATGACCGTCAGGCCCCAAGACGGCGCTGCCCCCGCCCGGTGTGGTGCGCCGTGTCCTGTCGCTGCGTTTCATGCTGGCTGTTCCCTTTTCTGGTGACTGTATAACCTCACTGGCATTTGTTTCAGCTTCAGGAATCCAGAGGCTTTAGGAGGAAGATAAAGCGCCTTGAAGAGTCAAATAGGAAGTTGGCTTTGGAGTTGGAGCACGAGCGAGGGAAGCTCACCGGCCTTGGACAGTCCAATGCGGCTTTGCGGGAGCACAACAGCGTGTTGGAGACGGCGCTGGCCAAGAGGGAGGCCGACCTCGTGGAGCTGAACCTTCAGGTGCCGACTCACACCACGGGGGAGAGGCAGGCAGCCTTCCGGGCTTACCTTGTTGTCTGTGTGCAGCTGTCACAGCTCCTGCAGGGAACGTGCGCACAGCCCAGAGTCTGCCCATAACTGAGTCCCGGGAGAGCTTGGGGTGGCGACTCCTGCTGGGCCAGGTGGGCCTTCCCCAGCCAGGGCAGTTGCCCTGTAAGTAAGGGACTAACCCCATTGGGGTCTCACTCCAGACCTTGTCCTAGCCTCAGGCTCCATAGCCTCTGGTAACTGGGGAAGCTGGGCATTTCAGCGATGCCCTCCCTGGCCATCAGCGGCCTTGGATTTTTTGACCATCAGAGAGTTTATAGACTTGTTCTTATTTTATTTTATTTTTGTTGTTAATCCTCACTCAAGGATATTTTTCCATTGGTTTTTAGAATGAAAGGGAAGGAAAAGTGGGGGTGGGGGGGGTAACAGAGAGACAAAGAGAGAAACATCGATGTGAAAAAGACACATCAATTGGTGGCCTCCTGCACATGTCCCAACCTGACCAGGGATTGAACCTGCAACCCAGGTACATGCCCTTCCTTGACTGGGAATCAAACCCGTGACCCTTTGATGCATGGGCCAGCACTCTAACCACTGAGCAACAGCATCCAGGGCTCTTAAAGACTTTTGTGTGGCACTGCTGCCCACCACCTGCATCACCCCCTCACCAGGGAGGTGTTGGCTTACAGCCCTGATTCACGTGCCTCTTGTCGGCCATAGGCTTGAGTATGGTCATGTGGTCATGCTTCTGCCACCTCAGGTGTGTGTTTGTGTCTCCAGAAATGGAATCTCCATGCTTCCTGTTTTCCACGCTTGGTGGTAACATGTTGTGAGGCCTGTGCCACCCACTGCTGCGCCCCCTGTGTGGCGCCAATCACAGTGCCTGGGCTCTGCAGGCCGTGGCACTGGTGTCCTTCCTGACTCCCCTCTCTGTGCTGCAGGTTCAGGCCATCATGCAGCGCAAGCAGGAGGAGGACCGCCAGATGAGGCAGCTCGTGCAGGCCTTGCAAGCCGCACTGGAGAGAGAGAAGCTGGAAGTGCACAGCCTCAGGGAACAGGTGTGTGGCCGCGTCTGACCAGGTCCACCGCTGCCACGTGCAGCCTTTGCAGGGCACGTTTTCAGTGTCTGAAACTGGGTGCAGGCCTCTGCCTCCAGGAACTTGCCGTACAAGTCCCGAGCACAGAGGTCATAAGGGCATGGATGATGGGGGGGCTGGAGAGCCCTGGTGCCCATCAGGACAAGTGAGGGCAAAGGGGTGCTGCTCCTGCCTTTGCCCTGCTGACGCCCGTGTCCTCCTTCCAGGTGGCTGCAGCCAAAGTAGAAGCAAGGCACAACCAGCGCCACTTCAAGGCCGCCACCTTGGAGCTGAGCGAGGTGAAAAAGGAGCTGCAGGCCAAGGAGCTCCTGGTGCAGACGCTGCAGGCGGCGGCCGAGCGTCTCCAGTGAGTGTCCACGGACCGAGGAGAGGCTGGCTGGCAAAGGGTCCCGACCAGGGCTCTCCCCCAGGCCCAGTTAGCGCACTCAGGTCACCCTTGAGCAGGTCTGGGAAGGAGGACTGTCTGACCCTGTCTCAAGAAGCTCGCGCTTCACCCGCATGTTTCAGTCCTGACGCTGCCGTCCCCTCTGCCCCTTCGGTCCCGCATTGAGAACAGTCCCCCGTGTGAGGGATGTGCCCGCCTCCAGGCTCACTGTCGGCTCTGAGGAGGCAGCTCTATCACGTGTGCAGGGATGCACAGTGGTCCCTCTGACACTATCCTCCCATGGTGATCCTGGGGGTTTGTGAGGCTCAGGTGAGACCGTGCATGCAATGCTCCTAGACGGTCCTGCCCAGAGGGAGCAGTAGGTGAGCTCACCCAGGGCAGGTCGCAGTGAGCGACACCATTGGGGCTGGCATGTCAGGTGGCACACGCGTTGTGTCTGCCTTGTTTCCTGCCCCAGGCTTCAGGAGGGGAGACATGCCCAGGAAGTCGCCCAGTTCCAGGCAGAGCTTTCAGAGGCACGGACCCAGCTACAGCTCCTGCAGCAGCAGTTGGACGAGCAGCTGAGCAAACAACCTGTGGGCAACCAAGAGGTGATGTTGGGAACAGCTTTGCATCCCAGCTCACAGGGCTGCAGGGCTGGGCTCTGTGCGGGCACGCTGAGCCCCTTGGTTCCCTGTTCGCTTGCACAGGGACAGTGATTTGTTCTAAGTGTGACATCATACAAGACACAGAGAGAGAGCACTTTTTGTGCAGGAAGGCCACTGTGAAATTCTTTTGCTCATGTGACTTCCCTCCTACAGATGGAAAACCTCAAGTGGGAGGTGGATCAGAAGGAAAGAGAAATCCAGTCCCTGAGGCAGCAGCTGGACCTGAGCGAGCAGCAGAGCAGGCGGGAGCTAGACGGGGCCGAGCGGGCTCTGCAGGTACCGGGCGTACGACGGGCCGATTTCCCTTAGATGGTCGTGACTTGCGCCGTTACTGTGCCCGCCGCATCTGTGGTAACTGGGAACCGTGGGGCCATGTTACCCCATTTCACAAGGACATCTTGGTCACGCAGCCGACGAGGCCAAGGACACCAGAGCCTGGTGCCCCACTGGGCTGATCTGAAATGTAGTGTGATTGTCACAGCGCGTGAGAGGCCACCAGTTGGGACACACGGCTCCACGTGGTGTCTGGGACAGCCCTGACTGCTGAGGGGGGTGAGGAGCGTGGCTTGTGTATCGTGGCTTGACTGACAACCAGAATCGACTTTGCTTCTTTCTCAGTAGCTGAGCCCGGGATTCACAGGGGATCCCTGAGGTTCATTGTAGGTGTAGTCAGGGCAGCGTCACTGGCTCCTGACAGAAGCCCTGTCACTGGGTAACAACAGGGGGATGTACCCTAGCCAGTTCAGCTCAGTGGATAGAGTGTCAGCCTGTGGACCGAAGGGTCACAGGTTCAATTCCGGGCAAGGGCACATGCCCGGGTTGCGGGCTCGATCCCCAGTGCAGGAGGCAGCCAGTCAATGATTCTCATCGACATTTCTCTCTCTCTCCCCCTCTCTTATTTCCTCTCTAAAATAAATACAAATATTTTTTAAAAAAAGAGAGAGAACAGGGGATGTGAGAGTAACTGTGAGCATCACAGTCTCAACTGCTGGGAGGAGCTAGAGCCAGGAAGGGGCCTCCTACAGCAGCCCGTGCTTTCCTGTCCCCCTAGACTTGCAGCACACGGAGATCTCTGCTGTGCACTGAGATCTTGTAGCTTTGAAAACTCTGACCTGACTTCCCTTAGAACATCAAGTCTGAGCTGGAGGTGATGCGGGAAGACCTGTCCGTGACCCAGAAGGACAAGTTCATGCTCCAGGTGAAGGTGTCGGAACTGAAGAACAACATGAAAACTCTGCTGCAGCAGAACCAGCAGCTCAAGCTGGACCTGCGGCACAGCGCGGCCAAGACGGTGAGCAGCTGTGCCGCCAGAGGAACGGCCTGCGGGCGGGGCGGGCAGGTTCTCTGACAGTTATGGGACCACGTTCAGCAGCTACCGTGTGGAAGTAAGTGGCAGAGAACTCTGCTTGGACAACAGGCCACATCATTTTATTTTATTTTCTACTCAGTTGTTTGCTTCTTTTCATGAGTTCAGGTGCCATTTTGTTGACTGGGCTTTGTAAACCCCAGTGAGGCCCTGGTATGCTGTGTTAGCAAGATCCCTGGCCCTCGGCGAGTCCGGCTGGGACACAGCTTGGGCCTGCGGATCCCAGAACCCCAAGGCTGTGGTCACCGGCCCTGCTCCGGTTGTCTGCATGCAGTGTCTCTCCTCAGTGTGTCTACGTGTTTTCATGGTCAGGGAAGTAGCTTAGATTCAGAGCTTTATTACCAACGTTTGTCTATCTGTGCAGAAGTTTGACGTCTTACAAACGGAAGTCGTCTGGGTTGGAAAATTGACTTAATTTTTTAGGGACTCTCAGAGTCAGGTTGTGGTGTCTCCCAGAAAGGCCCACGTGGGAGCTCGCAGTTAGGGCTCAGCTCTGTCCTGTGCCGGGACTGGGTTGGCTCTCACGTGCAGTAGGAAGGCTGTCTACTAGGCCAGCATTTCCCAAATCCCTGAGGCTGCCTGCTCCATGGGCACAGACAGGCCGATGTGCCTTCTCAGGGTCACGTGGGGCTGGGAGGCACCTGTGACGGCAGAGAGCTCACCGTGCGCTTTTATGAACAGAGAAAGGAACGGAGAGGCGAGGCCAGCCCTTCCAGCCCCGTAACGCCGGTGAAGGTCCCCGACTGCCCCGTCCCGGCCTCACTGCTGGAGGAGCTGCTGAGGCCCCCGCCCGCCGTGAGCAAGGAGCCCCTGAGGAACCTCAACAGCTGTCTCCAGCAACTGAAGTATGGCGGGCTCTGTCTCACGTCGCTTAGTCTCTGAGTCACATGTTTAACTTGGCAGAGTCTCTGTTGCAACACTAATGCCCACCCAGGGCTGCGCAGGTCTGTGTTCAGTGGGCCACATTGTACGGTGAGAGTTGCCTGCAGCTAAATGGCTCTGAGAAACCCTAAGTCACCAGGACCTGAGCCTTTAAATCCCTCTCGCTGTTTGGAAGGCCTGGCCATGTGGGGGCATCTTTTCTGACCCTCAACTCTGTCTTCCTCGTTGTCCCTGAGCAGAAGCCGTGTGTGCAGAGCCTTGTGGCCTATTGGCCTCTGGGTGGCACTGAGAACAGCATCGAGGGTCCCTGCGGTTCTGCGACCCGTCTGTGTAGCTGGTGCAAACAGGGAGTTCTTTTGGTCCCTGAAGGCACCACAGGTGTGAGCGAACGGCCATCTTGGGGAAGCGATAGCATCTGACTGGCCTTCCTACCTTTGCCTCTTGTGTCCCCAGGCAGGAGATGGACAGCCTGCAGCGCCAGATGGAGGCACACGCCGTCACCGTGCACGAGTCACTGTCCTCATGGACTCAGGGGGACCCTGCCGCCAGCCCTGCTTCCCTGGGCGACCAGGCCCTCCCCGGAGGAGACACCGAGCCACCCGGTCCCAGCAGCACCTCCAGAGAGCGGCTGGGAACACCCTCTGCCGAGCACCCCCATGCTGAGTGTGTGTGATTGTCCCTCACAAGGGACCTTAAGTTCTGCTTTACAAGGAGTGAAATAACAGGAGCCACCTGCAGGTCACAACCAGCTTCCCCAGAAGTGACCAAACCTTCAAACCCCAGCTGAGCTCTCAGTGACAGTGTTAGAAGGTGTCTGGGGCCATTTGCAGGAGGCGAACCCTCACCAGTGATATAGACGCTGCTCTGTGGCCACCGGTCCTGGGGAACCTGGTCGTGGGCCCACTTCCTCACTTCACCTCCCCGCGGAAGTGAAATTTTGCACCTTTGGTTTGTATTTTATTTTCACAGCCATCCCACCATAGGATGTGTATGTAAATACTGAGAATCGTAACCTAATCTTTAAAAAGTATGTCCCCGTATTATTTAAAAATGACCTGAATTGTCTGCTTTTCGATTGCCTTTTAAAAATCTGCTGTCAGGAAATAATGTACATGTAGGATTAAGGGATGTCAGTAAGAAAATTATATTTTAAGAAATATAATTATTTTATTTACCTCCTAAAACCAAATATTCTTAGAGCATTCTTTCTTGTTTTTGTTTCACTTTATTTTTGAGTGTCTTTTCCTTGTTAAGTGCACGATGCCCAGCTGTCCAACTGCCCTGCTTGGCCTCACCACCCCCAAGCAACATGGCTTGTCCAGGCCGCACCTTCTGTGCCCAAGTGGCAGTGTCCACCAGGACCTGTGATGGTCGGAGACACGCTGGGCTCAGTGGTGATGGCTGTCGGGTCTGAGGTGCTGTAATGATCAGGCACCCGGAGTGTGTGAGGTTCACCTGTACATGTCCCACCTGAAGTCCTTACACCGGCAGAAACGGACAGACTGTGGGACTTGAGGGTTGTATTTTCGTCCCCAAGTTTGCTAAGAAAATCTAAGATAATATTTATTGTAATAAGTCAGAGTGAGGTGGGTGCATGTGCACCCTGTGTGGATCTGCTGCTCTGAGGGTGGGGTGACATGTCCAGATCCGACATCATGCCAGCCTGTGTGCTGTGTCTTGTGTCTTGTTTGTGGAGAAAACAATATATATTTTTATTGGTTTGAAAGAGGAAGGAAGAGGGAGAGAGAGAAACATCAGTAATGAGAGAGAATCATTGATCGGCTGCCTCCCACACACCCCCTATTGGGGATCAAGCCAAAATCCAGGCATGTGCCCTGATCGGGAATCAAACCTTGACCTCCTGGTTCATAGGTTGACACTCAACCACTGAGTCACACTGGCCTAGAGAAAACAGTGGTATTTTTAAGCTGTCTGTGTTCTCTTAGAACGTGCTGTCATAAGGTTCGTTGATAAAGTAGCGTTAACCACAAAGACGTTTAGAGTTTAAAGAAGGGTCCCTAGTAAGTATTGGGACTTCTAAATACATCTCTCATTTGTACAGGGTCAATCTTGAAACAATACTTGAAAACTCATAAATGTATCCTACTTTTCATAATAAATTGGAAAGCATTTTTGACAAAAATGTTTTTGTGCCATTGGAAGAGAAACATGATAATTTATGTTCTTAGTTACTTTGGCTGCATTATTCTTGTTTTAATTTTAAAACCAAGACATGGCACCCAGCCCCATGCCTCAGTGGCTCTCAGACTCCCCAGGGAAGACCTGCCACTGCCTCCGTGCCCTTCTCTCAGGAAAAGCTAACCCTGAACGCACCCATCAAGGGAGGCCGTCTCTGTCCTTGCCGCCTTCCTTCTCCTGTGCCACCATCATCCTCGGTGCCCATTCTTCAGCTCAGCCAGCACCTGGCCGGCTTTGGTACCGGCTTCGGGCGCGGCTCCTGCTTGCTTATCTCCACCGGACTGACTGCTTCCTCCCAAGATGGGATGTGTTCTTCTGTTCTGGGCAGAAGTGGAATGGGGAATTTACTCATGAGAAACAGCAGTCAAGTCCAGAGTCCGTATAACCCAGGTTCGCCATTGCAGGTGTGTGTGTCTCTTCATCCTGTGTGACGAACGCCGTCCTGTCCTCACTCGGGAAGTTGGCCCGGGCACCTGATGTCCTTACTTGCTTTTCTTACATTTCAAAAAAGCTATTGCAATGTCATTATCATTGATTTCTCCACAATGCACACCAGGTAGATGCCACGGATCTGAGAGGCTTTGTTCTACAGGGCGGGCAAAAGCATGGAAAACATTTCATATGGAAAAATAATACGACAATAATACAAGAATTAACTTCTGTGTACTCACAGCTGTAAACCTACTTTTGCCCCGCTCTGTTTGGAGGGATCAGAGGCGTTTGGTTCGGGTGTGAAACAGGTTCTTGTCCAGGGTCCAGGGCGCAGCATCCACTGGGCAGTCGGCCTGCAGCCAGGGCGTGAGGAAGTCTCCTCGAGCCCCTTGCAGCTTAGGCCTCCCTTGGTCTAGGGTTACTGCAGGTCACCGTGACAACATTTCTACTTCATGGGTATCTTTCTTAACAAAAGTTCAATGTGGTGTGTGAAGATTCTGGGGTGAGGGGCCAGCGTGACCCCCCCTTCAGGGACCCACACGACGTGGACAGGCCTGTGACGTGTGAGACACTCAGCCTTATTCACGCAATGACCACGTCCCGGGCGCGTCCCATGGTGGTGGTCTCAGGTTATATAAGAGAGTCTTCGGGGGCATGTTTTAGAGGGCCTGGGACACTCGGTTTTAAGTTATTCATTTCTATTAAGAATTTCCTCATAAAAGGGAGTCCTTAGATTGGGGCGTTCAAGGGAAAGATGTCATCATGCACCACAAATTGTAACTTTAAAAAGCATGTTGATTTTTTATAAATTTAAGCGTGCTTGGGAATTCCTTAAATTTTGTGCAATAAACTATTTTTTGTTAAATATTTTCATATTTCATTGGTGGGTGGGGCTCCACATATTGGGAGTAACACTTACCTTACGTTGTTACTCTGTTCAAATACTCGTCTCCAAAGAATTTTACTGTTTTGCCAAAGTTTTAGACAGGCTGTGAAATCCAGCGTCGGTGGTGGATCGAGTTACCCGTATTGTTGCCTCTCTGTCTCCACGTCACCTGCTGCCACATGCCAGTCAGTCTTAAGAGGGGAG
>NW_006294590.1:2536013-2540768 GCF_000327345.1 Myotis davidii | reverse complement strand
GGGTGGGGGGGTGAGCAGAGGGTGTTGGCCGTTTGAGCTGCAGGGGGTCCACACATACACCCTGTTCTGAGGTGTTGGCCAGCCCTCTGCCCTGCTGACGCTTCTGATGATAGCAGGACCGTAACTCTGATTCAGCTCTCTTCTTTTCGTTTTTGTGTTAATCCTCACACAAGGATATTTTTCCATTGAGTTTTAAGGAGAGTGGAAGAGAAGGAAAGACAGAGAAACATTGATGTGAGAGAAACACGTCGATGTGGTTGCCTCTTGCACATGCCCCGACCAGGGCCCAGGAGGAGCCTGAAACCAAGGGAAGTGCCCTTGACCGGAATCTAATCTGGGACCCTTTGGTCTGTAGGCCGACGCTCTATCCACAGCCAAACTATCTAGGGCTGACGCAGCTTTTTTTTAAAAATGGATTTTTAGAGAGAAACATCAGTGTGAGAGAGGAACATTGATTGTTGCCTCCTTCACACACCCCGACCGGGGATGGAACCCGCCACCTTTTGGTTTACAGGACGATGCTCCAACCAGCCAAGCCACGTGGGCCAGGGCTGAGTCTGTTTTGAGGCTCCCCGGTTTCACTTCTTTCATTCTTTATTCTTGACCAAGAGTGACCCTGATCCAGACGCAGAGTCTTCAGTGAAATGTACAGCGATCAGAGTGTGATCCTGGATGGGAGGCACCGGTTCCTTGTGGCTGTTCCTATTACTAAACCTTTAGAACCCAGGCTGCCTTCCTTGACACCTGCTCTGGCCACCAGCAGCCATAAACATTCACACATTTGAGTATCTTATTCTACAGTGCAGTATCTTTTCCTACTATTTTTTTATTGTTAATCCTCACCTAGGACATTTTTTTTCCATTGATTTTTTTAAGAGTAGAAGGGAGAGAAGGAGAGAGAGAGAGAGAAATCAATGTGAGAGAGAGGTACATCGACTGGTTGCTCCCACATGTGCCCTACCTGAGACAGGGAACAACCTGCAGCCCAGGTACGTGTCCTTGACCGGAACTGAACCGGCAACCCTTCAGTGCACAGGACGATGCTCTAACCACTGAACCACAAAAGCCAGGGCTCCTTTTACACTTCTTACATTTTGGTTAATTATGTGTTGTCTTAATCTAAATTGTGCTGATGTCGTAAAATGTTTATGCACTCTTCTGAGACAGAAGGTGCTATTCTGAGAAATACGGCACTCTCCTTGGACCCAGTGGATCTGAACATGGCTCCTTCTTGCTCCCGAATGGGAATCAGTTAAGTGTTTAAAAGCCATCACAAGACAGTAAGACTCCAGTATAGCAGCCAGTACCAGAGCGTGTTCAAAGGAAGATCTGTCCCAATAGAATTACACCAAAGCATATTTTCAGGATGAATGTCTTTCTTCTGCAATCTTTTGGAATAAATCATTCTGCATTCTAGAAAAAAAAATTTTTTTTAAGGGCAGAAAACCACAGACCCAAACTGGCATCACTCATGCTAAAACCCCATGATACAGGTTTTCCACTTCAAATTCACCCTTTTGCAAAGCAAATTTTTCCACTAAAAAAATTTCAAAAGCTTTGTAACAAAAATAGGTCTTATGCAAAGTTATTAAAATTAAATATTGCATGTACATAGTAATAAAATACTTTTTTAACTTCAGAAATACTTATTTACTTATAATTTCCCTCTTTGTAGTTCTCCCACTACCTCTTCTGGCACTTTCATATACATATTCATAAAGTAATTGTGACAACCTTCAGGAGTAATAGTCACTACAGAATGATTAATAGCATCTGTTAAACATTCATGGTTTGAAGGATCTGTCAAAATATATCTCAGGCAGAACCTCACTTTTGAAAAAACTTCAGTGGGATTCATCATGGAAAATATGGTGGCAGGAATAGTAAGGTATGCCTCGTCTGACCACCAAGATCACATACTTCCTGGGTTTTGTGGAAGCTTACATTCTCCAAAACCAACCACATCCTCCAAATTATCTTCATCCAGTTTCTGCAGTAACCTGCAGAGAAAGTTGCAAAAAAAATATTTGAAGTAACAGGAATGTGCAATCACTTCATGCCACACCATTCCCTGAATGCTGATTGCGGCAATTAGGGAAACATTCGTCCTCTAGTCATTGGCATGGTCACATGGGCTGGAGTATTAACCTTTGATGACGCCTTTGTTCCCCGAAGATGGCAATTAAACCCGATTCATCAATGAATATTATTGTCTTGGTTCAGGGATGTTTCAAGAAAAATTTAACACATACACTCTGTGCATCTCCATTGTTCTCTCTGAGTTTCAAGGATCAGCTTGAAAAGATGCACACTTTAATGTGATCCTTCATTGTTTCAGCACATTCTCAATAGAACTTGTGCTTAGTTCTACATATTCATATTGGAGAATCTTCTCATGAATTCCTTTTAAAGTTACAAATGGATTTTCTGCAATTACTTGGTAGATTATATTATTGAGGCGTTTAACTTGCTACTTCTCTTATCTCCATTTTTTTTCTATAATCACACAGCCATTCTTATACCAGTAAATAATTGACTTTGCGGTATTGTTTTTTATGTTTTTATTGATTTCAGAGAGGAAGGAGAGGGAGAGATAGAAAATCAATGACGAAAGAAATTCATCCATCAGCTGCCTCATACACGCCCCCCACTGGGAATCAAGCCCGCAACCTGGGCATGTGCCCTTGACCAGAATCAAACCTGGGACCCTTCAGTCCACAGGCCGATGCTCTATCCAATGAGCCAAACCAGCTAGGGCATGCCGTATTGTTTTTAATACCGGTGGTAGATTTACCATTCTACCACCTTCGGGACATTTTATAAAAACCCTTTATTTATCGTGGCTGGCACGACCATAGGTCAGTGGATTATTACAACGGGCAACAGGGTTTCTTGATCTGGATCCCTCAATTCCCGATGACGTGTTTCGGATTCCTCAGCATATATGTGTTGGCAATGAGCTTCCAGAGTTTGACTCAGTGTTTGATGTTGTATCCATTTTCAGGGTCTGAAGAAAATATTCAGGATTGATGTAAAAATACCTTAATGGAATCACAAAGTTGGGTTGGGAGAAAAATGAAAACATGTTGATGCAATGCACTATCTTCTTCCTGTCTAGGGAGAGGAAGCCGGATGTTGCTACGTGACGTCATTACCCGGCGCCCACAGCCACCGTTTTGGGCTGGGCTGGGCTGTGGACGGCATTTTGCGCCATGGGGTCTCGGCAGTGTGGGCTAGGATTTGGTGGGCTGTCGCTCCAGGGTGGTGGCGGGGCCTGTGTCCCACTTTAGGGAAGCCGAGTGTTGCTTTGTGGGCGCCAGGTCCCAGGTGCTGCTTCTCTGTATTTGGCCAGTGTGCGCCACAGCAACTCCTCCGTTGAGCGTCTGCCCCCTGATGGTCGGTGTGCATCATAACGACTGGTCGGACACAGCATATTAGCCTTTTATATATATAGATTCTTTACTGTTGAAAGTTTTCCCTATGTCTCCTTTTTCTCCCATTGGCCTCTCCCCATCTGCTCCTGCCCCCCAGCTCATGCCCCCACTATTGTCTGTGTCCACTGGTCATGCTCATGTATCTATATGCATAGATACAAGTCCTTTGGTGGGTCACCTCCCCCAACCCCCCCTCCCTCGCTTCTCTGAGGTTTAAAGGTCTATTGATGCTTCTCTGTCTCTGGATCTATTTTTGTTCATCAGTTTATATTGTTCATTATACTTCGCAAATGAATGCGATCATGTGATATTTATCTTTCTCAGACTGGCTTATTTCGCTTCCCATAATGCTCTCCAGGTCCATCCATGCTGTTGCAAATGGTAAAAGTTCTTTTATACAGCAGCGTAGTATTCCGTTGTGTAGATGCATCAGTTTTTTATTTTATTTTTTTAAAAATATATTTTATTGATTTTTTACAGAGAGGAAGGGAGAGAGATAGTTAGAAACATCTATCAGCTACCCCCTACTGGGGATGTGCCCGCAACCCAGGTACATGCCCTTGACCGGAATCGAACCTGGGACCCTTCACTCCGCAGGCCAACGCTCTATCCACTGAGCCAAACCGGTTTTGGCTGCATCAGTTTTTTAATCCACTCACCTGCTGATGGGCACTGAGGCTGTTTCCAAATCTTAGCTATGGTGAATTGTGCTGCTACGAACATAGGAGTGCATATGTCCTTTCTGATTGGTGTTTCTGTATTATTATTATTTTTAAATCATAAATGTCATTTCTTCCTCAGGGTTTCTTTCTGCATTTGAATTACTGGCCCTAGCTGGTTTGCCTCAGTGGACAGAGCATCGGACTGTGGACTGAAGGGCCCCAGGTTCGATTCCGGTCAAGAGCACAGGCCTGGGTTTGGGGGCTCCATCCCCAGTTGCTGGCGTGCAGGAGGCAGCCGGTCCATGATTCTCTCTCATTGTTGCTGTTTCTCTCTCTCTCTCCCTCTCCAAAATCAATAAAAAAATGTTTTTAAAAAGTTACTATCTAGGCAGCTCTCCCGCTTCCAGGGCGCGCGCCCCAAGCGAGGAGGTGTATGGACGCGGGCCTAGATGAGGGTCGGCCCGAAGAGCCGGTTGCATGTTAACAGGAAAAGCTCTCGCTAAGACGCGTGCAGCGAGGTCTCTGTCTCCTTCCGCTCCCAGAAACAGCCCAAGGGGCCAGAAACGGCCAGAAACGGCGCTGTCCAGAGGCGGTCGGCACGGTCGTTCCCAGGGAAACCGGAGCCGCCCGGGACACGCCCCCCGCCCGGGACACGCCCC
>NW_006294590.1:2535074-2535604 GCF_000327345.1 Myotis davidii | reverse complement strand
TCCTTACACCGTCAAAGGTCGGGGCCCCGGCCACGCTCCCTCGCTGCGTTACCGGACGCAGGTTCGAGTGCCCTGGCCCACGTGTGTAACCCCGGCACCGCGCCGGCAGGACCCGTGAATCGCTCCGTCAGGCATTGTCACGGGTCGCCCGAGACGCGGGGTCCTTAGGGGCGCGGGTCTTCTCAGTAGCGACGGCGGCAGCGGCCGCCAGGGGGGTGACCCCGGGTCGGGGCGCCGGGTCGGGTCCGGCCCGCCTTCCGCCCTGTCGCGTTGCTGGTGGTCCCACCTGCGCTCCTTCCCGTGAACGAAGCTGAGGTCCGTCCAGTTACGCGGTCAGCGGGGCCCGTGAACTCGGGGCCGCACAGGCCCCAGACTACACACCACCCGGAGACAGGCCGTGTGGGGCTGGAGTTACAGGGTTTTTTTTGCATTGAAGTTTTTTGTTTGTTTGTTTGTTTTTAAGTCTTTAGCTTTCCCTTTTGGAATCAATGTACAGAGCATCCGAATGGGTGCTCCCCGGGTGGAAGCCA
>NW_006294590.1:2527441-2534915 GCF_000327345.1 Myotis davidii | reverse complement strand
GGGGTGAGGGGGGGTGTAGGGGTGGCTGTGCAATACAGTGCTTGTTTATAAGACGATTCTCCTCTGCAAATAGTCACAGCCATTTTCGAAATCTTGGGGTTGGGTGGGGGGAGGCGGCATCCTAAAAAGTTTTTTGAAAAGAAGTGCACAAAAGTAGATAGGGTCATAGGATGAACCCTTTACCAGCCTCCAGCTACAGCAGGTATTCATGTTGTCTGAGTCCTGCTAATGACTCCCAACCTCTTTTTTCCTTCTAAATCTCAGTCGTGAAAACTGTCGCGCCCCGTCGGGTAGACTCACTTCCTGGGCACCGGGGCTGGAAACCTAGGCATTTACCCAGGCCACCTACAGCCCCTCCAGGCCCTCGCAGGGCATCTAACCCGTCCATCATTCAGACCTGTTGTAGTCTGAGCCCTTGGGTCCAGCCCCACTAGTCACAGTGGCCAGTTCCCTGTCATTTGCACCTTCTCCCTGATTCTAGCTGTGCTCCATAGACGCATCTGCTAGTTCTTCAGATACTACATGGATTAAAGCTCCAGCTCAAATCTGTCTGTTTGGTAGCTGTATAACTTGAACAAGTTCCTCAGCTTCTCTGTGTTTTGGGTTTTCCATCTGTAAAGTGGGGGTGACCAGTGATGATACCTACCAGATGGAGTTATTACCATTAAATAATTTTGAGTTTGTAGAGTGCTCAAAATAGCCCAAGCATATGGGAAGGCTCACCAAAAATTAAACATGAGCTACTTGTTAGTGTCAGCAGGATGACTGCCCGAGCTATCTGTGTGTCTCCTCTGTTGTAAGTCTTAGCATAATTCCTATCACTTACAGAATAAAGTGCAAGTCTATCTGTAGGATAAATTTCTGGAGTTGGAGCTTTGGTACTGTCCAGCCGCCTTCCTTGTTATGGTTCCAAATTGCACTCCAACTGGCAGCACATGAGTGCCAGCTTCCCCATCGGATAACCGCTGGATGTTAGTGTGATTGTCGTGTAGTTGTAATGGTGATGAGACTCTTATCCAGATGACCTGGATACTGGGTATCTTAACTTTGTTCATATTGTGATAGATTTGGAAACCAAAAACTTAATGAAAATCCTCATAGGGAATTCATAGACTCCAGAGTGTGGAAAAACACTGCATTGAAATGAAACTGAAGCCAGCTTTTTTTGCCACTATTTTTTTTATTGATTTGACATAGAGAAGAAATGATTGATTTGTTGTTCCACTTACTTATGCATTCAATGATTAATTTTTTAAAAAAAATATTTTTATTGATTTCAGAGAGGAAGGATGGGAGAGAGAGAAAGAGAAACATCAGTGATGAGAAGAATCATGGATTGGCTGCCTCCTGCACACCCCCTACTGGGGATCGAGTCCACAACCCAGGCATATGCCCTCGACTGGAATGGAACCCAGGACCGTTTAGTCCATAGGCTGACGCTCTATCCACTGAGCCAGACTGGTTAGGGCCAATGGTTGATTCTTGTATGTGCCCTGACCAGGGATGGAGCCCAATACCTTGTCATATCTGGACGATGCTCTGCCTGGCCAGGGCACCACTTTTTAAAGAAAAGATTCACTTAAACCATTGAATTGATTTGCGTTGTTTTGGGCCTAGGTGCAATGACAATGGATGCCATCTTAGCTCGACTAAAACTCCTAAATCCAGATGACCTCAGAGAGGAAATTGTCAAAGCCGGATTGAAATGTGGACCCATTACTGCAACCACAAGGTTCATTTTTGAGAAGAAACTGGCTCAGGCTTTATTGGAGCACAGAAGAACCCTGCCTCCACACCCTCCCTACCAGGCCACCGTAGGAAGCCCGGCAGAGCAGGTCGGCTTTTCTGAAGACAGAGATTTTGGTTATGGAGTGGGCTTGAACCCTCCGGAGGAGGAGACCCTGAAGCCTGAGACCTGCTCCGTGGCCTTCAGTGCTGTGGCTGGGGTTGGCCCCAAAACTGTGGAGAGGGCCTCTACTGAGCCGCCTCTGTACTATGGGGTGTACCCGGCCTACGAGGATTCCCCAGCGAGAAACGGTAAAGTGACAAGCGTGACGTTTCTTACCTAAGGAGGGGGTGCTGGACAGCAAGGAGAAGATGATCTTAAAAATCCCAACAGCAGAGGAGAAGAGTCATCTGGTCACCATAATCGTTACCCCAAATTACCACTGTTGGCATTTTTATATAGGGCTCTCCTTAAAATTTATTTTGATCTATATATGAATTTTTAAAAATCAAGAAAAATATTTATTAGCTGGCTACTATTAATTAATCATCTCCTTTTTTTCTTTTTTTCAAAAATATATTTTTATTGATTTCAGAGAGGAAGGGAAAGGAAGAGAGAGAGAGAGAAATATCAATGATGAGAGGGAATCATTGATTGGCTGCCTCCTGCACGCCCTCCCACTGGGGACCGAGCCCACAACCCAGGCATCTACCCTTGACCGGAATCAAACCTGGGACCCTTGAATCTGCAGGTTGACCCTCTATCCACTGAGCCAAACCAGCCAGGGCCTTTTTTAATTTTTTCAACATAACCTGATCATCTGTTAAGTTAATGAATGCAAACGGGCAATAAATAATTTTCTTTTTTTAATAAATAATTTTCAACATCAAAAAATTGCTGTTTGAAACAACTACAATAGTATTGGAAAGAATTAATGAGAACTTGTTGATTAGGATATAATGTATATATTAAATATATAGTACATAAAATGTGAAATTTCCTCCTCCCTACTAAAATCCTATTCACTTAATAATTGCTTTTGTGTATATAGGTGTATATAAATGTAAATTGTTTTATTTTAGTTAAAAAATGGTTAAGTAGCCCTGGCCAGTGTGGCTCACTTGGTTGAGCATCATCCCATGCACCCAGAGGTCGCTGGTTCGATTCCCTGTCAGGGCTCATGCCCAGGTTTCTGCTCAGTCCCCATTAGGGGGCATGCAGGAGGCAGTTGAATGGTATTTCTCTCTCTTTCTCTCCCTTCCTCTTTCTATAAAATCAATAAAAAAATATTTTTTAATGGGTAAGTAAAACTGTCAGGTCAAAGGGATGCATTCTTAAACTTTGAAAGCTGCTGCCCTCCCAAAGATGTTACCATTCACAGTGTATGCGAGAGTTGCTTTCCAGTCTCTACAGTACAAAATTGAATTCACATTTTTTTTAAAAAAGGGAAAACAGGTATCTGTTCAGTCAGTCATTCTGTATATTATTGAATGATTTGCATGAGAGAAAGTTTTATTTTGTTCTAGGTCGATTACCTTTTTTATATGGTGATAGTCTATTTGTATTTATTTGATGAATTGCTTGGTCATACTTCTTGACCATTTTTATTGAGCAAGGGACATTAATTTGTACTATATGTATATATGAGAATCTCATACAGAACTAGGTTGTGATAGTTCCCCTGCAAAACTTTAATATTTTTATATAGTCAGAACTTTCTTTTCCTTTATGTATCGTAGACATAGTTAAAATGGCATTGCATGACCAAAATTATTTCTAAAATTCTACACTGTTTTGCTGATATGTTCATAGTTTAACCCGTGTATTTCATTTCTTAATATGAATATGTCCTTGGGTAGAAAATTATATACATGTTTAAAATATCATGTTATTTATACCAACACACACAGATAATCAGGCTTATTGTGCTCTTTCTGCTAGCTAAGTCCCTTTTTCTTCAGCATTAAGAGTATGAAACATTAAATAAGAGAAAAGTCAGGCAGCTGGGTAACAACTGTTCACTGTTAACTCAGGGCCTTCGGTGTGACTACGTGACAGTGGCTCCAGTTACTCTCTCTGTTTTCCGTCTGTTACTTTTCCCAGAAAGGATTCATGTTTATGAAGATAGAAAGGAAGCATTGCAAGCTGTCAAGATGCTCAAAGGATCCCGATTTAAAGCTTTTTCAAGCAGAGAAGATGCTGAGAAATTTGCTAGAGGAATTTATTGTTATTTTCCTTCTCCGATTAAACCTTCTTCAGTACTCTCTCCTGTGAAAACAGCATCACTCTCTAGCAGTGGTGGGCTAAAAGGTAAATCATACAGCAGTTCACAGCTTGGCATTACTATCAAATTTGCCCACAAGTATTTTGTGCTCTTTCCTTATATACAGGAATTAGTTTTCTCTGCCTTTGAGAGAAGTCCAGTTTGCCAGGAAGTGAAAGCCCAGGCCATGAGCAGCTGGAAGAGAATGGGCTGGGCTGGGGGGACCGGGGACCGTGCGGGTAGAGGTGAGGAGGAGCTGAGTGGGCCAGGCCACCACTCTAGGCCCCAAGGCTGACGAGCTGTGGGAGAAGCAGTGAAAGGACCACCATCAACCGTTTGTCCCGTTCCGTCTGTCTTCCTCTCTCCCTGTTGCCGATTAGATTCAGGACCATTATTTTTATGGCAAGACCAGTCTGTTGCTCACCTGAAGCTACACTTGCTTCCAGGGCTGTGGCACCAGCTTTGACCCAGACAGTCCATTCAGTCAGAAAGGTGACCACACCCCTCTTGGCTCAGAACCCAGTCTTGTGAAGGGGCCTTTGTCGTCAGCATTGTGCAAAGCCCTGGCCTCCGTCTCGTCCCTTCTTGGGGCGCACAGTGGCCCTGCTTCCGAGGCTGGCTGGGGTCCAGAGGAAGGCCCTCTTCCTGCAGACGTGGGGCCACCTGTCGAGAGTCCCGTCTGCTGCGTTTCCTCTGTTGCCTTGCTTGGCCTTACACAGATGCTTCTTACAGGGAAACCAGAGTGATTTCAGGCAGGCGTTCCTCTGCCCAGTCTGTGACTTTGCCTCGAGAAGATCGCTTTCAGACCTCTTCAGGGGTTGTCATTAGACCGATAGAGATCACTGTGGCTCCCTGCCTTCATGGGAGTGCGCCCTGTGCTTCCAGATCGGGGCCGTGCCATGGCCAGGTGTCCCAGTCCCCCTCCAGCTGCTGAGCTCGGGGCCCTTTCCCAGCTGAAGTCCAGGGGGTTTGGCTCTATACTCACACGCAGCCGCCCTGTGTTTGTGCCACTGCTGGAGGCTAGCACGTCGGCTGCCTGCGGAGGACTGTCGTCGGGCCCTACCTGCCACTCCCAACCAGCTCACAGACTTACCACCTCAGTGTGGCACATGGGGGTGCTGAGGAAATGTTCGTAAAATTAAATATTCTTTTTTTTAAAATCATGTTTATCGGGAGATTACCTATTACAGGTTTTTTTCAACTAACTGGTTTCTGGGTTTCATTTAGCTGTTTTATCATTTCTTGTTGCTGTTATTGTTTGTGTTCTATTTAATCACTTTAACCTTTAAGTTTATTAATTCTGTCTCTTTTTCTTTAGATTATTTTTAGTTCCTTTTCAAATCTGCATTAGTTGTATCTGTAATTTTTTCACATTAAATGTTCTTAAATTGTCTCTTAGCAACAGATGGCTTGTGCTTTTCCGAGTCAGAAACCATAAACAGAGAGCGAGCAAACAGCTATAAAAATCCCCGTACGCAGGACCTCACTTCTAAATTGCGAAAAGCTGTGGAGCAGGGAGACCAAGACACCTTTTCTGACCTTATCTGGAGTAATCCTCGGTATCTGATTGGTTCAGGGGACAACCCAACCATCGTGCAGGTAAGCCTGCGTCCAGCATCCTTAGCTTCAAGACTCTGGGTGACAAACATGAAGCTCAAAACCTGTGGTTTTCCTTCAGGAGGGATGTAGGTACAATGTCATGCATGTTGCTGCCAGAGAGAATCAGGCTTCCATCTGCCAGCTGACTCTCGAGACGCTGGAGAACCCTGAGTTTATGCGGCTCATGTACCCAGATGACGCCCCAGACATGCTGCAGAACCGCATTTGTTACATCCTTGATCTGTACCTGAACACGCCCGACAAGGGGGTGAGTGTGGCGCCTTCTCTTTCTTCAGTGACGTTACAGCCAGTCTCAGTTACACCAAGACTCGTGTTTCTGGTTTTGAGTATTCGCCTAATCCCTGTACTTTGTCAGTGCATGTGGGGGGCCAGGAAGGAGACGTGCATTCATTGAGCTTAGGGAGCTCCTGACATTTGGAAAACAGCCGCATGTGCACACACATACACAGCAGGGAGCTGTGACCATCAGGCCCCTGGGCTGCAGGCAGCATGGGAGGTGCAGCTGTAGGGAGTTGATAAGCATCGTGGACGCGGGTGGACCGTTGTTTGTGGCTTTAACTTTCTAATATTTCCTCTTTTTTTAATGGCCAACGCTCTATCCACTGAGCCAAACCGGTTTCGGCTAAATTTTATTTTTTTATTACAGTTCACATTCAGTTATTTTGCATTAGTTTCAGGTATACAGTATAGTGGTTAGATAATCGTATACTCTACAACGTGGTCCCCTAATATTACTAATTTTCTTATTTTTTAGTTACAGTCGACATACAATGTTATATTAGTTTCAGGTGTACAACATAATGACTGGACATTTATGTAACTTACATAAAGGTGACCCCCCCTGATAAGTCTAGTGTCTGACACATACATAGTTATTACAGTATCACTGACTGTTCCCTGTGCGGTACTTCACATCCCGTGACTGTTTATAACAGGCAGTTTGTACCTTCATCCTTTTCATCCAGCCCTCAAACTTGCCCTTTCATTTGGCAACCATAACTTTGTTTTTTGTACCTGAGTCTGTCTCTGTTTTTCTTGTTCATTTATTTTGTTTTTTAGATTCCACATAAAAATGAAATCGTGGCATTTGTCATTCTCTGACTTATTTTACTCAACATAATATCCTCTGGATCCATCCATGTTGTTGCAAATGGCAAGATTTCATTTTTTTATGGCTGAGTAATAGGCATTGTACATGCCTGGGTTGTGGGCTCGATACCCATCTCATCATTGATGTTTATCTCTCTCTCTCTCTCTCTTGCCCTTCCTCTTTCTGACATAATTTTAAAAACATATTTAAAAATTAAAAAAAAGAAATAACTGTTCTTTCTCTGCATCTCTCAGGGCAACGACACACCATTGCATTTTGCTTGTAAGTTTGGGAATGCAGATGTGGTCAACGTGCTTTCTTCACACCCTTTGATTGCAAAATGCCCACGGAATAAATGTGGTAAAACACCTGAAAATGTAAGTACCTGGTAAAATGCTGTTACTGTATGGTGTCAGAAATGAAAATCTATAAACTTACAGTCTGTGATCACAGCCACTGTGAAGTCAGGAGTAACTCTGACTGTGAATGTGTGTGCCTCACAGGCACTCCTGAGAACCTGTCTGCTGAGGAATGAGCAGCCCCAGTGTGCTGATTTTATTTTACTCTCATATCAACTGCCCTTTGTACAGACCTCAGTTGACCAGGGTCAGAGAACAGAAGAGGTGGTAGTGATGGTCGTGATGATGGTGGTGAGGGTGAGGGTGATGGTGATGGTGATGATGGTGAGGGTGAGGGTGATGGTGATGATGGTGAGGGTGAGGGTGATGATGGTGAGGGTGAGGGTGATGGTGGTGAGGGTGAGGGAGAGTGACGG
>NW_006294590.1:2523242-2527386 GCF_000327345.1 Myotis davidii | reverse complement strand
TGTGATGGTGAGGATGGTGATGGTGAGGGTGAGGGTGAGAGTGATGGTGATGATGGTGATGGTGAGGGTGATGGTGATGAGGGTGAGGGTGATGGTGATGAGGGTGAGGGTGATGGTGATGGTGATGAGGGTGAGGGTGGTGGTGGTGGTGATGGTGATGATGTGTTCAGCTCAGGGGGCACCAGGGGCTGTCCTAAGCCCCGCCTACACATCCTGCCTGACCCTTACAAGCCTTACACAGCAGGCCTCGTCATGATCTGGACTCTGGCAATTGAGCACAATGTGCCTTAGGCCAGAGGTGTGTCTGTGCCTGTGAAGTGGAGAAGGAAGTGGACCTGACCAGGGGTCAGAGCTCTTAGCTGGCCTGGATCTGCCAGCTCTTTAGAAATAAACCTGTGAGGACCTGGTACAGGGAGCGAACGCCTTCTTTGTAATTGCTGTGCCTACATAGTGCCCACTTTCTGGGCAAAGTTTACTATATACATAAAAAGAATACAATTTAGACAATCATACAATTCAGAAATTAGCATGATTTTGCATATGTCTGATTCAGCATTTTCTGTGCATTTAAATGTGTGTATGTATGTGTGTGTGCGTGTATATATATACACACACATTTTTTTAATGTTTTTTGAGAGAGTGGAAGGGAGAGGGATAGAAAGATAGAAACATTGATGAGAGAGAATCATTGATTAGCTGCCTCCTGCATACCCCTTACTAGGGATCCAGCCCACAACTTGGGCATGTGCCTTGACTGGGAATTGAACTGGTGACCTGGTTTGTGGCAACCACTGAGTCACACTAGCAGACATTTTTTTTCAATAGAAATTGCTGTTTTGTAACACATTTTAAAAGCATTTGGCATCGCTCACAATTAGTTACAGACTTATAAACATAGTTGCTCGAGTCCCAGGGTACACTGCACAATTGTACTGTAGATGAATTCTCACAGGTTGGCAGGAGATGGTAATTCTGTGGTTCCTTCCATATTTGAAGGTTATTGGGTGTTTTTTTTCCTAGCAAAAAATGTTCTTGTCACTACAATTCTTCGAGGGCTGACAAAGTTCATTCCTGGAGTTGCAAAAAGCAAATATGTGTGTCCCATGCTACACCGGTGTTCTGTGTCAACCCTGCCAAACAGCAGACTCAGGGCACTGAAGGCTGTGAGCCTGGCTGTGTGCCTCCGCTCTGACTGGTAGTGCACGCTAAGGTTTCTTTTCCGTGCAGAAGATTAGCAGGTGTAGAGCAGCATGAGAAAGGAAATAAAAGTGACCCATAATCTGAGTTTCTCTACCTGTCTTGGCCCCTTAAGCTGTTACAAATGTTCTAGAAGTAAGTGTGTACTGCTCAGCGCACGGTTTTTGGTTGTGGGCTTTGTGCCTAAGAGACTATTCTTATTCTTTGAGTATAAGATACTGTTCTTATTTTGTTGACTTAGAAACTTGGTTTTATAAAATTTTAATGATAAGAAAATGTGATAAATTGAGATTTAGAATGAACTTCACATAACTCTGTTTTTTTTAACAGGTTATTTGTGAAAGAAGCAAAACTAAATCTGTGGAACTGAAGGAACGAATTAGAGAATATCTAAAGGGTAAGGAGGGCCATCGGTGCTGGAGTGTGAGGCCCGTTGTTGGGCAGAACCGGACGGCGTCCCAGCCTGGCTGTGGGGAGTGAAGCCAGGGTTGCGGGTGAGCTCCACTTGGCAGCTCTCGTCATAGTGACTGTTTCCTGCACGCCCAGCTCGAGTTCCAGCTCTGTCTTCATATAACGCCTCCTTTGATGCCTGTTGTTCATGGCCTCACCCCTTACCCTCTGCAGGCCATCTGACCTTTCTCAGGTAGAAGCAGGTCGGAGAGGCGGTGCCTGAGCTCCCTGGCTGCTCAGTTGTTCGTCAGGAGCTCCCTGTCGTCCGTTTCTATGCCAGGCCCTGCCCCCCTTGGCCAGGCCGCTCCTCCCTTTGCTTCCCAGGTAGTCCTCACTTCTGAGGCCTGGCCGGCCCTGGTCTCCTCACTCTGGGCCCAGAGTGGGGTTGCCTGCTCAGCTTTTCAAGACGTGACCTGTAGGGAATTGGAAAGGGAGAAGCAAAAATGTACCTTCTTTTTAACATTTCTCTGCTGCCCGTGTAGGCTGATCCTGTCCATAGTCCTACCTCTCAGCCCTTCTCCCCTGAGGTGAGGCGTTGTTGGCACCCTCCTTCCTCCCTTTTACTTCCCAGCAGAGGAAGAATGTGGGCTCCTCAGGTGAGACTGGCACAAACTGGCCTCTTGCCAGGCCCTTCAGCTCCAGAGATGGGCAGCCTTTCATCGGGGATAGCACGGCACTGCTTGTGTGGCTTCTCACGCCCTGAGGTGAGGAGCCGTCTGAGCAGGTGGATCAGCCCCGGTGTCTCCCCAGGTCACTACTACGTGCCTCTCCTGAGGGCAGAGGACACGTCGTCCCCCGTGATCGGGGAGCTGTGGTCTCCAGACCAGATGGTCGAGACGGCTCACGTCAGCCATGGCGGAGGCAGCCCCAGAGACCCCGCTCTGATCCTGAGAGCCTTCGCAGGGCCCATGAGTCCAGCCAAGGTGAGCTGCTGTGGAAGCTTCTAGCACGAGCGCCTCGCTGCCCCAGCACAGCTCACACGGCTTCTCCTCGTAGGCGGAAGATTTTCGCAGGCTCTGGAAAACCCCGCCCCGGGAGAAAGCAGGCTTCTTCCACAGGGTCAGGAAGTCGGACCCAGAAAGAGGCATGGAGAGAGCGGGCAGGTAGGAAGGTCGCAGGAGGGACAGCTGGGTGGGGAAGTCCTGTGTCTCGCACGGTGTGCTTGTGCTGACGGGGGAGCGGGGACATCTGCCTGGAGAGCCAGAGTTCCCAGGAGACCTTTCTGGAGCTCTGGTTCCTTGCACACCTTGTACATGCCGCAGTCCCTCCCCAAGGGGACAGTCCTGCCGCCTCTGTCTGGGGTGGTAGCGTTTGGAGTGAGGTGCCCGACAATGGGTGCTTCCTTGGCAGTGAGGGAGAAAATAGAACACAAGACTCAGGTAACTAGAAACTAGAAGTCATAATCGGGGAGCCAAATTACAGTGTAATCAAATAAAGTGTCAGTGAATTTTTTAAAAAGCATTAGAGCTTTTTTACAAAATCTGTGCCCAGTTTCAGGTATATAGCTAGAACTTCTAAATTGTATATGCCTGGCCAAAACCAGAATCCTATCCAACTTTTCGTCACTGTTTTATTAAAACTAAAAGTTGGTCTGTTTTTGCTGTTTTGCCTTTTATCTCTAGGGTGTGTTGTGCAGGTGTGTTCTGGTTGTGGGGTTCTTCCTTAACTGGCTCTTTGCTGTGTGAGCAGCTCTGGGAGTGTTTTCTCTGGTTGCACAGCTCTCCCTGTGCTCTGTTCCCACAGGCAGCTGGCTCACGAGCTGGGGTACCCCTGGGTCGAGTACTGGGACTTTCTGGGCTGTTTTGCTGACCTGTCTTCTCAGGAGGGCCTGCAGAAGCTGGAGGATTACCTTGCACAGCAGGAAGTGGGCAGAAAGGCCCAGCAAGACCTAGGAGAAAACGAGGCTTCTGCCTTGGGTAAGGACTTGAGGGCATCCCTGAGCTCACAGGACCTGGGCCCTGTCTGTGGCCCCGACTAAGAGCACGTCCCTGCGGATGCGGGAGCGCCTGTGGCTCCTCTGCCCGTCAGGCTCTCAGTGCCCTGGGTTCGGCAGATCAGCCCGCCCCTCCCTGTGGCTGCTTTCGGGTTTGGCTTCCTTCTCATTTTCCTGGAGGCTGTTTCAGTTTGCTCACCCTGCTTGTCCTTTCCCTGGAGCAGGTGGGTGGTTTGGTCTTGTGTCTGAGGAGGAGGCTTTGATGAGAGAGGGGTTGGTCTGTGCTGGGCCGCGTGCCTGTCATGCGGGCTGTTACCGCACCTGAGGAGCCACGTTGTCTCCCTCACAGGCTGTCGTGGGAAGTGCAGCAATTGCATCTCTGTGGGGGCCTTTCTCGATGAAGACGATGACATGAGCTTGGAAGAGATTAAGAATCGGCAGAACACAGCTCGAAACAACAGCCAGCCCACAGCCAGGGCTTCCAGAGACTCGGGCTGCGACATCCTTCCCTTGGAGCAGAGGACGAACCTTATAGAAGACGAGGCGTGGCCCTGCCACAGCAGC
>NW_006294590.1:2517959-2523033 GCF_000327345.1 Myotis davidii | reverse complement strand
GCAGCCCCCTGAGCTGTGGCCAGACCCAGCGTGGGAAGAGGACAGAGGCCGTGAGCGGGGAGGAAGCCCTCTCGTCACCCGTCTCTGGCTTGACTGTTGAGTTCGACAAGCTCAAATTGCAGAATCTAGGAAGTGCGTTTTCCGAGACACCAAATAAAAGTGTGAAAACGAGAGATGAGAAGATCCCGACGTCGGGAACGGAAGCGGTGGACAGTGACATGGTAGAGCCTTCTGCCGCCGACAGGCTCGGAAGCAATCAAGCAAGGACGGAAAGCGAGATGTCAGCGGGCATTGCAAACCTGTGCCTGGGCCCCCACTGTCCCAGCCACGAGGCCCAGCACAGCTGCACCCCTGCATCCTCGGAGCCCTTGGGGGTCGCCGCCAGGAGAGAGCCTGTCCGGAGGCTCTTCCTTCTGGGGTATGAGTGGGTGTGTGAGCATGTGGGTGGCTGTGGGACGGGTCTGAGCGCAGTGATGTGGGTAAGGGGTGTGCGTGTGACACTGACTGATTCTCTGAAAGCTTTGTTCTGCCCGTAGCCTGGGTCTCAGGCTGGTGGGAACACGTCCTTTCTCGCTCATCCTTGTGCTGCTGTCCTTCCTGGGGAAATGGTTGCCCCCAGAATGACTGGAACGTCCTAAGAATATAGCTTGTTGTAGGAAGAAAGGCCTTCTGGGGGTCAGTCTGCGCCTCCCAGGTGGCTGTCCAGGTCGATGGTTCTCTGAAGTGGACATAGGACTGCATTTCACCGCGGGTCTTGGGGCGGTGGGGCCCAGCGCCCACACCGGGCTGGGCTCCTGAGCTCAGGCAGGGGTGTGAAGTCTGTCTTAGTCACACCCGTTCTCTTCTCTGACGCCGTGCAGGGAGGAGCCGTCCAAACTGGATCGCGACGTCTTGGCAGCTCTGGAGGGTGCAGACCTGGACCCTCAGCGGCACCCTGCCGTGCACAGGTGGAGGAACGCTGTCCTGGGCTACCCACCCTCCGACCGGCAGAGGTACCACGGGCCCAGGGGTTGCTGGTATTAGCGTCCGGACCCACATGCACCTTGCGGTTCCCCAGGACACTGCCACGCTAGCGTGTATCTCCCCATGTGCGGCCGTGGCTGGGACACCATGGGAGGGAGGTCTCTAATGGGTGCGAGAACAGAAGGGTGCTGCTGGCAGGGAGGCTGCAGGGAGGGTGCCCGGGGTTCCTGGTCACGGTCACATGGGATTCACGTGGACAGTCACACGAGCTGTAGTCTCAGGGCCAGTGTTGCGGGTTCTAAGGGCCTCTGGTTGGAGCCACAGTGGACCCTCGGCTCGGGAGCAGGAGCCCAGGTTCTGTTGTGGCCTCCACTCTCCCCACCCCACCGTCCTGCTGACAGACCTTTCTTGGTTTCCTCAGTTGGCCGAGCCCCTCGATAAAAGGGAAGTTGACATCTCAGCTGCCGGATCTCGATTACCCGACTAGCTGCAGCCCAGGGAGAAGTGGTCCCGCAGGGGGCAGCCCCAGGAAGCCTGGCTCTGTCCCCCACTCCCCCGTTATGGGCAGCCCGGGGCGCTACAGCCCTGCCAACGGGGGCCACCTCCGCAGGATGGTGCGCCTGGCCCAGCACGCAGCCTTGTAGGCTGTGTGTGCTGGGCTCTTGCTTCATTAAAGAAGGGTAATGTGTGTGTGGCTAAAATTCACAGGAAAAGGATATATTCTGATTCATTTATTAATCCTCATTTTGAGAGTAAGAATTTTAGAAAATGCAAATGTTTCATGTAAAATGTAGATTTCTGGCATTTTGAGAGAAGTTGATGAAAGCAAATGCGGATACCAGTTTTCTGAAAACTGAACATGGTCATGCTGCAGACCGCAGCTACATCCTGGGGCGAGTGGGACGGGAGCTCAGCTGCTTGCATTCCCACGATCTCGGCGGGTGCCGGAGGCGGTGATGGCCATGCAGGGCCAGCCCCCTGCCACAGCCACGCTCACTTCAACTCCGTTCTGAAAAGGAAGGTGAATTTTGTTCACCTTCCTTTTCAGGGCGGGGGGGGTTCACTTTTGGGTTCTCCTTGGTTAGATGAATTTAAAGCTGTTCTTTCTCTTGGACAAAATCTGTAGCCACTGGGAGGCGAGTGGTAGGCAGGACTCCCCGCGGCCAGGAGGTGTTTCCGCCAGCACTGAGCGCGTGTGCCCTGCTGCCGGTGCAGTGGGGGTGGGGGTAAGTTGTTCCCTGGTTTTGAAGTTATCTCCTGTTTCAGAATTCACTTCAGTTGGAGTTCCTCTATAACATGTCACCTTTTAGTACAGAAACTAGAGGTCGACTTTTGGCAGGTTTGAGCCTGGTTTAGTTACTCAGGTGTGGTTTACTTAAGGGGCCCTTCCTCCCGTCTGTGTGCACAGAGCGTGGGGGTCACCACAGCTCCCGGCCCATACTGGATGCCCAGGACAGAAAACTCTACCTGTGCTTTAACTGACTTCAGTGCCTTTTGTAAATCATTTTTTATTTTTTCTGAGCTTGTTTTTTGAGGATGTACAGTGATACTAAGTAGGTGTGAGATTCTTTCTCATTCATAAAAATTGTTATTTCACACGATAACAAGAGGCAGGTCAGGAATATTAGAATTTAGATTTAAAAATTCTAGTGGCTGTTACACAAGGTGTTTTCACATCTAGTGTGAAAATCTAGATAGAAGACAGAAAATAATGTTCTGTTGTAAAATCCAATGGCATTTTAAAAGGCATCTGTTCTCAACAGAAACCAGAATGCAGATATTCACAGTGCTGATCTGTTTTTCCTGGAATCTTACCCTACTGTGCTGTATATTGCTGTAAATATTCAGATGAAATTAAAAGTGTTTTTGCTGTAATTTTGCCGACTACTGTTCATTTTGTGAAGCTTTGGCCTTTATTCCCGTGTGTTTCTGTCAGGCGGCTGAGTCCCAGTGATCGCATCATCATGAGACCTACAGTGATGATCTTTGTAAAACTACTTAATGAAATGAATTTTTAAAAACCATGTGGTAATAATTCCAATATTTCAGAAAGACCTCTCACCTGTTACTCAGCCAAATGCCCTTAGTGTTTGGTGACACTGTTCACCTCGTTCCTAACACACTGTGAACAACGTTGTGGCATTGGTTAAATCCACAGATTTCCTTCCTGCCTTTGTGATGCCAGCAGTCGGTGTGTCGTTTCTGTAGTTGGAAAGAGGTGACTTGTGAGCTGCTCCTCGGCGGGTTGGGGTGCTGGGCCCGGGAGGCTTCCTCTGCTGTGAAGCGAGTGTCCGTCCCATGTGCAAGAACCACAGACAGATCCTCTGAATAACTTACGTCTTTCCAGAAGCTTCCAAAGGAAAGGGTGGGTTGTGCGATGCCTGCCCGTCGGGTGTGGTTTTGAACGTCTCTGAGCCGGGCGCACTCGCTGGACTGCTGGCGGCACAGGCTCTTCCTGTCCTTGACACGGATGTTCGCATGTGGACGCCACGCGCTCTGGCTCCGGACTGCACTACCTTTCTGCCTTCAGCTGCCGCAGCAGGAACATCTGGGACCAAGCAGCACAGCACAGCCTGCCTCCCCACCGGTGTCGGCCTGGTCCCTCATGGCACATGCATTCCTGATGGCCAATCTTTGGGTGTGGTGACCTCCGTTTCAGAAGCCTCTGGTCACCTGTCCTACCTCAGCCGACAGTTTCCACCAGTCACGGGGCCCTGGAACTGCATGCCCAACACCCTCCTCCCGCTCCTTAACTGCGTCCCCCCTGAGGGGGCTCATTTCCGGTTTCTGGGAGGCTGCCTTGCTTCTCACAGGTTGTATAAAGGGCAGAAATGCCACTAAAAAGGTAGGTCTGAAGACAGGACAGGTAAGGGCCTGCTGCCCCCCCTTCAGGCCTGTAGCTCCTGGGGTCCAGGCTCACCCTGAGGTCAGATGTGAGTGCACCTGTCACGTTGGTTTCTAGAAGTTGGCACAGATCCTGGCTTAGCTGTCAAACTATCCCTAGGAACGGCGCACGTGGTGCTGCTTCTCAAACGCCATTTTTCGTCAGACTCAGTCTTGGCTCAGGGTCCGTCACCGAGGCCTCTGGTGGCAACCGCCCAGTAAAGCTCATTCCTGGGCGTCAGCCAGTGTGGGCTGCCTTTGTCAGGCTTCTTTAAAACACTCAGCACTTTGAAAACCAGTAAAATAAAGTTTTATTTTGTAGTTATTTCCAAAGTTGACAGACATCCCATTTAGTTGCACTGCAGAAAATGTTCATAACCACTTCATAGAAATTACACCATTTTTGTAAATATTTGGGATGGACACATCATTGTTCAAATATTTTAAATCCATAAGCATGAAAGTTTAACAGCCAGAGGCAAACAGAATGAGCTGTCAGCTATTTTACTTAAACAGGACCCTTCTGGCTATCCCCACCTGTGAAACCAGCAGGTGGCATCCCCTCTCACCTGCCCAGGTGCTCCTGTGTCCAGAGGCCTAAAAACACAGGTGTGTTCACACCCAACAGCATCAGGGATGCAAGACTGTGGAGTGAGACGTTGGTTCTCAACCCAAGAACCAGATGGAAAAATCTTTATTTGACAAAGTGACGAAAGGGTTTAAGAATGTGAAGAATGTACAAAGCGAAATAAGTTATGGATGGAAAAGTCCCTGGTGCCGGCGGGCTTTGCTGAGTGCCTCAAGGGGCTGTGTGGCCGCTGCAGGTGCTGTGGTCCCCACGGTGACACCTGTGAGGAGGCCTTCACCCCACGGGCTCCTGGGGTGAGACTCGGGCAGGAAACCTCGCCAAAGGACCGGCGCATTCCCCTTTCCATCCTGGGCCAGAATGACACGCGGTGGTTGAGACATCTCACCCGCCTCTGCCTGGTCCCAGAGAAATGAGGTGACCCAGCGCAGCCTGTGGAGTGGACGGAGGCACGGTCTCCGTGTTCCTGGCGGCTCCCAGGCCAGAGCCGGGCACGAGTGAGGAGAGCGGGGCTCAGGAGCGGGAGATCTTGTCTGGAGGCATGAACCCCGTGTCCCCGAGGGCCCTGAGCGCCACGCAGCCGTCAGGCCGGACCACCAGGTGGGTGATGCTGCCATTGTTGAGGGAGAGGCGGAGCCAGCC
>NW_006294590.1:2515116-2517915 GCF_000327345.1 Myotis davidii | reverse complement strand
CCGGGGGGGGGGGGGGGGGGAGAATGTGCTGCAGGGATCACCGAGCCCTAGCCCCCCCTGCAGACCAGGCGCTGGGCTGAGTGACAGCATCTATGGGATTGCATCACACATGTCATGACCTACACACGAGTCAGAAACACACTGGTTTCCCCTAAGTGCACACGATTTGTTTCCATTGAGAGGGGCGGGCAGGGACAGCCCCGAGCCACGGAGCCTTTCCCTGCTCTCCATTAGGCATGGTTAGTATTTACTAAAAAGCCCAGTGTTGGGGCACCAGGCATCCTCCGTGCCCAGAGCTTGGGGACAGGTAGCATGGCCCCGGCTTACCCCGTCCCGGCAGCCACCATGAGTTCTGTCAGCTTAAAAGAATAACCTTCCTGCTCCATAAAGTCTCCGTGTGGCCTTCGCTGTCCTCAGCGTCTGCCCTCAGTCACCACGGAGACGCGTTGGCTCTTTCTGGCCCTTTAGTGCACAGGTCACCCCTACTCCAAGCCCCAAGCACTCCAGGTGCCGTTGCAGCATGGGGGTCACCCAGCAGTGACTGCTTGGGCCAACCTGTCCCAGGATGTGAATAACGCTCTGTCCGCACAGCACAGCACAGCAGCCCCAGGCCGCTTGCCCTCAGGTGCCCAGAGCAGCAAGCAGCACAGCCCCGGGAACAACGTGCACTGAGCACAGGCACCAGGGCTGGGCCCCCCAGAGCACTGGAGTGAAGGGCGTGGAGCCCAGGCGCCCCTCATCCCCAGAGCATGGGTCTGGCCGGGAGCCCCAGTGAGCTGAACCCCTCACCCTCACTGGGGCCGCCCGTTGCCCAGGCCACAGGCCCAGGGTCAGGCAGGGCGAGGGGAGGCCCTGGGCAGCTGGCTGAAGTGTGTCCTGTCCTGCCGCTGCTGGACTTGTCCTGAGGGCAGCCCCTCAGCGATGGGAGTGCCGGACACTTTCTAATGGATTAGGGGGGACGGGGGGCTCCTCAGTTATTTTCAATACACAGCACCCAGCTGGCTGCCCCACCTCCAGGCACTGACACGGGCTGCTGCTCAGGGCCCACGTCACCAGGGTCCTGGGACTTTCTGTGCAGCCAGGAAGGACGGGCACCGAGGCCGGGGAAGGAGTTCCCTGACTGGTGCCAGAGCAGCGGAGCAGCAAGGCGACTAAGGAGGTGGGTGCGACTCAGCACAAAATAAAGGCCCCAGAGCCCACCTGATACCAGCAAAGGGAGGCAAAGACCGGCCCCTGCAGAACTATGGTAATGAGGAGGACCGACCGCGGCACACACCAGCCGTGCAGCAGGGGACTCGGTCGGTGTGAACCCGAGGCGAGGAAACAGGATGTGGGCACGTCGCCACCGAGGGGAGACGCGACTGTGCAGGGACAGGTGCAGCACATTCGGAACGGTGCCTTCACGCAGGGCCATGCTCACACCACTCGGGGCAGGACCTAGGCTATTGCTGCCCAAACACACAATCAAGAGAAACTCCAGACACGCGGCCTCCAGGACAGTGGGAAGGCCCGAGGCAGGCCAGGCCGAGGGCGCCTCACCTGCACACGATGTAGCGGATGACGTTGGCGTGGCAGATGAAGATCTCGTAACTGTCCTCCTGCTGCTTGACATCGGCCCGGTGGATGTAGTTCCGGAAGGCGGCCTCGATCCTGGCTCCGTCTTCATAATACTGCTGGGGGCAGAGAGAGGCACCTAAGCCTGGAGGCTGCCAGCCCGAGTGGAGGGAGGAGGGAGAGCCAGGAGGCAGCAAGGGAAGGGAGACCACTGTCCTCGGGCGTTTTACCACAGCTTCCGGCTTCCAGTGAGACACGGGCGGGTCAGGCTCGATGGGGGCGCCTTCCCTCAGCAGGTCGGTGCTGACCGTGGAGACACCTGGAGAGCAGCAGGGATCAGCGGAGACCCCGGGTGTCCCTTCGAGCTGCTGAGGGACCGGGACGGCCACACTCACCTGGCAGGTGTTTGCTGATGATGTCGGTGGTTTCTACTGCGCGGGTCATGGAGGAATGGACGATTTTATTAAACTTCAACCCCAAGCTTGCAAGTCGGAGACCAGTGAGCTCAGCCTGTTCACGTCCTTGAAGGTGAAACGTGAGAATTACATGCGGCTGGAGTCCCTCCTGTGTACCCCACAAACGCTTCTGTCCTTACCAAGTAACAATGAGTCGATCTAGTGACCTTCAGTCCCAGGCAGAAAAAAACCATTAAACAATGACGAAGGTAGAGGGTCGCTAACATCTGGGTGGGCCCTGCCTACTGTCTCCAAGTCCCTCACACCAATCTCTCTCAACTTTGTCCAAAGACTGAGGCTCGAAGGCTGTGACCCTACTGGCTATGGGAGCCCCACAGACGCGAACATGGGTGTCGCTGCCTGCGGCAACACCCACCGCACAGGCAACCTCATTTTCTTGTGCTGCACAGACCTTGCTCTTTTTACAAATTGAAGGTAAGACCCTCCACCAGCAAAAAATTACAACCAGCTTTACTGCCGTGGCTGGAGCCACACCCACAATATCTTTGCAATATTTGAAGTTGCGGACGTTTTCAAAGGCGGTCTTGTGCCAGAGGCTGAGAATTGCTGACGACAATGCTCGAATCTGGGCCAACAGGCTCAGCCCCCCACATACCCAGGGGTGTCAGGGTGCGGTCCTTCTCCCGGGGGGCGTCCGTGTGGTACTGGGAGTGCCTGATGAGGAAGATGTGCCGCGTGGCCTTGGCTTTGTAGTTGTCGATCCTGGACGCCAACTCCTCGTCTCCAGAGCCCGAGTGCCTCTTCCGCAGGTTGACCAGGGAGCGGTTTT
>NW_006294590.1:2513274-2515092 GCF_000327345.1 Myotis davidii | reverse complement strand
AATGTTGAAACAGGAGACAGCATGTCCTTGTGACCCGCCTCGCATGCCACCCTGGAGACCTTCTGACAAGATGGTCTCGCTGTCCGGGGAGAGCACAGGGGCCGATGCCCTCGTCCACCCCAGAGCCGGGTGCCAGGCCTACTGTGGGCGACCAGGCAGGGAGCAAAACAGACACGCAAAGCCCTTCTGCAGCTTGTTCTGCAGGGACAGACTGGTGACAGCAGGTGACCAGTGACGGAGAAAGGAAGCAGGTGATGGGAGGGAGCGGCTTTGGGAGGGCAGCCACAGCCCGCTGAAGGGGAGGCCGAGTCTGGAACTGTGCTGCCCAACAGTAGCCACTAGCCCTGTGGCTACTTCACTCAAAACAAAGAAAATTAAATAAAATTGAAACTCCACTTCCCCAGTCACGCTAAGCAGTTTAAATGCCCAGCAGCACATGGGACGATGAGGACAGGTTCCCATGATCATGGCCCAGATGGACGGCATCCCGAATGCTGGGAACTGGTGGAAGGGGCTGGGACACAGCAAAGCCACTGAGAAGTGACAGGTGACGGCAGGTGTGTCTGGCAGCTCCATAGAAACTGAACATCGGTGACACTGGCAAGGCCAGGACAAGAACACTCAGCTGGAGTGAGTTCTGGGGCCCCAGTGGTGATTCTGGGGCTCCGCATGGGCGAGGGAACCCTCGGTGCCCATAGCAACCAAGTTGCCATGGCAGGTGGGTGGGAGCCGGGGCTGAGCCAAAGACACCTGGGAGCTGCAGGCAGACAGGGAGTGCCAGGGGGCAGCAAGGGAAGGAAGAGGCTGCAGGCGTAGAACTTTCCAGCATGGACGGTCCCCCCGCCCATGAATCTAGGCTTCAACCTCCGAGTGAACCTGCTTCCTTACAAAGGCCTGAGACGCTTGGGAGCCTATACTGATGTCTAAAAGAGAGAAGAGAAATTATGTGCGGAGCACACAGGAACTGTCATCTCGGCCAACTTCCTGAAAATCTAAAACTATTCACAAGTCAGTTTACCTTTTATTTTTTTATATATATATATTTTATTGATTTTTCACAGAGAGAAAGGGAGAGGTATAGAGAGTTAGGAACATCAATGAGAGAGAAACATCGATTCAGCTGCCTCCTGCACACTCCTTATTGGGGATGTGCCCGCAACCAAGGTACATGCCCTTGACCAGAATCGAACCTGGGACCCTTTAGTCCACAGGCTGACGCTCTATCCACTGAGCCAAACCGGTTAGGGCACAAATCAGTTCACCTTTTAAACGTTAGAGGCCACAACAAAGAATCCCTACCGAGTTGCCGACAGGACCAGGCTAAGAGCCTCGCCCAGCAAAGTGCCACCGGGACTGGGAATGTCCGTCCGGAGAAACACAACACCGCGACCTGGCGAATGGCGTGGCCCTGCGCAGCGTGAAGAGCCCGCGGGGACAGTGCAGGAGGGCAGGGCAGTCCCGGGACCATCACTTCATGCAGGAACTCACTTTATTCAATCCCACACGTCACAAGGACTACCGGCAACTAAGTACTCACGCATCTGCGCTGCTTTGGTTTTAAAATTTAAATTAACATTAAATGAGACTAAGAATTGTTTCCAGGTCACAGGAGTCACCTTTCAAGTGCTGATAAGGGCACGTGTCTGGGGCCAGGGACCGACCCAAGGTCCCGGGAGACGCCTGCGAGTCCCGCCCGGCGCGTCCTCCCTCCTCGGGACAGCCCGCCGCGAGGTCCTCTGCCCCGAACTGAAGGCGACCCCTTGGGTCAAAATGACCACGGTCCCCGCTTCCCGCCCCTCGTCACAGCCAGAGACCCGC